>NC_047049.1:76462224-76773106 GCF_011762595.2 Tursiops truncatus | reverse complement strand
TCACCTGGATTAGATGAACCTAATTACCTGGAACTAAGGTGTAGAAAAGTTGACCACATTGCTCAAATGGAAGAATTTATAGACCTTCCAGATCTATTAATCTGAGAAGGGCCAGCTAGGAAGTCAATCAGTACAACTCCTTCATTGCAAACAATGACAATTTATAATTGATTTGGTTGGGACAGATTATTGGAGAGGGTTAACCTGGAGGAATAATCTTAGTATAGATAGTAATTCCACTAGGGCCAGCTATGACTGTATTTCCCGTGATTCTTAATGGAACCAAAATCAGAATCAGCCATGGATGACCTCAGTGTGCTTCAGCTTTTCGAATGAATAGTGTCAAAATGTGCTTAAGTCAAGATGAATAATAGTCATATTTGAAATGTAGTCACACTGACACCATGCACAAAAACAGATTTATATTTATTGCAGATTCCGTTTTGCTCTCAAGTACAAATGATTCCCCCATCTCTCGTCCCTTTGTTTCACCTCCCCTACTTTCCACTCCACATCTCTCTTCTTCTCTGAGTCGATGGCCGAATTATCTCATCCCTGTAGTCTGGAGTGAGTCATCCAGAGTCTATGGCGGTTCCTATCACCACATTCATTTAGCACCAACAATCTGCTGCTCTGTATTAGAAGCTAGCTTTTCCTGTGAATACGTGTATTATAGACATCTAGTGTGTAACGTTGTAGAGGACTAGCTCTTCTTAGTCTATGTTCTCTTTAATAACTATCTCAGTTCCTATGAACAGTAATTGATAAATATTTGTTGATTGACTGGTTAATATTATCTAGGATCTTAATTTATCTTGGAAGACATCTATCTCAGAACCAATCCTGGGTATGGTGCCCCCTGAACATTTCCTATGGACAGCTGGGACCTGGCTTCCTTGGGCCGGAACATTTCTGGTGAAGGCAATAAGATGAAACTGGCAGCCTTTCTTTAAGGCAATGGATGACAGTTCTTTAGAAGTGTATTGGGGGATTAGCAAAAAAAACTGAGGGAGTAACACACTTGTCAGAGGACTGGTTGAAACCAGTTACTGGAAATTTACTACTTCAAGAGTTCTGTTTTTTTCTCAAGCACTTCTTGATATGTCCACAGCTAATGGTTGAAACAAAGGCTTGAGAATTTTCTTAGTAGATTACTGTAATGCTTAAGAGATTTTGTGAATTAACCAAATTGCACTAAGTATTTACATTTCTGAGATATCATCAAATTGTGTTTCTTTGATTTTTTTTTTTTTTATAGCTTGGTTAACTTGTGACTTCTAATGGAGGAAATTGTTGATGAATGGCTCAAAATAAAAGTCAAGGGAAGGGCTTCCCTGGTGGCGCTGTGGTTGAGAGTCTGCCTGCCGATGCAGGGGATGTGGGTTTGTGCCCCAGTCCGGGAGGATCCCACATGCCGTGGAGCGGCTGGGCCAGTGAGCCGTGGCCGCTGAGCCTGCGTGTCCGGAGCCTGTAAAAGTCAAGGGAATGGAGTGGAAATTTACACACCAGTAATTTTCACTCCTGATAGCAAGCTGAATTGTGATTAATGCACCTGCTGAATAATGACAGCAATCTGGTGTGTTTAAACAACTGTATTTGTAGACAGCACTGGTGTGTTAACAACCGGCCATGGCATTTTTTTAAGTGGATTTCTACTTGTAACTTAGGTATAAAGGGAATTTTTGCTTGATGATAGGATTTCTGAATTTTACTGAGGGCATTTCTTCCCCTTTTCTTTTCACAATAGGGATGAAAAGTAATCAAAACAAAAGAACTTGGCTGGCCTGTGGCTTGTTAGTTACCTACCTAAAGCATTCATTGCTTTTTCTTGAATATTTACTCAGCTGTGACACTCAAGTATTTTCACTTAACAGCATTAAAGCTGATAGACTTAAGTTAGAATTATTTCCATTTCTAAAGGAGTTTACATAGTGATACATGCAGTTTGGATAAAACTTTATTTTATAAAACAAACATATTATGGTATTGTGCTAGAAGTTCATATAGCATGTGATCAGGGGAAACACCTATTAAATGTAAATAATCGGAAAAACTAGAATCATAATTCTGCCAATTTCATCCTCCTACCTAATTTCTAGAATGCAAAAGACTTCACATAATCATAATTATGATTCTGCCAATTTCATCCTCCTACCTAATTTCTAGAATGCAAAAGACTTCACATAATCATGAAGTTCTTCACTGCTTCCTACACATTGGGACTGTCTGACTTCTATCCACGTTCCTACTCCAGTCCGTTCCACAAAGTGTCCAGGGCACACGACAGTGAGGGCTAACACCGAGAAAGAATGTTTGCATGACGTAAAAACAAACATCCCAGGAAGGAGAGAGGGACAAGGTCATGGAGATGGTGACTGCAGACAGGGAAAGGCAGAGAAGGTCATAGATGGTCATTCAATTCCTGTTGGAGGTGTTTCTGTGTCGGCAATGACTGAGTTCTTCCCTCCTGTCAATATGTACCCCCAGCCATTGGGAACCTCAAGAAGTTTAGTTTCTCCAAATTCAGTTGCTCCATATATGGAGTTCAGTCAGCTGCTTCATCTTTTGTGTTCCTGCTGCTTCTCCAATGGTCACATTCCCAATTCCTCCCTCACTACTGCCCTACTGTCCCCCTTCTCCAACCCCTTCCCCCAGTAGAATCTGGTTGTGATTGTCCAGTATCAGTTGGAAGAAGCTTGACCACCTGTGCATCACTCTCTCTCACTTGCCAACATCTTGACTCAGATACAGATTTCATTTGGCCTTAACAGAATCACATACTTGCTTGTTTCCACTTCATATGATTTCCTTTTTTCTATTTAGGAAATTTTTTTTTCATGAGGTATAGTTGATTTACAATATTGTATCAGTTTCAGGTGTACAACATAGTTATTCTTTTTTTTATTATTTTATAGATTATACTCCATTTAGAGTTGTTGTAGGGACTTCCCTGGCGGTCTAGTGGTTAAGACTCTGTGCATCCACTGCAGGTGCAGCAGGTTTGATCCCTGGTTGGGGAACTAAGATCCCGTATGCCCAACAGTGCAGCCAAAAATAAAAATTAACTAATTTATTTATTTAAAAAAGTAAAGTTATTGTAAAATGTTGGCTACATTCCCTGTGCTGTACAATGTAGCTTGTATAGTGCTGTCCTTGTAGCTTATTTATTTTTGATAATCTCTCATAGATACACATTCTTCAAGGATCTTCTCCTTCTACTGGAGCAGGATGATGTTACATTTGAGATGTTACATAAAAATCCTGTGCTGTTTTCTGGAGAAAAGATGAGCATAACACATACTCTGCAGGACACTGTAAGTGCCCCTTACCTAATATCTCGTAGGATTGGAATCCGAGTGGAATTCTTATTGTCTGTGACAATTGTCCACGGTCACCCACTGAAGCAGGATGAATCACCATACTAAACTGCATTCTCGGGATTCCAGTACCCCAAGAATGAAACAGGTCATTTATGCCTCTCTTTTCTTCCATAATCCCAGGAATTCACTTTCCATTCTGCTAAACAATAAAATCAACTAACTATTTCTTAGAAAATACTACCTATTTTTATCAGTCTGAAGTTGCCACCAGGTTATAAAACCATCAGAAAACCCGGAGAAAATATCCAGTTATCTCAGAGATTACTTTACAATTACTTGAGAGAATCTTTCCCCCCAGTTTTCAGGTTCTGCTTTAAAAAATGTCTGAAAATCTGATGTTCCTAGTCTGTGGTGCTTTTTTCAGACATCCCTGGATTTATCATACAACTCAATTAGAGTGATGCTTCACTGTACAAAATGATTTACCAAAGAAGTAAATGTCTTCACTGTCGGCTTTTGTTTGTTTCTTTGGCCGCGCCATACTGCATGCGGGATCTTAGCTCCCCAACCAGGGATCTAACCTGTGTCCGCCGGCCGTGGAAGCATGGAGTCTTAACCACTGGACCACCGGGGAAGTCCCCACTGTAGTTTTTTCATTGCAATGGGTAACAATTGATCAAAAATGGTTCCAAGTTTTCTAATAACAAAAGAACATTTTGGAAATGAGTAGTTGTGCTTATTCAAAAACTTGTGTTTATACCTGAAGGCTTTGTGAAATCATTTTTTAATAGACTTAATTTTTTTAGAATAGTTTTAGGTTTACAGCAAAACTGAGCAGCAAGTAGAGTTCCCTTATACCCCCGCCCCTTAAAAGCACAGCCCACCCTGCTGTCAACATCACCCACCACAGTGGTACATTTGTTACAATCAATGAACCAACACCGACACATCGGACTTACCCAAAGTCCATAATTTATATTAGGCTTCATTCGGTGTTGCACATTCTATGAGTTTTGATAAACGTATAATGACATGTATCCATCATTTGGTGGCCCTTAAAATCCCCTGTCCTCCACCTATTCATTCCTTTCTCCCCAGTGAAATCAGTTTTTTAGTAAACTTACTATCCTGAGGTTTATGTCAAAAATGGACAAGTCTACTTCAGCTGGAATTAATTCTAATAGGTAGATTAGAACAAAAGTGAAACATCAGAATCATTACCCTGTAATGATTTCACTCTGTCTGTATTGTGTGCTTTTAAGAGAAAACAAAATGCTTAGTTGTGTCCAGTTATCTTACTAAACATTAATGATTATGAACTTGATCTTCTGACCAAAACGATGACCAGAAGGGTGGGATTTTAAATCTTGCAGTAAAACCAGGTACCCGGAGCTAAGTCAGAGACAAAAGCATCTGCCACGCTGTCAAGGTTAGGGAAGAAAATTAAGATACAGGATAGCTTTGGGATAGCAGCCTCCAGCTCAGACTTCCGATATTATCCTCTGCCCTCACCTGTGAAGCAACTAGTGCTTCAGACAAGAATTAGCTTGGGATCCTTTGCAGCTCAGCCTGTTGCATAAGGTTCTTATGCCACCTGCATTTCCCCATTCTGTATCTATGTCAAAGCATAATTCTGACTTACAATTCTTTGAGTAACAACTGAAAAATCTCTTGCCTGTCCTGAAAAGTTTCATACAATTCAGCATCATTTTAAGTAGAAACTTAAGAATGTGTCCTTGCTTGTTCATTTCTAAGACGACACAGAGCAGTGAAGTAGTCAGTTCCCTGGCACTAGAGCTCAGGAAAGTGTGGACACACATTCAGCAGAGGTGTTATAGGGGAGTTTAAGCATCAAATGAATGATTGGGCCAGATGATTTGTAAGAGTTTTTCAATCTTCACTTTCAGTGATCCCACCTAGAAAACAGAGAGCTCTGCCAAGCCTTTTGTCACCAACCAACCAACTAACCAACCAACAAAAAGCCTTCTTCTAACATATTTTAAACATTTTAGAGTGATCCCTCTGGTTTTCAGTATGAGCAACTCAATAAATGACCCATTATCCCATGTACCCACATTTAATAGTTTGAACGGGAAAGTAGCTATAAGTTGCAAATTCAGTGTATGGAGCAGCCAGCAGCCATATTTTCCTGATTTTTAAAAATAGATCTTGATTGGAGTATAATTGATTCACAATACTGTGTTAGTTTCTGTTGTACAACAAAGTGAATCAGCTATATGTATACACATATCCACTCCTTCTAGAGCCTCCCTCCCACCCTCCCTATCCCACCCCTCTAGGTGGTCACAAAGCACGGAGCTGATCTCCCTGTGCTATGCTGCTGCTTCCCACTAGCTAACTATTTTACATTCGGTAGTGTGTGTACGTCGATACTAGACTACCTATAATAATGCGCAGGAAACAAGAATGTAGGATACTTTGAGGAAAAAAAAAATAACAAGAAAAGACTTATGATTCAAAGATCCAAACTAAAAAAATAGCTGGTGTTTAAAGGAAGGGGGCTAATTATTGTGGGGTTATTTTAATAGAGCTGATTATTTAGGAAACACTTTAGAACATCCACATAGCCGTGTCAGAAAGAACTATTTGGGAGAAAGGACACCAGACTGTCTTGGAATATTAGCATACCATTTCCCTCAATGTTCACAGCAACAGCATTAGCAACATTTGAACTTTTCAGATTTTAAAGATAACCTTGTCATCCCAAAGTGAGTATGTCACCCATCACTATCATTATATGTAAGTATGATAACCAAAAATTTTGTTTCGGGGGCTTCCCTGGTGGCGCAGTGGTTGAGAGTCCGCCTGCCGATGCAGGGGACACGGGTTCATGCCCCGGTCCAGGAAGATCCCACATGCCGCGGAGCGGCTGGGCCCGTGAGCCATGGCCGCTGAGCCTGCGCGTCCAGAGCCTGTGCTCCGCAACGGGAGAGGCCACAGCAGTGAGAGGCCCGTGCACCACAAAAAAAAAAAAAAGAAAAAAATTGTTTCATTTGCAAAAAGCATACAGAAACCAAAGGATAGGCATATATCTCCTACGACCACATGTACCTGGCCTGCATCTACCTTTCCTCATTGCCCACCCTCCCCTAATACACTAGCCCTATTCCTTTGGCCAATTTAAGAGCATTGCCCTAACAGTTCTCTCCTCTGTTTCCGGCGTACCAACTTGCCACTCTGCAGCCTTCCTCCATCAGTATATAAAAACGTGTTGTAATTATGCCCAGCCTTTAAGAACACTTTCTTGACCCTATTTCTGCCACACCTTTCTTTCTACAGAACACTCCGTGAAATAGTTCTCTATATTCACTCGTGTCCAATTCTGCTCATTGTATTTTCTCACTGACCCATTAAGTTTTTGTCCTCACTACTCCACCAAAACTGCCCTTATCAGAGCTCGCCACAGACCTCTAGACTGCTGTATCCAGAGGTCACATCTCAGTTCTCACATATGTGACATAAAGCAGTACAGTTGATCGCTCTCCCCTTGAAACACATTCTTCCCTTGACTTCTGGAATACCACAGCCCTGGTTTTCCTCCCTCTGTCTCCTTTGCTGGTTCTTCCTCATCTCCACAACCTCTAAATATGCTCTTCTTTTTTATTATTTATTTTCACTCCCTTGGAGATTTCCTCGTCACTTTACATGCCATCAAATGACAGTGACTCCCAAATTTCTGTCTCCAGCCTGGATCTCTGCATTCAGCTCCAGACTCATGTCCACCTGCCTACTTGACACATTCACTTTGATGTCTGACAAGCATTCCTGCCCTGGGATGCTCCTCTTGCCATGGTCCCCATCTCAGTAAATGGCAACTCCCTTCTTCCCGTTATTCAGGCCAAAATCCTTGGCGTTTTATTGTCTTTTTCTCTCCCACTCCAATCTGATCCAATAGCAAATCCTGCTGGCTCTCTCTTCAAAATACATCCAGAATCTGATCACTTGTCACCGTTTCCACTACACCACCGAAGTTCAAGTCACCATCATCTCCCACGTGGATTACTGTAACAGCCTAATTATTCTTCTTACTTCTCTCCTTGCCCTGCTTTAATTTTTTCCTCAACAAAACAACTGTAGTACTCGTGTTAAAGCATACATCAATCATGTCATTCCTCAACCTTCAACGGCTCCCTTTTCACTTCTCATAAAAGCCCAAGTTTTCACAGTGACCTGTGAGGCCCTATGTAATCTGCCTGCATTATTTCTTTCTTTTTTCTTGTAGCACATAATGGTTTATTAGTAAATTGCAGAGTACGACAAGACCCTAGAGCATCTAACCCGCATTCTTTGTCATTTTATTTTTTTATTTTTTTACATCTTTATTGGAGTATAATTGCTTTACAATGGTGTGTTTGCATTATTTCTTTAACCTCATCTCCACTTACTTTCTTCTTGGCTCATTCATCTTCAGCCATATTTGCCTCCTCGCTTTCTTCAGACATAGTGAGCAAGCTTCCGCCAAGGGCCTTTGCAACTGTTGGTCTCTGCCTGGCATACTCTCCTCCAAATATCTATGTAACTCACTCCTTCACCTTCTCCAGATCTGCACTCAAAATTCAACTTCTTGGTGAGCTTTCCATATCTAGAATTGTAATCCCCCTTTCCCTGGTATTTCCTCTCTTTCCTGTTTTATTTTCTCCTTAGCACTATTTGAAAATACAATTTTACTTATCTTGCTTATTTCTTTCCTTTTCAGCTGGAGTGTAAGCTCCATGGGGGTGGGAATATTTATTTGATTCCTCCTCTGCACCCCTAGTAGTCACTCAATAAATATTTGTTGAATGAATGAATAACACTGTAGACTTTATGTCAAGTACTTTCTAATCCATGCTGAATAAATGTCCTACAATCCTCAGTTACAAAAGTAACTGTAAGGCCAACTGGCCCGAGGCAGGGGAACGCAATCAGACTCACAGGTTGAAACTGACCTGGAGACTTTCCGGAGCACCCAGTTCCAGGAACTGACCTGGGGACTTTCCACCCGGCCCAGCCTTCCCGCCTTTCGAGGGGCGGGACTAACGGTCCCCCACGACACCCGAAAAGACCACCAAATAAGGAATACCCTGCGCCCTCCCGGATTCACCACACCCCTTTCCCTTCTTCCCCTATAAATTCTGCCCAAACCCTCACCCGGGCGCGACTTCTCTGGCCCCTTTCTCTCGGACCAGTGAACGTCCCCCTGGAGCGTACCCAAATAAAGCTTGTTTAAGCTCTCCTCCATTCTTGATGCCGTTCCTTACAGTAACCTTGTGATCAGTAAGGATAATACAATTGCCCTGGCTGAGGATAAGACCATAGTTCCTGTTCAGCATAATTAAAACAATGTATCAGAGACAAATAGTGAAAGTAACCCATGAATGATTTTTCTGGTGCTCCAGGCACCAGGAAAGTACTAGGGAAAAGTATTCTATACTATTGCTCGTTCAGATGCAAGAAGTAAAAGGTAAAATCACAGCATAAGTATAATTAACCCAAAGTGTATCGTTTGTTAACCAATAAATGATTAGTGCCTCCCTGCTGTACTTCTTCAGGTTCTCTCAGAACAGGGACTCATCTGGTGGGCATACAAATGGATTGAGGTAGAAAAGGAACAGTTGCAAAGGTCAGATTGACCCATGAAGCACAGTAAGTTTTGCCAAAATTACTTACCCTGCTGATGGTTCTTAGAAAGCCCAGAGTTGATCAAAAAGCAAATGTTTCTAGTTTTCATCTTTCTTTTCAGCCTTTAGCAAACAGAAAAACATTCCCTATAGTTGTACTGATCTATTACAAATTTCAAACTTAGTGAAAAATTAATAGAAATCCACCCGGACTAATTTAAGCAGAAAGGAGCAATGTGCTATAAGGATGCAGGAGTGACTCGGGGGCCACAGGAGCTAGGAAGCAGCCAGTCTGTGTTACCGAACACAAGTTCATGCGTCTGACGCATAGTTGAGGCCAAATGATACCGAAATGACAGAGTTTGGAGCAGAGAAAGGTTTACTGCAGGGCCATGCGAGGAGAACAGATGGCTCATGCCCCCAAAACTCCAAACTCCCCAAAGGGTTTCAGCAAAGCATTTTTAAAGGCAAAGATGAGGGAGGGGCATGGTTGGTTGCTGCAAACTTCTTGGTGTTGGAATCCTTTGTTCTTGCAACTGTCCAGTAGGTTAGGTCACCATGTTCCTATAAACCTCCAACAGGATGTTACTCTCTGTTCTGCAACTTTTTATCTCTATATGAATGGAAATGTGTTACACCCTTAAAGGTCAGAGCCTTGAGAATGGGCTATTCTGTATATTTCAGGCTATAGGCAACATTCTCAACTCAAAGCAAAAGCAATAGAATGCACAGGTTAAAGTAAAAGAAACAGGTCTAATATGGAGTCATATTTGTTCTTCCCTATTACAGCTGGAGGAATAAACTGGAATTAGGGGCTCAGATTCCTCAGGAATCTCAGCGTATCTCATCTCTGCCTTTTCTGGGTGTCAACTTTTCCTTTTCACAGCATAGCAGCTTTCTCTGCTTATGTGTCCACATAAGCAGAACGTGGCAGCCATTTTCTCTAAGATTTACTTTTCTTCCTTTCTAGAATGAGAATATAATCTCTTGGTCCTAATTCCAAATTCTCAGAAACTGCTTGAGCCGGGTACCCCCCCACAGAAGCACCAGATTTGTATAAACATGTATGCTATTGGAACTGTACAGATGAAAGTGGGCCATTGCAAGAATACTTAGGCGTGGGTGCAGATTGATTGAGGCAACCCAGCAGATCTCTACTATACTTAGGTTTCTTGGAAGTTCATGATAAAGTGTTATATTTACCATACTAACTTTTCTCTTACCCTTCCGCTAAGGTTCAGTCTGATTTCTCAAAAGTAGTAAGTATTTTATGGCAAGATTGGGGCAACCATTTTTACCTTGAGCACTTTGAGCCAAGGATCATGCTTGGCTTGTTCACTACTGAATCCCCATTTCCTATTAAGCCTGGGATAAGGACTGTTGATGTCAGTTGTTACTGTTACAATAAGGACTCAACAAAACTCATTGAATACTGCTGACATGGAGGGGGAAAAACGAGTAACAAGTGAGAGGATGGCATAGTTCCTCAATAAAAGCCTTAAAGGGCACAGATATTTTAGTTTCTCTGACCTTGTTATAGAACTAAAACATGTTGTAGTGGTAGCAACTGACAATACCCAGGAGGATCTGACATTAGTAGGGACCCCTGCAACAGAATGAATAAATAGCTAAAGAGGATCTGTATTACATAAGCCCTGGTCTATTTCAACGATCCTAAATAGACTTGTCAAGTACCAGTCTCTTGTGTCCATCACGTCAGTCTCTCCAGAGATGGCTCGGGTGTCAATCTCTCTCAATTCTTTCAAGCTATGTTTGCAGTTCTGGGATAGGATTTTCCTTTTCATTCTTGTATGCATGCTTATCACAATAAACAGACATCTGAAACAAAAGATCAAATATCATTAGTGATTACCCTTGGCTTAATTTCCCTCTCACATTTGGCTCATCCACAGAAACAGTAACATGGGAATTCCCTAGTGGTCCAGTGGTTAGGACTCAGCACTTTCACTGCTGGGGCCCGGGAGTGGCCTGGGTTTGATACCAGATCAGGGAACTAAGATCCTGCAAGCCCTGTGGTGTGGCAAAAAAATAGCTAAATAAAATACAGTAACAAAAACAACCTACGCTTGTTTTACTTGATGGAAGACAGCAGCTCCTACCAGAAATGAGCACTGTAAATGTTGCTGTATCCGCACCACTCCATCTTTCTCTCAAACCTGCTTCTTTTTGGCTTATAAGGACCTGGGACACTTTGCTGCAGTGCTTGCACCCGGACAAACATCTCCTCAAGCAACAAAATACAAAGAAACTATAAGGGGCTATAAATAACTGCTTGCCTGTAAAGTGGAGCAAATTATCGACAAGACGATACAAAAGGACCAGAAACCCAACTGCCACTTCTGAGGAGCTGTGAGCAAAAGCAGGGAACAGTGCATGCCCCCTGCACACAGCACCACCAAAGGGGTGGGCAAACTACCTAAGCCACCCCTCAGGCCCAACCCCTGGACACACCTCTACCCTCACCCCATATAAGGAACATATTAGGCTCACTCGCCTTGGGGAGTGAGCAAGGGAACCTGTTACTTGTTTTTACTGCCCCCTTGCTGCAGCAGGGGCCCCAGTAAAGCCTTGCCTGAATTTCTTGTCTGGCCTCATATTAATTTCTATTGATTAAGGAGGCCAAGAAGCCTGGTTGGTCTCAATTTCACTTTGAGATTTTTCTATCAGGGTACACTATTCCGAACATCTCCTTTCAGGGCCTTGATTAACCTTTCCTCAGTGCTTCATTGCCCTGTGAGTCCACTTCTCTTCTCCAGAGGAAAGGGAAAGTAGCCTCTCTTAATCCAAGGTTGGAGAGCTCTGATATAATCAAAACAAAACAAGGTCTTATCCTGTGAGGAAGAGGAAACAGTTCTATGCTTTATACTGGGAAGCAGTTATTGCAACTAATAGACTAGGAACCAAGGAAAATAAAGATGTTAAAAGGCCTAGTGAGTTGAAAGCTGATTGATGAGCAGAAAACAAAGGAAAACATGTGCTTTCCTTAGGGCAACTGTAAATAACATTACTATGATTATGAGGCTAAACTTGTGGCCCTTGCAATAAGGAAGCAGTCTAATCCAAGGCTCCCATGTAGCCAACACCCTCAAATCAGACTAAAAGGATCTCATGCTGGTAGTCTTGTCTGCTCCTCGTAGACAAGGAGGGAAAAAACCCCTCCAAATTAGGCACTCTGGATTCCACAGGTTAACTTCAGTCAAATGTGAACTCACAATTTTGAAAAAGATCACCAAGCATACAGGAATCACCTGTTCAGTAAAAGTCAGCAGAAACAGTAAATAACAGATTTAGGCCTCTGAGGATTCCAACTCCAGGCATACCCCAGATATTGTGAGTTCAGTTCTGGACCACCACAATAAAGTGAATATCGCAATAAAGCAAGTCACACACATTTTTTGGTTTCCCAGTGCATATAAAAGTTATGTTTACACTATACTGTAGCCCATTAAGTGTGCAGTAGCATTATATCTAAAAAAACAACAATGTATATACCTTAATTAAATAGTACTTTATTGCTAAAAAAAATGCTAGCCATCATCTGAGGTTTCAGCAAGTCATAGTAGTAGCATCAAAGATCACTGATCAGGGACTTCCCTGCTGGCGTGGTGTAAGAATCCGCCTGCCAATGCAGGGGACACGGGTTCGAGCCCTGGTCCTGGAGGATCCCACATGCCACAGAGCAACTAAGCCCCTGCGCCACAACTACTGAGCCTGCGCTCTAGAGCCCACGAGCCACAGCTACTGAGCCCTCAAGCCACAACTACTGAAACCCACACGCCCAGAGCCTATGCTCTGCAACAAGAGAAGCCACCGCAATAAGAAGCCCGTGCATTGCGACGAAGAGTAGCCCCCACTCACTGCAAGTAGAGAAAGCCCGCGTGCAGCAACAAAGACCTGATGCAGCCAAAAAAAAATAAATTAAAAAAAAAGGATCACTGATCACAGATCACCATAACAAACAGAATAATAGTGAAAAAGTTTGAAGTATTGCAAAATTTACCAAAATGTGACACAGAAACACAAAGTGAGCAAATGCTGTTGGAAAAAATGACACTGATAGACTTGCTGGATGCAGGGTTGCCACAAACCTTCAATTTGTAAAAAAAGCAATATCTGCAAAGCACAATAAAATGAGGTATGCCTGTATGGGAATTATCAGATTCTGAGTTTAAAATAACTGTGTAAGACATGGTTAAAGTATGATCACGTTGAAAGAAGGCCAAATTTTAAAAGTGAAGAAATAGCAAGGGAGTATTAAAGTAGATGTAAAAAAAGAATAAGAAACAACATTGAAAAATATAATCATGGATATTTCAATCTACATTTCAAGATAGATTAAAAAGTTAACTAGATGCAGGTGAGAGAATTAGTTAACTGGAAAATATTTCTGAAAAAATTACCCAGATTTCAGCATAGAAACTAGAAGATGGAGAAACCCAAAGATGACAAAGAAATAAGAGACATGAAATCTAGAATAAGGAGGTAGAACAGACACTGAATCAAAATCCCTAGAGGAGAGAAAAGAGAAAATGAAAGAAAGGCAGTATTCAAGTAGGTAATGGGAAACAATTTTCTAGAAATGATAAAAGTCTTTTATTTACAAATTTAAGAACCACAGTGAATCTCAAACAGGATGAATAAAATGAAATCCACATGTAGGGAAATTGCAGAATAGAAAGTCAAAGAAAAACTCTCTAAAGCAACCATGAAGAAAAGGCAGATCACTTCTGAAGGAAAGATAATTAAATATACTGCAGACTTCTCAAAGCAACAATGTTAAGAGGGATGACAATAAACAACTTCAAAGTCTGAGAGAAAAATAAGTGCCAACTAAGAATTACGTACCATCAAACTTACCTTTCAAAAATGAGGGCAAGGGGGCTTCCCTGGTGGCGCAGTTGTTGAGAATCTGCCTGCCAATGCAGGGGACATGGGTTCAAGCCCTGGTCTGGGAAGATCCCACATGCCGTGGAGCAACTGGGCCCGTGAGCCACAGTTACTGAGCCTGCGTGTCTGGAGCCTGTGCTCCGCAACAAGAGAGGCCGTGATAGTGAGAGGCCCGTGCACCGCTATGAAGAGTGGCCCCCGCTTGCCACAACAAGAGAAAGCCCTCACACAGAAACGAAGACCCAACACAGCCATAAATAAATTTAAAAAAAAATGAGGGCAAAATAAAAACATTTTCATATTAACTAATGCCAGAGAGATTATCTGTAACAGATACTAAAACAACAACAACAAAAAAAAATCCATAGACTATATACTTTCAAAAAAAAGAAAAAAACTTCCATAAATGAAAGTCTGAAATATAAAACTGGTTTATGAAGAACCCTCCTACACTGTTGGTGGGAATGTAAATTTGTGCCACCACTATGGCGAACAGTATGGAGGTTCCTTAAAAACCTAAAAATAGAACTACCATATGACCCAGCAATCCCACTCCCGGGCATATACCTGGAGAAAACCATAAGTAAAAAAGATACATGCACCCCAATGTTCATTGCAGCACTATTTACAAGAGCCAAGACGTGGAAGCAACCTAAATGTCCATCAACAGAGGAATGAATAAGGAAGATGTGGTACAAATAGACAATGGAATATTACTCAGCCATAAAGAAGAACAAAATAATCCCATTTGCAGTAACATGGATGGGCCTGGAGATTGTCATACTGAGTGAAGTAAGTCAGACACAGAAAGACAAATATCATATGATATCACTTATATATGGATAAGCGATAAAAAAATGGGTACAAGTGAACTTATTTATAAAACAGAAGTAGAGTCATGGATGTAGAAAACAAAGTTATGGTTACCAGGGGAAAAGGGGGGGAGGGATAAATTGGGAGAGTGGAATTGACATATATGCACTACTATATATAAAGTAGGTAATTAATAAGGACCTGCTGTAGAGCACAGGGAACTCTACTCAATACTCTGTCATGACCTATATGGGAAAAGAATCTTTAAAAAAAAAAAGTGGGTATATGTATATGTATAACTGATTCACTTAGCTGTACACCTGAACCTAACACAATATTGTAAATCAACTATACTCCATAAAAGTTAAAAAAAATGGTTGATGAGTAAAGAAATCAATACAAATTAATATAAATACATTCTGTACATTAAAAAAACCAATACCATTAATATCTAATCAAGAGTTTTAAAAGATAGTAATAGCAAGTAAATTGGAAATGGGTGATCAGTACTCTCTTTTTTTTTTAAAGCTTTTTAAAAAAATTAATTAATGAATATTTTTGGCTGCGTTGGATCTTCGTTGCCATGTGCAGGCTTTCTCTAGTTGTGGTGAGCAGGGGCTACTCTTCGTTGCAGTGCGCGGGCTTCTCATTGCAGTGGCTTCTCTTGTTGCGAAGCATGGACTTCAGTAGGCGTGGTGCACGGGCTGTAGAGCACAGGCTCAGTAGTTGTGGCACACCGGCTTAGTTGCTCCATGACATTTGGGATCTTCCCGGACCAGGGATTGAACCCCTGTCCCCTGCATTGGCAGGTGGATTCTTAACCACTGTGCCACCAGGGAAGTCCAGTACTCTATTTCTTGATCAGTGTAGTGATTACATAGTAAAATTACTTTGTGACAGTCAAGGTATACATTTATGTCATTTGCACTTTGGGGGATGTATGTTATAGTTCAGTAAACATACACACATATATATGTATATATACATATACATTTTCATATATATATGAAATATATATTTATATGTGAAATATATAAATAAATAAATATATATATATATATATATTTAAGAAAGAAAAATGTTGGAATTCCCCGGTGGTCCAGTGGTTAGGACTCGGTGCTTTCACTGCCCAGGGCCCAGGTTCAGTCTCTGGTGGGGGAACTAACATCCCACAAGCCACGTGGGGCTGCCAAAAAGAAAAGAAAAGAGAAGAAAAGAAAAATGTCTACATCGGGCCAATTTAAAAGCAAATTCTACCGAATTTGAAAGGAATATATCATTTCAAACTTATAAAACCTCCTCTGGAAATAGTCTCCAATTCATTCTGTTAGACTAGTATAACCTTAAAAGTGTAACCAGATAAAGACAGTTTAGGAAAGGAAAATGACAGGCCGTGTTACTCATGAATAAGATGTCAAAAACATCAAACCAAATATTAGCAAACTGAATCCAGCAGCATACGAAGAAGACAACAAAGTTGAGTATATACCAGGAATATGAGTGGAATAACAGTAAACAATCAATTAATACAATTCAACAGATCAGAAGAGGAAAATCTATATAATCAAAGGATGCAGAAAAATATTAAACTCAGTAACTATAATTAAGGGGAAAAAACTCTTAGCAAATTAGTAAGAGGAAAGGAACATCCTTTATTCAGTAAAGTTTCAGATATTAAGACATACCTCAAAGTCATTTAAATAAACTTTAAAATGGTGATAGTGGCCAAAGAACAGATAAATAGCCCCATGGAGCAGAAGAGAGAGCTTTGAGATAGATTTGGGTGTAGATGGGAACCAAGTATACCATAAAAGTAGTACCACAAATCAATGGAGAAAGGACAGATTACTTACTACAGGTTGTTAGAAAAAAAACAATTTACTATATGAAGAAAATTAAATTATTTCTACATGACACCATACAAAAGGGCTCTGGATGGATTAAATATCTAAATTTGAAAGGCAAAACTTTAAAGTGAATAGCAAATGATACAGGAGAACATCTTTGGAACATCCTTGGAAAAGGAATGATTAAACACAACTTCAAAACAAACTTAACTGATACA
The DNA here is from genome assembly GCF_011762595.2 of Tursiops truncatus. Classification (NCBI taxonomy): domain Eukaryota; kingdom Metazoa; phylum Chordata; class Mammalia; order Artiodactyla; family Delphinidae; genus Tursiops; species Tursiops truncatus. The sequence continues at coordinate 76,756,379 of NC_047049.1, read as the reverse complement.
TTTTATTACAACAAAATTAATGATTGCTGTTCCATGAAGGATACCATCAACAAAGTTGCAGTACGTCACAAAACACCTTATCCTCAGAGTCCCGATAGAGTGTGAAAAGTAAGAGCAATCTGACAAGATTTGTTACATCTAAATGTAAGCATCACAAATTGTCAGTTTGTTTTTATCCTTCCTGACCACGTGTACTAAGGGTGTAGCCATTCAGTACCACCGTGGTTACATGGTTAGGCTGTCATGGGTCCAGTTCATTAGCAACAGCCCAGGAGCCCTGGGATCCTGTTCACTGGAAATTCTATAAACATATTTCATGATGCCAAGGAACAGCATGTACTGTTCTAGCTCAGCCACTCAGTGGAAAAAAGATCAAAACCAAAACCTAACAGCCGATCTAGGAATGATGTGTATGATGTAATTCACTTGTTAGTGCCACCATAAGGCTCACAGTATGTACTCGGGCAGTTATTAATGGCATTTTCTGATCTCCTAAAAAGTATCTTCAGAGGCTGTGGTTCTTGGGTCAGCATTCAAGAGAAACAGGAATAGTATTCCCAGGCCAACGTAATGAGGGAAAATGGGATGGATCTCAGTTTGTGAACCTTCTCCATTTAGGTTACTGTTACATGAAATAGCTTTATACAAACTTAATCTAAGGTGGAGGGATACTAAAATTAAAACTGTTGGGAAAGGGGTCTCCTGTGTGCAGTTTCTCAACCCCCGCTTGGCCCCAGTAAGCCTGGAACACTTCCTTCCAAAGAGGTAGAATCCTTACAGCCTGTGCTGCCCTTGTCACCCTGTGTGGGAACATCTTTCTCTGTTTCAGACTCAATATGTACTCCTTTGTTCTGCTTCAGCATGTGTGTCATGCGGCACTTGGCCAACCCCACTGCTCTACTGTCCCATATGGGAAGGGCATGGGGTCCTTCTGGTACACAGCTCAGGAGCGGGGCATGAGAGCCAGCTGCCCTGCATAGGCTGCCAAGGGGCAAGCACTGGCCATGGGAGACCGACGCCCTCTACTGAAGCCCATCTTGCTCTGTCTCCTTCACGTGAGTAAAGCGTTGTTCCATCCAGTGCTTTGACTGTATTTTGTTTTCCTTGGCAGTTCCCACACCAAGACACAGTGGGCAGAAGTGTTCAGACTTCTGAAAATAAACCATCCATGTCACTTGCTCAACAAAAACTTAAAACAAACCACCAGGAAATATACAAATTAGGAATGGTGAATAGTCATCTCCAAACTGTTGCACCAATACACTGTTACCTAGAAATTCTGAATTATTATTATATTAGCAGTTATTATTTTGTTCTTTGTTGTGAAGTCAGGTAAACATGCGCCCCCTAAATTTGCTATAAATACAAACCAATATGAGATTGTACCAGGTCTCAAGAAATCTCTCACTCCTTTGTCTCCATTCAATAGGAAAACTCAAGGAAGAATCCTTCCATAAGGACTAGGAACTACCTACATAGTTCCAGCCAGAGTGTGGAAGCAGGTTCCAGATGTGCGAATCCTAAGACATTGGGATGTGTTTTAGCCACATGTTTCTCAAACTCTCATGAGCATATCAGTCACCAGGAATCTTGTTAAAATGCAGATTCAGATTCAGGAGGTCAGCAGTGAGCCTAAGATTTTGCATTTCTAGCAGGCTCTCAGGTGCTACTGATGCTGCCGGTCCCTGAACTCCACTTTGAGCAGCAAGGTCCCAGTCAATCTTCCAATTCCTGATTTTACCAGGTGTGGTTTGGAGCGGCCTGAAGGGCTGTGAAGAGCCTCAGAGGTTAATCATATTCAGTCTTTTGGAGGAACAAATCTAAAATCTAGTGCACTTGAGACTACAGTGTGGGAGTGAGTTACATATAATGAGTGAGCATAGCATCCACAGCTTAGGGAGCCTTTCCCTTTTTACTCACCGTTATGTTAGGCATTTTATGGGGAAGGTTTTAGACCCTGAAGATTCAAGACATATCTTTGGCAGCACTGAGCTAACCGTATTTACTTCTTGAATTTACATCTTATCTAAGTTTCTTAATGGAGAGAATGGTCAACTAAAAGGAGAGAGAAACCTCAGGGGATAAAAATAGATTGTGAAAAAGTCATCAGCACCCTGTGTTCTGGTATCCTTTCATGTCAAACATGACTTTTTTTCCTGTTAAATGGCTATTCTCATCATGGAGCGACATAGGTAATTTATTACAAGACAACAAAAGTTCAAAAGTGTATATTCTGATGAAAATAATATTATGCTCTACTATATTTGTCATTTTTATAAGATTATCTGTGTTGTAAGAGAGCATTTAAATTGATCTTTCCTTTTTTTTTTTTTTTTTTTTTGCGGTACGTGAGCCTCTCACTGCTGTGGCCTCTCCCGTTGTGGAGCACAGGCTCCAGACGTGCAGGCTCAGCGGCCACGGCTCACGGGCCCAGCCACTCCGCGGCATGTGGGATCTTCCTGGACCGGGGCACGAACCTGTGTCCCCTGCATCGGCAGGCGGACTCTCAACCACTGCGCCACCAGGAAGCCCAATCTTTCCTTTTTTTAAAAAAATTTTTAGAATAATTTTTAATGAGTCATTTATTCCCTTTCTTCCCCAAGGATTTTTTTTTTCTTGTTCTACTTCCATGTGTAATCTCACCTTAAAGTACTTCCCATGGCTAAATGCAAAAACTGATGCACCTCTTCTATTCCCTCTAATCCATGAAGGAAAGAATATCTTAAAAAGACTATTCTTCAGTTGAGGGTTCAAGTATAGAGCGATGGTCTTTGATTTCCCTTCCTTTAGAACAATCCGAAAACTTTTAAGTGAATAAAATGAGTGTTTTAAGTCAGCTAGGGTATATCCATTAAAAAAAATAAAAGATGGGCCATGATTAAAAACTATACGGCATTTGTACACACATAGATAAGATCTGGACAGAAAATACAGACAAATGAAAGCAGTTTGATATGCTTGCAAGAATGTAGGTATTTAACATTTTTAGTTAAATGTATGTTAATATAGCTACCTTACATGTGAAATAAATTTGTAAAGATATTAAGGTTAGTGATGACACTAAAGATCTACTGGCTAGAGAGAAAGATTGGATGGGGGCAGGTAGGTAGGTCTGACCAAATCTTTTTATGAAGATTATGATCTTTCAAACCTAGGTAAACTTCTAGGTATCTATAGGCCCTTTTCTGTTCTTGAAGTTTTACTACCAGCTCTAGGAAACAGCCCTAAGTCCAGAGTTTCAGAACTTGTGCAAGTCTCTGGAAAAGATGTCTTAAAGTGGGAATTTGATGAGACAACTGACTAAAGGGGCCTTAAGGAACACTAATTCTGATAATGCTTAATTTTCATTGGGATGTGATGCACTCGAAAAAAAAATTTTTTTTTTTTCAGGCAAAGCTGGACGCTTTGAAGGAAGTACAAAGGAGGTTTTACTCAAAAGGAGCAAAGAATAGCAATGTCACTCACTGGTAGCCTGCTTGGCAGGGAACTAAAGTTGCAGTCCCGTTTTCTAGCCCCTGGTAGGTTTTATGACTCTGATCAAGTCATCTATAACCTCCCTTTGTATACGCTCACCTGGAAAGTGAGGTCAATAGTACTTGCCTACTTTAAGCCTCATAAGGCTGCTGCAAGAGTAAAATGAAATAAAAAATAAGATTTGTTGGTGCTGCCTCCTTGCTATCTCCAGGCACTTTTCCTTTAATTTCAATGAAGCTTCATCGGAGGTTCCAACTTCATACTACAAGGCAAGGGCTTAGAACTAAACCCATATTTTGGATTATCAGAATTGCAAAAGTAAGAATGGCAAAACTTTCCTAATGACACCAAACTTTAACCTTAATGAAGGCAGGAACAGGGGTCTGTGTTGATCCTAACTAAATGCTCAGCCCCAGGCCAAGAGGCTAATTCAAAAGCAGTCAGTCAGGGGACTTCCCTGGTGGCTCAGTGGTTAAGAATCTGCCTGCCGGTGCAAGGGACACAGGTTCGATCCCAGGTCTGGGAAGATCCCACATGCTGCGGAGCGACTAAGCCTGCATGCCACAACTACTGAAGCCTGCGTGCCTAGAGCCCGTGCTCCGCAACAAGAGAAACCACTGCAACGAGAAGCCTGCACACCGCAACGAAGAGTAGCCCCTGCTCGCCACAACTAGAGAAAGTCTGCGCACTGCAACGAAGACCCAACACAGCCAAAAATAAAAAAATAAAAAATAAAAAAAGGAGTCAGTCAAACGGCCATGAAGACTGGCCCTCGTGATTATCCGTTTGGAGAAGCCAATTGAGAAAGTTGCCCATATGTAGGGTCTGAGTACAGTAATGTTCTACCTGATACGGAAGGCAGCCAAAGAGAGAGGAATTTGGGAAATGTATACTAATGCTCTCTACTTGCTTGCTTAAGCAGTATCCTATGTTTGACTTTGAACCCTACACATTGTATAGCTGTAGATGTGAGCAGTGCGGTTAGAGATTATACAAAATAGCAACGTATTACTTGGTGTATTATATGGAGTTAAGGAAATCACTGGCTCTTCAAGCCTTATTAGGAAGGTAGTAAACTACAGTCTACAGTCTACAAGTTAGTCTACAAGTTGGTACAAGTTAGAGTGTTTGCTGGATGGATTGTTGTTCATGGTTCATTCAGTTTTGGTTCTAGTAACCATTCTTTTTACCAGGTTATATAGTTGTATAATAAAGGACGGGTTGAATGTGCCTCCTGAGAATGATTTAAATTTTGTCATTTCTGGGTCATTTTGTTAAAAGTCCTGTGTCTCTCTATCTTAGGAACCAGACAAATACTTAGGATCCTTGGAGCAAACATTTCCTTCACCTGAAAAGAAAGAGGGAAAATAGGGAAGAGGAAAGAGAAAGATTACATTTTCTAATTTGAGCGAAATCTGATCCTGGCATTGGTTGTACTGAGCTGAGCCTGGCCAGAGAGCCTGGGAACTGAGGAATCCCTGCTTTCTTGAGGGCAGGTTTAGAAACAGCCAGGACTTTTTATTTTATTTATTTAATTAATTTATTATTTATTTATTTTGGGGGACTGTGTTGGGTCTTTGTTGCTGCACGCGGGCTTTCTCTAGTTGCGGCGAGCGGGGGCTACTCTTCGTTGCGGTGCACGGGCTTCTCATTGCAGTGGCTTCTCTTGTTGCGGAGCACCGGCTCTAGGCACATGGGCTTCAGTAGTTGTGGCACGTGGGCTCAGTAGTTGTGGCTCACGGGCTCTAGAGCACAGGCTCAGTAGCTGTGGCGCACGGGCTTAGTTGCTCCACGGCATGTGGGATCTTCCCCGACAAGGGCTCGAACCCGTGTCCCCTGCACTGGCAGGCGGATTCTTAACCACTGCGCCACCAGGGAAGCCACCCCAGCCAGGACTTTATAATGTCTTACAACAATATATTCATCCCCAAATTATGGTAACTTAAAATAGGAATACAGTACTAAAAACCTGTTAGTTTGTAGCCTTCTCCTCCATCATCAGTTACTTTTATTTTTCATTAGACTGTATATGAGGTTTAGAAATTTCGTATTTGTCTTTTCTGCCTGCCTTTTCTTGCTTAGGAGTAAATCTTTATCCACATAAGAGTTCTCTATTAAAGGTATTGGTTCCATTTTAAAATTATAGAGATTGTACCAGATAAGAACAAATTTGATAATTATATTGGACCAATGTTCTCTCTCTCTCTCTCTCTCTCTCTCTCTCTCTCTCTCTATATATATATATATATATATATATATTTATTTATTTATGTTACGTATCTGGTGTTAACTTCTTTACACAGTTTAAGAGAATTATTTTTACCTAAGAAGAATGGATCATTGTCTTATTGTTAGTTTAAGTTACAATATGACCCGTCAGTCCCTAGCACTATGGAAATATTTATTTATTTTTGCTGTGTTGGGTCTTCGTTTCTGTGCGAGGGCTTTCTCTAGTTGTGGCAAGCGGGGGCCACTATTTATCGCGGTGTGCGGGCCTCTCACTATCGCGGCCTCTCTTGTTGTGGAGCACAGGCTCCAGACGCGCAGGCTCAGTAGTTGTGGCTCACGGGCCTAGTTGCTCTGCGGCATGTGGGATCCTCCCAGACCAGGGCTCGAACCCGTGTCCCCTGCATTAGCAGGCAGATTCTCAACCACTGCGCCACCAGGGAAGCCCCTATGGAAATATTTTAATGCCTCCTTTTCAAGTAATGTCACATTTTAAACATAATTTAAAAATCACGCTTCCTTTTTACATGGCATTACTTAAAATCACACACACAGTCACACATGCGTAGGTGCAATGTAGTTTCTTTAAAAGAGTTAATTATTCATCCTTGATATAGCCAGAAAAGATTCTCTCTAATGGAAATATTGAAGAAAAGAGGATAAAAATTTAATGTTAATCTACTAGAACAATTCTTTCTATTTTCACACCCATTTTACAGAGGTGGAAATGGAGGTGGAAGAAAGCATCACAGGAGGAGGACCAGGGACAACAGCCAAGCTGATTAGCTGGGAGACTGAAGCAAAGGTAGCCCCATCCCCTAGGCTCTCCCCTGTCCCTCTTCTGGCCTGGGGCATTAAGAGGGGAGGGGATGTGCCTCTAGGTTGGAGGTGTGAGTGTGGGTAATACACCCTGCTTCTCCCTTATTCCCACTAGAATTTGGCCAGGATATAAGTCTGTGATGCTCCTCTGGATTCCCAGTCCCCCTCTCCCGAGAGATGTACAAATAAAGGCAACAGATATTCTACGGAGAGTCTCATCTAGGAAGATGAGCCTGTGATCTAAAATGACCAGATACCTGGGGCAAGCTGACACTACGGAAGAGAGAAAATAAAGGGACTTACTGACTTGAGAGAACACGAAGGTAGCAGAGCCTACAGGGCAGGGATATTTTGAAAGTATAATTAATGTCTTCAAGCATTTAAAAGAAGAGATCATATACATGAAAGATTATTACATATTTTTAAAATTTTGGAGATGTTAGAAATGAAATAGCTAGTTGTTTAAAAATTCCCTGGGGCCATCAACAGATGAATGGATTAACTGAATGTGGTATAGACATACAATGGAATATTTTTCAGCCTTAGAAAGGAATGAAATTCTGACACACGCTACAACGTGGCTGAACTTTGAGAACATTATGCTAAGTAAAATAAGCCGGACACAAAAAGACAAATACTTTATGACCCCTGTTATATGAGGTACCTAGAATAGGCAATTACATAGAGACAGAAAGTATAATAGAGATTTCCAGGGGTTGGGGCGGGGGGGGGGGGGGCGGGAAATGGGGAGTTATCATTTAATGGGTGTGGGGCTTCTGTTTGGGATGATGAAAAGTTCTGGAAATGAATAGTGACAATGGTTAGACAACATTATGGATGTACTTAAAGCCACTGAATTGTGTACTTAAAAATGGTTAAAAAGGTAACTTTTATGTTGTATATATTTTACCACAATAAAAAAAATCACTTTGGGTAACATAGGTGAATGAGGATAGCAGCTGATGAAGAATTTCAGCCAAAGAAGCATGGTGGATACATTTAAGAGTTCTAATATTGACCCACATATATTTTATATAATATCATCATTCCTCATCAACTTCTCTAGCAGAGAGATCACTGTAAGTGGCCCAGCCCATTCCCACCCACCCCATAGCCCCCAGCCCGGCTTCATTGGCTGTTCTGGGCACCTGGCCTTGTACCCTGGCCAACACCTGTGCTCACCTGCACCTCCCAGTGGGTGCCTCGGAGGAGCTCCCCAGGGAGCTTGCTGCCACCAGCAGCCTCTTGGCAACCATGGCCCAGGCTGTCTCCTTCTAGAGCGTCGGTCTCAGAAGATGAGAGACTGCAGAATCAGTGATTCGATCATTCAGAAAGGCCAGAAAAACCTTCCTCCAGCTTCCAGTAGCCCTAGCTGAAAGCCGTAAAGTCCAGCACCCTCCCTTCTTCCTCCACGGGGCCCTGGCCTCCCCCTTCTTTTTTTTTTTTTTTTTTTTGCGGCATGCGGGCCTCTCACTGTTGTGGCCTCTCCCGCTGCGGAGCACAGGCTCCGGACACGCAGGCTCAGCGGCCATGGCTCACGGGCCCAGCTGCTCCGCGGCATGTGGGATCTTCCCGGACCGGGGCACGAAGCCGTGTCCCCTGCATCGGCAGGTGGACTCTCAACCACTGTGCCACCAGGGAAGCCCTGGCCTCCCCCTTCTTTCTCAGCCAGGCCTTTCCAGGGTAGTTGCACGGGGGCAGTTGGCATCTTTTCTCAGGGTCTCGGGGTCCCACAGCAGAGTAGGAGATTTGCTGTGAGAGTAGTAAGCACAGGGAGCCCATGACATGGGGCAAAAAAAGGGAGGGAGTCAAGGGGCCTATAAAGCAAGGGGAAGATGCAGGTTGAATGGTGGTCCTCTTGGCTGGTTTTTCTCCCCTCAGCCTCCAAAAGGAGTTGCAGCGTGTTAGCCCAAAGGCACCCAGATTAACGCGTCCACACAGACTGACTACCCAACAGAAACCCTACTTGCCACCGATTTTTGCTGGATTCAGGGTCCCTGAGTGAGCCTGTTTTCTGAGAAGCCTCATCTTAGGCCTGGCAAGATCTAGCAGGTGTGAGTTGCCTGGGGCTTCTGCTGCTGCGAGCTGATGCGGGGCAGCGCTGAAAAGGTCTGAAAGTACCTTTCTGTCTCAGCTCGATAAAGCCGTCTGTGTAGGACTGGGCTGTGTGCCAGTCCAGGGTCCTGGCCTCACCACCGACATACATGTTCCTGGAGTCTAGTTCTCATTCTGCCGCCACTCCCCATGTGACCTCGTGTAAGTCATTCGTTAAAGTCAGGCCTTGCTTTCCTTACCTGTCAGTGGTCATCAAGCTGCTTGTGAGATAGATGTTGAATTAATAAAAATGTTTCTGAATGAACTTTTGGATATAGGTGAATTTTGCAAGGCCACTTAATTCAGGAGGCCTCTTTTGATCACTAGGCTTTACTGCCTACTTTACTACTCCACCCTGAATTGACCTACTATGTCCCAAAACAAGCATCAAAAGATAAATCTTTAGTTTTCTCTGCTTTTGGACAAATCTTTTAATCTGGAGTCCACTATTTCTAGAGACACTTCTTTTCTCCACTGCCCTCTGGTTGTGGGACCAGCTTTGCCTTGTGAATCTTCTCTTATTGCCTGAATCTGTTTTCCTCTTTGAAGAGCTCAAACTTAATCATTTAGAAGGCGATTTGCCTAGAAATACCACCATTGATTTCTATAATATTGCATTCCAATGCAACCAGGATTTGCAGCAAAAGCTAATTTTGTACAAATCACTTCTATTGAGCAATCAGACAAAACCCACACTATTCTGAGAAAATCTGGGGTGGGCTAAATAGACCAGAATACTGTATTTGGAATTAGAGAGACTGTAGTTCAAATCCCAGCACCTACTTTTTTTAAAAGTAGTGTGACTTTGGACTAATCAATTAGCTTCTCGGAGCCTCAGTTTCCTTCAAATTTCCAAAATAATATTTTTCCTATAATTGCAAACAACTGTATAGAGCACTAAGTATCAATGTACTTCATCCTCACAAGAGCCTCAGGGACAGGTATTTTATTATCCCCATTTTACAGATAGGTTAAGCTCAGTTATTAAGTCAGTAGTAGAGTCAGAATTTGACCAGGCGATTGGCTCCAAACTCACGCTCTTAACCATAGCAGAAGCTTGATGGGCTTAGTCATGTATAGAACACCAACTCCCAACATCCTGGCCGGACTTTCATACTCTAAGCTCCCAGTGATTTGTCATCGAAGAGGACAAGTACTAACCAGTATATGGGAGGAATGAGGAGTAAGGTAAATATCTAAGAACTTTTATGCTCTTAAATCCCTGGTAGAAGTAACAGCAGTATCCCCTATGATTTTATTCAACTCAGAAGACTGGCTTGTGACTTTTGGGAAAGGATGGGGCCTCTGCTTGTTCTGAAAATGTTGAGAGAGTTGAGAATTGCCTTTGAACTCCATCTTCAGGGAGGGAGCTGGCCTAGTCCATAGAGACCCCTACTGTGCAAAGAGCAGAGGTGAGAATTCCTGGTGCTGCTAGCTCTAGGTTCAACTGAGAAGTGGCCAACTTTTGTCCTCAATATTCCTCAGCTTCCTTTGGCAAATGTTCTATTGTGAAAATTTCAGATTGGTGGTCTGTGGCCTCATACAGCCTGCAGAACTAAACTTTTTGGCTTACAAATGGCTGACCTACAGATTTTTTTTTTAATGTAATTAGCTGTCAACATTTAGCAATAAGAAGAGTTCACAGTTGTATCCAAGTTGCTGGCCTATTGAAAAATCTGAAGGTCTGACAACAGTCCCACAATCAGCCATTACCTGGAGCTCAGGGGATGCTGCTGCCATTGGAACACACCTGAACACCACTTTCCACCCCCAGCAGCCCACTTCACTAATGTTCATACCTCCCGGACTCCTAATAGCAACCAAAGTGGCCACCCCTATTCTAGCCTCTTAGGGCTTTTCCCTGACGTCAGTCCCTTTCACCAGATGCCTAGCACTTTTCTGGTTGAAGTCAGTTCAGGTCATTTACTCAATTAGGGGCTATTTCCAGGTTTAAAAAAACAAACAAACAAAAACTTAGCCTTGCTAAAATGCAAACATCTCCTTAGAAGCCATTAACGGAATGGAGTTAATAATGAGGATTTCAGACATGCAGAAAATCCATTTTATCAAATGGCCTTTTATCAGGACTTGCTTGATGATAAATCATTTTCAGAGCATAAAATATATACATTTTAAGACTTAGGGTTTTTTTAAGTTTTCATTTCACAAACGAAGTGCCAGAATTATATAGATAATTAGCTCCAAATGTCATACCTGCAGAAAGCTGTGATGATGATCAACGTATAGCTAACTTAGGAAGGGACTATTACTTGAAAACTCTTGAAATAGAATATGCATAAGTGAATAAGACAATCCTTCATAGAGAGAATTTTCTTCATGATAATTCTTTTTTTATGTGATTTTTTTTTTCGGTTTGTGTCTTTTTATTTATTTATTTGTTTGTTTGTGCCCCGTGGCATGTGGGATCTTCTCTCCCCTGCCAGGGACCGAACCCATGCCCCCCGCAGTGGAAGCATGGAGTCAGGAAGTCCCTTCATGATAATTCTTTATGAAAAGTTTTTCAATCCTCCACATTGGGATATGTGGTCTGAGATTTTTTTTTTTTATGTTTTGATATCTTTTCAGAGTATATCCTACTCTGGATTAATTTTAGATATACTTCACAACTCATTATTCTTGACAATAGTTAAACCATACTAAATCAAGATCTCTGGAAAATCTAGAACTATAGCCCCATCTATAAGGAAAGTCCATCTAGATATAAGTGGATGTGAACGAAGACAGCAGTATCATCAAAGCCAGAATTGAGAGTAATCAGTAATTACAGATTTATGTTATATTTAGCATCTCTTAGGGCATGTACTGTACCATGTAAGTATTCATCATTTCTCTACTGGGAATGAGAAAGCATTGCTGACAAGCAGGTGTGCTATCCAAAAGAACAATAAGTATACATGGTAGTTTGAAGTCTTATATGTGCAATCCTAGTCCTTGCTGTACCACATTGACACAATTAAAATTACTTTCTGTTGGGCTTCCCTGGTGGCGCAGTGGTTGAGAGTCCACCTGCCGATGCAGGGGACACGGCTTCGTGCCCCAGTCCGGGAAGATCTCACATGCCGCGGAGCGGCTGAGCTCGTGAGCCATGGCCGCTGAGCCTGCGCGTCTGGAGCCTGTGCTCCGCAATGGGAGAGGCCGCAACAGTGAGAGGCCCGCGTACCGCAAAAAAAAAAAAAAAAAAAAAAAAAAAAAAAATTACTTTCTGTCTTTTAAAATATTTATATAGCAACTCATGGTCTTTGTTTACCTTGAATTTTCACATAATACTTTAATCGCAGTACATCAGAAAGATAGAAGGCAGCCATGCACTTATATGTTATAGGAGCCCCAAAGCTCTCTGCAACATCACTAGGCTCCGACAGTCTCTGAAATCACAGCCGTTGGAGACACATGGTGCTGTCTACACCCTCTCTATGTTGGTATCATCTCAATTCATAATACAACATGTCTGCAAGTCTACCTGGGTTGCGATCTGTCACCTCTAATTTTACGCCATCTCCAATAGGCGATCAAAAATTGTGGCTTCTGGGCTTCCCTGGTGGCGCAGTGGTTGAGAGTCCGCCTGCCAATGCAGGGGACACGGGTTCGTGCCCCGGTCCGGGAAGATCCCACGTGCCGCGGAGCGGCTGGGCCCGTGAGCCATGGCCGCTGAGCCTGCGCGTCCGGAGCCTGTGCCCCACAATGGGAGAGGCCACAACAGTGAGAGGCCCGTGTACCACAAAAAAAAAAAAAAAAAAAAAAAAAAATTGTGGCTTCTTTACTTCATGTTACTCCACCATCCACTCTGTTAACTACTGCTAATATTTTCTACTCTGTTTAGACCAGTGGTCTCCAAAGTTTTTTTTTTTGCAATAGCTTTATTGAGATATAACTTACATATCATCTACTTCACCCATTTAAAGGGTACAATTCAATGGCTTTAGCATATTTGCAAAACTGTGAAACCATCACCACAATAAATTTTAGAATATTTCCATTTCCCCCCAAAGAAACTGTATACTTATTGGTATTCATCCTGCATTTCCGTCCAGCCCACTCAGCCCCTGGCAATCACGAATCTGCTTTCTGTCTCTGTAGCTTTGCCTCTCCTGGACATTTTATATAAATGGAATCTTTCCCTTAGCACATTTTCAAGGTTCATCCATGTTGCGGTATGTATCAGTACTTCACTATTTCTTACTGCCAAGTAATATTTTATGGCTATACCACCCTTAAGAATCTAGAGGGCAGAGCCCTCTTGCCTTCCCGCTTGTAACCTTCACGAGCGAGCATCCTATATTAATAAATCTACTTCTTGCTTTAAAAAAAAAAGAATCTAAAGATACCAAGTATTTCGGTGATGTGAAGCAATGAGACATCTTCGGTATTCCTGACAGGGGAGTAAATTGTTACCACCACTATGAAGAGCAATTGGCAATACGATCATAGTTAAAGAAGTGGTTACCTCAGGACACAGCAATTATACTCTTAGGTACGTATTCTGTAGAAATGCTTTCAGAGGTGCACAAAAGACGCGTACGCATACATTCACCTATGTAACTGCAAAATACTGTAATCTTTCAATGGAATAACCATATCCATTTAATGGAATGTTCCATACTGAACTGTAGCCATGGATAAAGTTTTAGACATAATTTTAAACAAAAAAGCAACTTTCCAGAACATATTCAATATAAAATTGTGTATGTACTTTTAAAAATTTTAAACAATACTAATACCTACTTTTATTTCTCTAAAAGCATTTACTTATTTTAAATTTATTTATTTATTTATTTTTGGCTGTGTTGGGTCCTTGTTGCTGCGTGCGGGCTTTCTCTAGCTGTGGCGAGCGGGGGCTACTCTTCATTGCCGTGCACGGCCTTCTCATGGTGGTGGCTTCTTTTGTTGCGGAGCACGGGCTCTAGGTGCGCAGGCTTCAGTAGTTGTGGCACATGGGCTCAGTAGTTGTGGCTTGTGGGCTCTAGAGCACAGGCTCAGTAGTTGTGACGCACGGGCTTAGTTGCTCCATGGCATGTGGGATCCTCCAGGACCAGGGCTTGAACCCGTGTCCCCTTCATTGGCAGGTGGATTCTTAACCACTGCGCCACCAGGGAAGTCCCCACATTTACTTATTTTAAAAACTAAGCCCCCACCCCGCAAAATAAACTAACCCCTTTCTCCCACCTCAGCTAGGGTTCTTTGATGTCTACAAGCAATAGAAAACGACTCTAAATTCAAAACAAAAGGATGTATTGCAATTATACTGAACAATCCATGCAGTCAAAGAAAATGCTGAACCATAAAACCTTGAAATGCAATCAAGGCAGCACTGAAGTCGTCAGCAGAAGAAACTTCCCTGGGGGCCCTGCCATTGTGTGACTCTGCTTCTGACACCTTAAGTCCTTTGTCGGTTTTCTCCCTCATATTAAAGTTCCTGAAAAGGTATGTCATTGACCCAACCTAGTCTCACTGCCCTTGCAGCGGGCGTGCGTAGCCCAGCATGTTCCCTTCTACTACTGGTTGTGCAGCCAAGGGTAAGGCACCTCTCAGATCTCCAACTGCAGGTCCCTGATACTGTGCTCTGAAGGCCATCAGTAGGTTAGCACAGACCCCATACGCCTCCATCTCCTTCCCATCTTCCCTCTTCTTTAATCAGACCTGCATCCAAGTCTGACCACGCTCCCAGTCTCTCCAGCCCCCCCTCCTCATTTTCTCTGATAAGCACTTCGATATAAATTTCTTGCACATTTAACTCCATCTTGCCATCTAATCTTGAAGAAACTGGATTAAAATGTCAAGTACCATGTAGAGTAGGTGAAGACAGATCTCCAAATGATGGGCGCTGGGCAGAAAAAATACACTTCTCTCCCAGCACCACCATATTCCACGGTCCTTCTGCCAGTGTAGGGGGAGAGTGGTCTTCATGCACCTTTGCCATTAGAAATAGTAATTAAGGAAGAGCCCAGAGTGAACCTCAGATTCTCATCACTCTCCTCATGGCCTCCACTGTATCAGAGTATATCTATTTGGATGCTTTGGGGGGAAAATAAATAACAGAAACTCCATTTAAAATTGAATCAGGGCTTCCCTGGTGGCGCAGTGGTTGAGAGTCCCCCTGCTGATGCAGGGGACGTGGGTTCGTGCCCCGGTCCGGGAGGATCCCACATGCCGCGGAGCGGCTGGGCCCATGAGCCATGGCTGCTGAGCCTGCATGTCCGGAGGCTGTGCTCTGCAACGGGAGAGGCCACAACAGTGAGAGGCCCGCGTACCACACACACACACACACACAAAAATCTACAAATAAAAAATGCTGGACAGAGTGTGGAGAAAAGGGAACCCTCCTATACTGTTGGTGGAAATGTAAGTTGGTGCAGCCACTGTGGAAAACAGCATGGATGTTCCTCAGAAAACTAAAAATAGAGTTACCATATGATCCAGCAACCCCACTTCTGGGCATATATCCAGACAAAACTATAATTCAAAAAGACACATGCACCCCTATATTCATAGCAGCACTATTCACAATAGCCGAGACATGGAAACAACCTAAATGTCCATCGACAGATGAATGGATAAAGAAAATGTGGTACATATGTACAATGGAATATTAGTCAGCCATATAAAAGAATGAAATAATGCCATTTGCAGCAACATGGATGGACCTAGAGATTATCCTACTAAGTGAAGTAAGTCAGAAAGAGAAAGACAAATACCATATGGTATCACTTATATATGGAATCTAAAATATGACACAAATGAACCTATCTAGGAAACAGAACCAGAATCAGGGACATAGAGAACAGACTGGTGGCCAAGGGGGAGGGGCTGGGGGAGGGATGGAGTGGGAGGCTGGGATCAGCAGATGTAAGGTTTTATATACAGAATGGATGAACAACAAGGTCCTACTGTATAGCACAGGGAACTATATTCAATATCATATGATAAACCATAATGGAAAGGAATATTTTAAAAAAGAATGTATATATATATGTATATAAATGAATCACTTTGCTGTACAGCAGAAATTAACACAACATTGTAAATCAACTATACTTCAATAAAATAATAAAATTAAGAAAACTGAATCAAAACCAATGACCTTTATTTTCTCAGGAACATGAAGTCAGAAGATAGATTAGGTTTCAGGCACATTTTGATCAAAGGTCCTGCTTAATTTCTCACATCTTCTCTGGGCTCTGCCCTCCTCCGTGGGTCAGCTTTATCTGTGCTAACAAAAGCAACGCAATGGGGATTGGCTGCTGCCTTTCAGATGCAATATATGCTTTGAATTAGTGGCATATATTGTATTTCCCACAGCAGAATGCACAGATACAGGAACCCAAGAGTAGAGCTGAGTGATGGATAAGAGGATTCTTCACAACATTACAGCTCATGAACCACTTGCTTTCTTTCCCCGGACTCTTGGTTCTGTAGATCTGAAGGTTTTACTGACATGTTCTCCCTTCCTCCCACCCCATCTCCAAGACATAGTAAGTTTGTTGCTGAAACAGAAGTTGACACTGTCATTTGGCTGTGTTTGGCTTTTTGCACACCCTGGAAAACAGACGAGAAGGGAGGTGTAAGTGTTGGAGGGGGTATGACCTTGACTCTCTCTACAAGGGAAAGAGAGTTTCACACCTTGTGGACACTCTTTCCCTAGCATCTATTTCTCCTTTCCTCCTTTGCATCAGAACCCCAATTTCCATCCATCCTCCATTTATTCCCCTTATGACTCATGTGATTTCAGAGGTAATAATCCCATTCCCAGCCACAGAGAGGCGTCCTGTTTAGTCCATACAAATATGGTGATTCCACTGGCCTCACAATAATAGAATCAGAAACCTAAGTTAGAAGCAATCAACACGTGACAACATCAGGCAATTATTATTAGTTCAGGGATAGGGAAGTGACCAAAGCTGGTCCAGTCAGACTTATGGGAAGAGCTTTTATTCTACAACTGGGATGGGGTAAGTGCAGAAGTGTCCTGTCTTAAGAGCTACTAGCAGCTATCTTGTGATTGTGAGGGAAGGTAGTGTGCAATCTTCTCTGCAATGTTGCTTAAATATTTAATAAAGTTTATTAGATTCGTATTCCTATGTTCATGCAACTCATTTCTAATTTATTTTTTTTTCTTTCTTTTTTTTTTCTAATTTATTTTAAAAGCACACTGCTCAAAGCAGAATTCTGTTTTTCCAAATTACTGAAAAGAAAGTTAGAAACTTTTTTGTTACTTAACATTTCAATACTAATCGAACACCTGCTTTAATATTATTTCTTTTCCCATGAGTAATCAAATTTCAGTCATCATGAAACAATTTTTTTATCAGATTTAGGATCTTTTAAAAATATTTTGGTTATTCTTTCTCATGTGTTCTACTGCATTTTACAGTCCAAAATGATTTTTTTGTCCCGTTACTTCATTCTTGATCACTTCCTGTTGCAAAAGAGAATCCACAGATAATGATGCTGGGAGAGGCAGGACAGATAGAAAAGCAAGTCCAAATTCAGAATGCATCTGTCTCAGTGAAGGAAAAGTTACTGTCCTTTCTGAGAAGAAAGAGTCCAAAGTTGCTGGCCTACCACTAGGTAGCTAGCTGGCCATCTCAGATCAGGCTGCCAGCTTGGGCGTTTATTGTGAATTACGGTGGCCCGCAAATTAAACAGATGAGGCACTGCACAGTGGCAGCTTTGGTGACTGAAAGCCCATATTACTGAACTTTCACGTAACTTGAAGTCCTGCCACTGAGATGATGTATTCATGATTATACTGGGCTGGCAAGGAAAACAGGTTGCCTTGTCTCCTTAATTAAACACTTCCTCTGCAATGGGATATAAGTAATTTTCTTGGCCTTTCGGTGACATAGTGAGGGCATGAATGAGAGTAACATTCCTACGGCTCAAAGCCAGTATTCCCATCATTCCACGTCTTGGTATTGCTTCACCTACATCAGGGTTTCTCACCCTTGGCACGGTAGTCATTTTGGGCCAGATGATTCTTTGTTGTGAGGGGCTGTCCTGCTCACTGTAGGATGGTTGGCAGCATCTCTGGCCTCTATCCACTAGAAGCCTGGAGGACCCTCCTCGTTGTGACAATCAAACATGTCTGTAGACAACTGTCAGATTGTCTAGGAACCACTGCTTCATCATGCCAAAGGATTTCTTGTCTATTTATAGAATTTAACACGGGCACCATTAGGTCCAAGCTTGCAGTAGCAAACCCAGAAAACTGTCGAAATGTAACCAGCTAATAGGGTGAACATACTGAACGCAGATGGTAGTGACTATACTGATAGCAATACATTTATCTGGATTTGAAGTTATGATCCTCTTCATCAAATACCTTCAAAATTCAAACTCCACAAACATTCCACCAATTTTTAAGAAATAAAGAAGTGAATTCTTATGGTTTCTTTCTTCCTTCGTCCTATTCTGCACCATTTCTATCCTCATCATACCAAGGCTATATTGAGGCTGAAACTGGATTATACGGCAAGCAGCTATTACTACTCCAGTTGCTGGGGGCTGCCACTCACTAGTGTTCTTTTCACTTTACAGGTTACTGTCTAATTCTCCCAACAGCCCCACGGGGTTAGGACTGAGATACCAAGAAGTTTAGCAAGCTGCCCCCAATCCATCAGAAATTAGTGGCAATGCAGTCAGTGAGGGATCATTTGCTTTTTCTAGTAAGGAAGGCAACTCTTTGGCTAACACGGTGGGGTGGGGTGAGAGGGTAGATGTTGTCTTTCTCTTGAGCCCTCCACATGGATGAGCAGGGAGGAGTGTTTGTGTACAGGCAGACATTCGTGTAATTTTTTCCTGAATTCTTTAATTTGATTATTTTATTTCTGGAGACCTGTATATGCTTTTTTGTTTGTTTGTTTTATTTTTTAATGACTTTAAAAAATTTTTTTATTTTATATTGGACTATAGTTGATTAACAATGTTGTGTTAGTTTCAGGTGTACAGCAAAGTGATTCAGTTATACATATACATGTATCTATTCTTTTTCAAATTCTTCTCCCATTTAGGTTATTACAGAATATTGAGCAGAGTTCCCTGTGCTATACAATAGGTCCTTGTTGGTTATCTATTTTAAAGACAAATATCATATGATATCGCTTCTATGCGGAATCTAAAATAAAATGATACAAATGAACCTATTTACGAAACAGAAACAGACTCACAGATTTAGAGAACGGACTTATGGTTATGGGGCGGGGGGTGGAGGGGACAGGGGAGGGATAGATTGAAGTTTGGGATTGGCATGTAGACACTGCTGTATTTAAAACAGATAACCAGAGCCCTATATTCTCTTTATTCTGATCCTGACTAATAAAAATCATGGGTTAAGTCTGAAACTGCAAATCTTTAATTAGCAGCTGTTAATGAAATTTTTTGAAGTTAAAATGATCATTGATCCAGGGACTGTTAGAAGACAAAATTCTGAGCAGTGCTGCCATCTAAAAGATTGTTACATAGACGAAGGCTGGGAATTATCTTTAGGACTTGATGATGGTAAGATTATAAATCCTAGTCCACAGTGAAGCAAAGTACTGGATATGGAAGAGGGTCTAAGACACGAAAGAGATTAAGGGTGAGGGAAAGGCCTGCAGTAGGGTGATTTCATTGGCCATGGCAGTACCCTGTGGCATTGCATGGGGCCAAGAGAGTCAACCATATATGCTTCACCTTTCCAAAGGGATAGTTTGAAAATATGCACAGATCAGTATATTTGAAATATATTCAAATCTAATTTCTAACCTACCAAAGCATACTTCAATTCATGGCAGATCATTTCGGTTTATTCTGGAGATATCTCCCCTTCTCCTCCTTCAACATTCGCTGTTCCCTTCTCTCCATCCTACACTGATTCTTTACATCCTCTAGGTAGCCAACCTTACTACCACAGGCCAAAGAAATCTCTCTCTTTGACCCAATGTCAACTGTGGTCCATAGCATTTATTTCACACTCATCATTAGCTCCTCTGTATGACTGGTCTTTTGTGTGTGTGTTTGTAACATAGCCTACCCAGGGACTTCCACGGTGGTCCAGTGGCTAAGACTCTGAGCTCCCAATGCAGGGGGCCCGGGTTTGATCCCTGGTCAGGGAATTAGATCCCGCATGCCGCAACTAAAAAGATCCCATGTGCCTCAACTAAAGATCCCGCAACTAAAACCCAGCACAGCCAAATAAATAAATAAATATTTTTTAAAAATAGCCTATCCAGACTGTAACATCCTTGAAAAGAGAATTCCTTACTCATGTAATAGTTCTCTGATTATTTACCACAGTACCTATACACAGTTGCCAATAAGCATTTGTTGATTGAATCATTGATGTTGTTTGAATTTCCTTTTGATCTCAAAGGATATCCCAAATGACCAACCTAGAATTGGTGCCTCTTGTAGAAAGAGAAAATTATAAACCCTAAATATTTTGATTTAGCTCTTACTAAATTGGATGCCATAGGCAAAAAAAAAAAAATCAGTATAAAATTTCCTTGAGAGGATAAGATCAATGATGCAAGCACTGTTGAGAAAGCAACACTGAACTTGTCACTATCCTTGGACAGAGAAAAATGAGAAGCCTGAAAAATATTTACTTATCAGTCACCATAAAGACACAAAGAGAAAAGAGAATTAGCCAAGTGGGGTAAAGTGCTGAACGTAATCTGAATTTTTAAATTTTAGCATTATGAAGTTGTTTCTGGCTAATTTTTTTCTGTGAAAGGCAAAACATTGTCCTGTAATAATCTATTTTTCAGTGTAAAATTTTTGCCCTCTCTTATGGAATTTAAGCCTTGAGTGAAGGGTTACAAGTTTTTGTAAGATACTATATTTATCATGTGTTTATTATTGGGAAATATAATTTTTAAGTTCATTTGTTATAGAAATTCAATTTACTCACCCAAACTTTAATGTATACATCATCACTGTGATGATTAGTTTTCCAACTATGACCTTATACCTTTGTTCTATAACTTCACCAGTATATATTTAGCATAAATTTACTTTTTAGGTAGAAAGCACTAAAACGGTTTGTCTTAACATTCTTTTTCAGGCCCGTTTCAGAGAAACACATTTTATGAACTTTAACAGTAAAATGTGAATCTTGTTTTTCCAGTATCTTGAATATTTCTTTTAGGTGGCTTAATATGGCATTTCCTGAAAAGGCAGTAAGATGGAAAGTGATCTTCCACTAACAAAAGATTTATAGCTTCTTATAAAAAGGACATCAGAGAAACAAAATGTAGAAATGAATATCCTACATGTCAGTATCAACTGGCTAAGGATGTATTTTGTTTTTTGCGGTACGCGGGCCTCTCACTGCTGTGGCCTCTCCCATTGCGGAGCACAGGCTCCGGACGCGCAGGCTCAGCGGCGATGGCTCATGGGCCCAGCTGCTCCGCGGCCGGGGCACGAACCCGTGTCTCCTGCATCGGCAGGCGGACTCTCAACCACTGCGCCACCAGGGAAACCCAGGATGTTTTTTTAACAACAGAGGCTTCAGAGCTCCTTGTTAGGTTACTGTAGTGTTAAGTGATTGTGTGAATTACGTTGCACTTTAGTATTTGCAGTTCCATGGCACTAGCAAATGTATTGCCATTCTACCATGACTGCCTTTCGGATGACTTGTCATTTTAATGAATGAGGAAAGAGTTGATGAATAGTTCTATTCAAATAGTAACCAGACAAGAACAGAGGTGGCTATACCAATATAAAAGATAGAATTTAGATCAAAAACTGTCACAAGAGACAAAGAAGGGCATTATATAATGATAAGAGGGTCAATTCACCAAAAGGATATAACAATGATAAAATCTATGTACCAAACAGCAGAGCTCCTCAATATATGAAGCAAACACTGACAGAGTTGAAAGGAGAAATAGACAGTTCTACAGTAATAGTCAGAGACTTCAATACTTTCGATAATGAATAGAACAACTAGACAGAAGGTCCATAAGAAAATAGAACACTTAAACGGACATATATAGAACACGCTATCCAACAAGGGCAGAATACATATTCTTCTCAAGTGGCGTGGAATATTTCCAGGATAAACCATATATTAGGCTACAAGTCTTAAAAAAATGATTGAAATCATACAAAGTACATTTTCTGACTAAATGGAATGAAACTAGAAATCGACAGCAGAAGAAAACAGGAAAATTCACAAATATGTGCAAATTAAACAACACATTCTTAACCAATGGATCAAAGAAGAAATCCCAAAGAAAACTGGAAAACATCTTGAGACAAATAAAAATTAAACACATTAACGACAGAACTTATGTGATGCACTGAAAGCAGTGCTAAGAGGAAAACTTAGAGCTGTAGATGCTTATATTGAAAAAGAAGAGAGATCTCAAATCAACAACCTAATTTTACACCTTAAGCGGCTAGAAAAGGAACAAACTAACCCAAAGCTAGCAGAAGGAAGGAAACAATAAAGATTACAGCCGAGGTAAACAGAGAACAGAAAAACAATAAAGAAAATTAACAAAACCAAGAGTTGGTTTTTTGAAAGGATCAACAAAATTAACAAATCCCTGGGGATACCCAACTGCTAAGCCACCCTGTCCTCAGGGCCACACCTGTTAGGGACTGAACGTTTGTGTTCTGCCTGAACTCATATGTTAAAATCCTAACCCCCAGTGTGATGGCATTAGGAGGCATGGCCTTTGGGGTGATTAGGTCATGATGAATGGGATTAGTGTCCTTATAAGAAAAGACATGCAAGCTTGTTCTCTCTGGATAGAACCAGAAGACGGTTGTCTGCAAACCAGGATTCGGGTCCTCACCAGACATCAGATCTGCCAGCACCTTGATCCTGAACTTCCCAGCCTCTGGAACCGTGAGTAATAAATGTTTGCTCTTGAGACACCCAGTCTGAGGTTATTTGTTATGGTAGCCTGAACTAAGACAGCACCCAAATCCTGATTAATCCCTGCTTCTACTAATTTCACCTCAGAAACAGCAACCAGTCCAGAACTGCTTCTCTTAGACCTGCCTCAGACTCCTTCAGAGGGAGCTTCCGAAAGATGCTTTCCTCCACCCTCTTGGTCAGCAGCCTTTGGTTCCTGCGAAATATCTTCTCTCACGGTATTGAGTCAATAAATCTGATTTTAACAGACAACAGGCTTGTTCCTGGTGGTCTTTGGAATTTGAGGCCTTAACACTCTGAGAAAGTTCCTGACTGACTGGCTCCTGAAAGGGTGAACTGCGTCTCTGAAGCCTGTTCTGCCACCTTCTAATCATGCGTGCACAGCCAAGACCAAACCTCCCAGGTGCTGCGTCCTCACAGCGTTCACTGTTTGGCTTAGAAGTCTCTCACGTGACAATTCTGCTTTAATCAGTTCTTGGCAAAACAGCCAGTTGGTAGTGGGTAAAAAGTGCACTGATAAGTAGTCTTGATATTAGAAAATGGGTTTTTTGAGGGCCAAGCATTTTCTGTGTGTGTGCGCTAAACACTGTGGTAAACGTCTGACAAGGATTGAAACATTCAGAACTAGAATAACCCTTTAGGGACTTCCCTGGTGAACTCCATGCTTGTGCATTCAACTGCCTACTTGACTTTTTATCAAGGACTGTAAGGGTCTGAAATTTTACCCTACCTGAAAACTAAGAAGCTAGCCTGCCAGTTTCATGGTTGTTGTCAGAAAACACGGCATATTTAGGTCAAAACAACAAAGGACTTTATTACTCATGGCACAGCAAGTGGCATGAGATTCATGTTCACGTCTGTCGGTTCCCCTCATTCCTCAGGTGCCACGGGGGTTACATGGGGCAGCCCAGGTGGATGCTGGGCACACAATAGGTTTGCATCACATTTGAGGAGCCCTGAGCATAGGGACCCCAACTCTTTTATAATGGACGATAAGCCTGGCTGACCTTTCCCTAAATGGAGACATTATCTTTATTATACTGGACAGTAAGCAAACCTCCCCTCTGCTTTGGAAAGAGGCACTCCTATATTTCAAGGATGTTCACTACATAAATATCTTTGAACAGCCAGTCTGGAACAAGGGCTTTCAGTGCCTCTGCTCACATGATGTGCAGAAATGAAGAGATCCACAGAAAATTGTCTCCCAATAATATCCACTCCTTACTTCTATACTCTCTTGGCTTCTGGGGGATCTTTTTGTAAGTGAGACACTTTGATGACTCTGACCAGTAGCGGCTGGGACCAAATCCATTCATTTTGTCTCATACAGCAGTTACAGCTACGATCGACAGAACCCAAGCAGCGGGATGAGACCAACCCATAATACTGACCTCGACCGCGCCCCCCAGCGTCCTGGACTCAACCAGCTGAACAAATCTCAGAAACCATCGTTGTCATTAAGGGTCTCTACTGACCTTTCCACGTGGTGCAAGGCATTCCCTTGGGTGCAGCAGTATGTAATGATGATTGCACAGTCTCTGCCTTGGCCCACAATTCTGACACCCATTAGAACTGGCCCACGAGTTGAGGCTGACCTGACTACCTCCTCGGATCAAACTGCTGATCAGTTTCTTTAAGGTCAGGACAAATTTTGTAGCACCTTTTCTAACTGGATGACTCCCATTGTAGGGAAGACTGTCTGCAACGTGAGTATAAATAATGAGGCAGTTATCCCTCTGGAAGGTTCCCCTGAGTAGCCAAGAATAGCCTCATTTGGAGGAGATCTCTGCAGTCATCTTAGGGCTACAGGACCTCCTGGTGGTGTTTCCTTAAACTCTTGAGGGTCTCTTAGGCCCACCCCTCTAAGGTACAAGTCCATGTGGTTTTGGAAAGGAGGTAAATTAATGCTTGGCTTCTACACAAGAAGTGTGGCCCCAGAAGGTCACATGGATCCAACAGAAAGAAAATGTTGTTGACAATTGCTGGAAACCCCCTAGGGTGACACAAATCCGTGGAAGGGCACAGGTTGCGTGCCTCCCCAGAGGCTGGTAAGCCCTAGAGTTCTTAGTTCAGCTTGGATTATGAGTCTAGTCCTTGCTTTGCTGCAAGCCCAGTTTGCTCATTTTGTCCATGCCACCAACTAGCAGCATTTGCGCCCCTCGTGGAATGACTGAGCAATGTCTACAGGAATGGGGGTGGGGAAGGTGTTCATAGGTGTTGACAGCTGGTTTGTGTGGGAGATGCAGGAGTTGGGGGCATTCCCTGCTGTTTCCGGTGGCCTCCTCTGTCAGGCTAAGAGGACGGCAATCAGATCATGGTCAGAGCTATCTGGCCATGGGGATGGCAGACTCAGCAGTCAGTTCAATTTAAGGGACTTGCCAGAATTCACTGGGGCATTTTCATTTGTGAGGAAGGTCTCAGGGGCTGTTCTGAGAGACAAAGATTATTAATGTCTCTCCCTTCCCCACCCCTCACCCCCACCCCTGCCCCCCAGCCCTGTACCTGGGTATTTCCATTTCTCCATCAACCACAAAATCAGTGAGTAGCTGTAACTTCACCTTTTCTAATCATCCTCTACTCTACCCAGACCTTTTGTCTTGAACGGCCACATGCAAAAGGGAAAAACGCATCTTTTAAAAACTTCCAGAGATCTCTTATGCTCCCCAACCTTGGCCCACGTGGGCCATTGCAGAGGGACTCTGCGAACAGTGTTCTCCCCCAAGTGGACCTTATCTTCAGAAAGGCGGAACTATGGTAGACCCCAAAACCAGGAAAGCAAGAATGAATGGGCCATCACAATAACGCAGCATCAATCCGTTTTCATCCTTGGTTTGAATCCTCAAGGTTCGGTTTCCCAACAGAATTTTCATCTTGGCTTAGTGCGGCTCACTTGCCCACCCCTGAGGAAGAAAAACTCAGCTGGCAGTTCTGCTAAGACCGTCTGGAATTGAGGAGGGCAGTATCTCAGGGGAAGAGGGAAGGATATTGATCAGGCAAACCCAACACATGTCCATTATAGGAGGTTACATTTTTTGTCATGGTTCCCTATTAGCACCTTCTTGACTGTTAAGGGAAAATCACTCATGACACTTGGTAAAGATGGTAAAGAAGACTTCATCCTTGGGGGCAGAGGCGCTGCTACAATGGGGTTTTGTAGTACAGGAGAGAGATCTGACTCAACTCCGAATACAACAAGGACAAGTGGAGATTTAGAGCCAAAGAGCGGGCTGAAACATCAGGGCAAGGGTGGGGGCATTCTGGCTAAATCGAATGGACAGGATTATTGCTGAAGGCGGGCCAGGGGAATAAAACATCAAGGGTGGGAGATAAGGAATTTGATCAGATATCAAGGGTAGGGGATTTTCTGACAAATCGACTCAACAGGATTCTTGCTAAAACTGGACTGAATGGGCAGAGCCACTGGACTAAAGAACAGAGCCCGAGATCAGGGTCTCGTCAGAAAGAGGACTCGAAGGAGCGTGACTCCACTTTGGTCAAGCAGACAGGCTTCTTCATGGCCCATCCTATTTGTTGTAGTCACACATTTCCCTAATTCTTTGATCAAACACACAGTGAGTGAGAAGCATTAAAACAACAACAACAACAACAAGAACAGCAAATGTAAGCACAGGGGCCGTGCAAGGATTTACCTCATCAGATTTGATTCCATGATTGAGTCGCTACCATCACTTGACTTAATTATTGAAATAAGATGTAGTGTAGTAACTCATGACATTTTCTTGAGTAGAAGAATATGTGGTCTTTCTAGACCTGCACCGTACAAATACTACAGCCAGCAGCCACACGGGGCTACCGACCCCTTGCAGTGTGGCTAGTTTACACTGAGACATGCTGTAAATGTAAAACACACACTGGTTTTCAAAGACGTTGTATGACCAAAAGTCAGACGGTACGGCAACTCCGAGACTGCAGACACTGGGAGTAATGTACAACTGACGGGAGCAGGACTGAATAGAGGAGGGTCAACTTGTTAGTCTTGACGTCAGAAAGACCATGGGGAGAAGTATACTTATACTCCTGGAGTGTGTGGGCAGAGGCCAGTCAGGATAACTTTTTTTTTTTTTTTTGCGGGCCTCTCACTGTTGTGGCCTCTCCCGCTGCGGAGCATAGGCTCCGGACGCACAGGCTCAGCGGCCACGGCTCACGGGCCCAGCCGCTCGGCGGCACGTGGGATGCTCCCGGACCGGGGCACAAACCCGCGTCCCCTGCATCGGCAGGCAGACTCTCAACCACTGCGCCACCAGGGAAGCCCAGGATAACTTGTTTTGTGATTCTGTATATGGACAAAACAATTCATTGCGTGCTTCACATTTTCAAAGGAAAATGATCAACATGTGTACAGACCACAGTCATACATGAATCATGTTTGAAATGCATTTTGACCTACCCCAATCCAGCAAAGTGTATCCTTGCACTGCTTAGCATCTCTATTTTGTTATTTGGCTGCTCTCATTCTTGAAATCCCAACACAGATCCCACCCCTTGCCTGAGGACTGTAAACTAACTACCTCACTATCAAAGGCCAAAGTGATTTATTCAAAACAACCTAAGTTTGAGTGGATACAGTGCCAGGTGCTGCCCTGGGTGCCGGTGACACGGCAGTAAACAAAACAGGCAAACATCTTGCTCTCATGGAGCCCATATGTCAGTGGTCTCACTCTTCTGAATTTTTATGTTTATTCTTTCTTCCATTTATCAGACTGCTCTTTCTTTTTAGTTATCTTTCCATATATGTACGTATATATGTATTACGGTATCAAGGGGAAAATCCTTTCCTTATCAGTATTAATATAAAGTTATTATGGGTGTTGTTTAGAATTTCACTTTTATCTTGGAGGTATTTCAGGTGATCCCCTTGGAGGACTGGTTAAACCTTCTGTGGCAGGAACTTTCCTAACGAGGGCAGTAGTGTGAAAGGTGAAAAAACTGGCATTCTTATATTAAGAAAAAGCATCACAATGCCTTAAACACAGATACGCTGTTCAGCTATAAAAAGTCTACAAGGGTGTCAAATGTGTGTGGCCAACTAATGGCCTTCAGCTCAGAGGCTGAAGAACAAGGGGAAATTCCTCTAGTTAATGACTCTCCTTGATGGAGGCTTGACAATGGCCTTGACCCATTTACTGTAATGTGTGAGTAATTGTACAAGTTAAGAAAATTGCACTGGGCACTTACATTTCCATGATACCATCAAGGAAACTGTTGTTCTATTAAAATTTTGTAGTTCCTGATTTAGGAATAAGGCTAATGAGCAATTCTGTATCAGGGTCAAAGTAATGGGATAAAAATGTAATGAACAGTTTATTTGTACTTCTGGAGTAAGCTGAATTGTGATTAATGACAGTTGGACACTGGTAACTGTTTTTTATTTTTACGTCATAATAGAGATATTAGAAGGTGGGTAAAAGGCTTTGGAGGAGGCAGAAGATTTATTTACTGATGACTGAGGTATAAACCGCAATTTGTGCTTGGTGATAAGATTGCCGATATTTACTGATTCCTTTCTTGGCATGTCAACAGGATTAAAAAGTAACTAGAATGAGTCCATTGTTTTTCTTAAATGTTTATGGAGCTATAAAACTCTCAAGTTTTCTTTACAAGACAGGATTAGGCATTTGGGGATAAAGTTAGAAGGATGCGTATCGCTCAAAGAGGTTACAAAGTGAGAAATGTCCGTTAGAGGAAAGCTAATTTTTATAACCAACAGATTGACTGGACTAATGAGCGTTGTGTCCAGGATGGAAAAATGCAATACATTCCATGACTGGTAAAACTTGCTCTATAAGGCTGCCCCTCTGTTGCACAAACTATCTTCTGTACAAGGCATAACAGCATTCAGAAAATCAGTTCACAGAACTGGGCTGTTGACATTGCCTTTCATCTCCCATCCACTCCACAGCTGCACGCCTGCCGTCCTCAGGTCACTGATCATGTTCTTGGAATCTGCTTGTCCCCCCGAGTGGGAGGGACCCCTCAGGGACAGCTCTTCTTCCACAATATCAGTCTATCTTCCTCCACTCTTATCTCATACTTAACTACGTGGTCACGCCAGATAATGTCACCAACTTTCAGGAACCAGAAACCACCACCAGATGATAAAATCACTGGCAAACAGAAGGAAGAAATGCCCTGTGTCTTCTTTCACCGTTCAAGGCAGAGCCAGCGTGGTGAGCGCGCTCAGGACACTGCGGTCCTTTTGCAGAATCAGGCACTTCAACCCTGTAGGTCCTTGGTAGGGCTGCATGGTGCCCAGAGAAGACAGGAAGGGAACGCACAGTAAAAGGGAACAGATGCGCTTCAGCTTCATGGGAACAGAGCCCACATCTATTTTTATTTCTACTTTTATCTCACCCCTGTAAACCTACATGATAGCACAGTGCCTGGAGCAGAGGAGAGTAAGCTCTCCAAATCTGATAACTACTGCTATTCGTACTACCAGGTACTTTCCACAAAGGCCCCAATGGCACAGCTGCCCCCAGCTCCCTCGCTGCTCTGTGGAAGGCCTGTTGTACTTAACACAATGAAGAATCATACTCTTAGGTTAAACACATTTAACAGGGTCCAGATGACATCAGCCATGCTGTATTGTAGGACCTCTGAAGGTGACTAGTGTTTACTTCTCTTATTAAGAGGATGGCTCCCCACATACACACTACTGTACATAAAACAGGTAAATAACAAGGACCTACTGTATAGCAAAGGAAACTCTACTCAATATTTTGTAAAACCTATAAGGGAAAAGAATCTGAAAAAGAACACATATGTATGTGTGTGTGTATATATATATACATAAACACACATATGTGTAACTGAATCACTTTGCTGTACACCTGAAACTAACACAACACTGTAAATCAACTATACTTCAATTAAAAAAATATTAAATTAAAAAAAAAAAAAAAAAGAGGATGGCTCCCCAGATCTCCCTCTTCGACTCTCTGAACCTGCGCCTGGAGTCCGGCACCAGTACTCCATTTACAATCATGAATTTCTTATTATCACAGAAAAGATATCACGAGAAACAAAAGTAAACATCACTTATCTCCCTCGTTTAAAATGTAAGGCATTCTCTCTCTCTCTCTCTCTCTCTCTCTCTCACACACACACACACACACACACACACACACACACACACACATTCACAAAATCAAAACCCATAACAAGACCTTTCCCTTCTAATTACTCAGCCAGGTCATTCTTTGCGCCTGCCGCTGCTCCATTACCACACTCCTCCTTGCTCTGCCCCCAACCCCATTCTGTGACTGCAGTGCAACCAGTGATAGCACCTTCTATCCCCCTCCAGAAGTCTGATGTCAGCACACTCTCCCCCTCTTCCCCGTGTCCCCAGGCGCTAGCAGGATTTCCCCTTGTGATCCGCCCTCTCAGCGCTTTCCCACTCTTCTCAAGGGGAAGTAACCATCACTTCTCATCCAGGGTTGTCATGTACCTTCTACACTGTAATGGTCAGCCCAGTTAAGAGATTGGGAACTGAAGGACCTGTGTCTGGTTACATAGAAAACAAACTCTGGGGCTTGGTACACATGACGCCACCACATGGGGGTAGAATTAGAGGTTGAGGAATTGCCCGAGGTCTCACATCTGGTTAGAAGCAGAACAAAGACGTCCAGACATGAGGAATGTTGGAATTGGATAGGATGTCAGTAACCATCCATCTCAATGTCCTCAGCTATGAAGAGTTAACACACAGACGCACACTACAAGGGGGATTCTCTGGCTAAATTACTTTGGTTGTTTCTTGATACCCAAACCCAAATGATGACTCTCCTGTGGAATCACCACCACCTCCCTGCGGCTGACCCACTTCAACGCAGCCTCGGTATAAGATGTCACGGGAAACCTGAAAAAACTTTGGGGCCAGCCCAATACCTCAACTCCTGCCGAGACAACAGCAAAAGTTCATGATTCCAGGCCTACCTCTCATGCTTTATTTGTTACCTCCTAAATCTGGTAATCCCACCCTCATCTTCTTTCCCCCCCAAATCCACCACTTCCTGGGAACCTTCCAGATGTTTCTCACCTCTACAATCTAGTGGAAAACAACTGACTGAAACCACTGAGTGAATACTGATGTCAATTTTTCACACCGTGTATGCTATATAGCACCTGTTCTATGTTTTTAACAGGGTGCCTGGTTGCATAGGCCTCTGAAGGTCCAGTACCTGTAATAATTTGTAAGCAGCTGGAGGTGGATTTTAACTAGAGTTTATCATGCAAATATCTGAAGCAGTAAGTCACCAGACCAGTGAATGAGACAGGCACACCCCCAGAGGTTTGGACAGCCCTCCCTTCAAAGATACACATTCATGCTAGACAGTCACTCCCTCCCTGAGGCAAAGGATGGCCATCCAAAATCAGACTGTGACCTCAAAAAGTTGCTGCTACACTGTGCAGGCAGTGTTAAGGGACCCATTTCCTTGCCTTCACTCAATGCTAAAAACCCTCCTATTCTATACACTAGCTTCCTCTCAAAATTCCAACCAACCAATAGAGGCAAATGGGTAATTTTCTACATGATAACAAAAGTTCAAGGGTATATATTTGGAAACAAATAATTTTGTACTCTGTTGGCTTTGTTATTTTAATAGAATTATTTATAAGAGAGGCATTTAGAAAGGGCTTTTGATTTTCCAATTTAAGTTTGAACTTATCCTAAGTTGGTCATTTATTCTCTCCCCTCTCTCCAGTGAATTTATTTCATGTCCTACTTTCTTTCACATGAGAATAATCTAACCTCAAAGAAATTCCATCTGCATGGGAAATTTGAAGGCATTTTCTCTTCTCCCATTGTTCATTAATTTTCTATTAATGAACAAATTCCTTGTAATTAGTTTAAATCGTAATATAATTTCAAGAGAACATTCACATGCAAAGCAATGTACTTTGATTCTGTACTCTTAGATTGACAACAAAGCTTTTGAAAAAATAAAGAGAGCATAAGTTAGTGGGCAGTTTTCAAATTCAACCATAATTAAAACTACATAAATCATATAATATGCATGTGGAATATAGAAAGGAAACACCAATTACCCCAAACAAGAGTTTGATTTGTTTGCACAAATGTTAGGGGAATCTTACCTTTTTTGAGACCTACGTTAATGTGGATATATTATCTGGAAAATAAAAATGCAACAAAATTTAAAATCAGGGTTTCTGCTTGAAATCTGTGAGCTAGAGAGACGAGGAAGCTTGGGGGTGGGGGAGTGCGTGGTGGGTTATATTACCAGCCTCTGTACAGCAGAATGTGATCTGTCCGTGGACGAGGCATTCTTGTCACCAATTGTGCTTTCTTTCTTCCCCAATCTAGGAAGTGTGCTAATAAATTGCTAGGATGAAATCCTAAACTCAGGCTTTCCTAAAACAGTATTCGGAAAAGTCTACCATCGTAGGTTACAAGATGAGAGGGGCCCTAAGGAACACAGGGTTTAAAATTACTTGATATTTATGAAGGTGCTTGAAGTTCTTGTACCCAAGCAAGGGTGGGGTTGGGTATGAAGAAACCACCAACATAATTCCGCCGTTAATCTCATTTGTAGTGTGTGTGTGTGTGTGTGTGTGTGTGTGTGTGTGAATTTGTCATAGCTGAGCTGTTTGTGCTCTCACTCTACTACCAGGCTGTGAAAAAAAAAGTTTCATGGTCAATGTCTCCACCAACATTTGAAATTATGTACAACTAGCTATTAGTATTAGCTAATTATAATTATTATTAATTAATAACTAATAATAGCTAATTAATTGGTTTCAGTATTTTTATTGTCTGTCTCATGAACTGGTCAAAAATAAAAGTTTTGCTGAGCAAGGTTTTTTTTACCTGTTGAAAGAGAACGGGAAATGGAAAGCACAAAAGGATTAAATTTTGAAATGCATAAAGTCTGATTCTACACTCTATTGGGCGGTCTAGTGGAGCTTGGTAACTTAGGTACCTCCCTACTGTTGTAACAGCAGATGCAGAGGCGTCCAGAGTGAGGATGATGAAGATGTTATTTATGGAAGCGAAAACATTTGTTCAACCTGAATTTGCCATAATTCAAAATGGGGATGCGGGCTTCGCTGGTGGTGCAGTGGTTGAGAGTCCGCCTGCCGATGTAGGGGACATGGGTTCGTGCCCGGGTCCGGGAGGATCCCACATGCCGTGGAGCGGCTGGGCCCCGTGAGCCATGGCCGCTGGGCCTGCGCATCCGGAGCCTGTGCTCCGCAACGGGAGAGGCCACAACAGTGAGAGGCCCGTGTATCGCGCAAAAAAAAAAAAAAAAAATGGGGATGTACTATGCCATCCCAGGTACTCTAAAGGTTTTACATGCCACAGTCATTTAATTTTTTTTAACCAAGATTAAACAATATCTGTATTTTTTTGTGTGTCTTCTGCTACCTGCTTAAAGAATGCTGAAAATCACACCTCTATCAATGAAGTGCTTATGTGCTGAAAACAACAGACACTCAAATTTCTTAATTTAAAGGGTAAATAATCAAATTTTAAATTATGCCCACTAACAACTGAGCTTCAGGGCACAGATAGGAGTTAACATTTGATCAGTGTTCTAGTTTTACCTTTTTTTTTTTTTTCAAATGGATGGTGTTATCTTAACAGAACTCCAAGAGTTCTTATATAGAATAGGGATGATCAGCATGACTCTGATGCTTAGCAGAGCATCTTGTCTAATAAGATATAAGCATACAGACATCAATTTTCAAATGATTACCTCCAGGAAATTCTTATGCTTAACATAACATTAATTTAAAAAATATTTATATGCAATACAAAGAATTGATGTCATCATTTCTTTAGCAGAATTATTACTGGCATTGTTTTTCATTCATCTTTGAGAGTCCTACTGAGGATGCTTGGTTCCCTTCTAAGTACTGAAAAAAAGAGACTAAGAAAATTTGGGGAGGGCTCCTTGGGTCACTCTTTCCTACCATCCCTATTGGTACATAAGGAAAGGGGGTTGAAAACCTGGAGAGAGGGAGCAAGGGAAATGGAAAGGTAACTGGCTGAGATGCCAGAATGAGAAGTTTCACCAAAATATAAGCTTTCAGGGAGCAGAAGATGGGATCTCTGCTTCCAGCTGGGAGCAGAGAGTATGGGAGCTTCAGCAAGAGAAACACGCAAAATCCCGATAATTACCAGGTTCTGGAAGGTTGGGGTCCCCCAGATAGCCACTAGGCTGCAAATCTTGCCTCTTCCCACTTCCATTAAAAAAAATAAAAATTAAAAATTAAACCCTACAGTGCCCTCTCCTTATCTCTCTTCCCTCTGCAAAGAGGGTAAAAATCAGGGAATCTCAGGTACAAAAAAAATGAGTGACCAACAATCACAAACATTTCAGGAAAATCAAAACATAAAAGAACAGCTTTAACATATGCTTTCTCCTTTTTTTTTTTTAAGAGAGAATTTGCACCTGAGGAAACTTCTTTTAAAGTTATCAGGACATTAAAACCAGCATAATTAAAATAATCATAGGGATAAACAAGAATATCACATCATGAAATGAGAGCAGGCAGTTACGAAAAGAGTTAACCAGATATCTTGGAAATACAAACAGCTACTGAAATAAAACCTTTCAAGAGATGGGCTGAATAGCAGAATAGTCACTGCTGAAAACCAAACCAGAGAGCTGGAATACCAAGGCAAAGAATCGTTTCAGAACGCAACACAAGGGATAAAAAGATAAAAGCTATGAATGACAGGTAGAAAAATCTGGAAGACAGATCTAAAATTTTCAGCACAGGTCCACAGATATCCCATTGATTTGGCTGTCATCTTTCCTGCTCTTCTTCATAGCCAAAATTCAAGCATCTTAGAGGTTGGGCTTTTCCCCAGAGTTATTGCTGGCTTCCGGCCCGTAGTGCTGGTTTGGGCCCCAGTTTTTCCCCCGGGATTCCCCTACCAGCACGTGTAACTTCCTGGGCTTCAGACAGGCTCCCCCAGGAAGTCCAGGACCACCAGCAGCTTCAGGGCAACCCGGTCCCACCCTGCGCCTCCCCAACCTACACTTAGGCACACGCTGCCAGTCAAGTGCCAGTCCGAAGCGACGCTCCCGGACGGTGAGTGACTCCAGGCGTCAGAGGATCAGATCTCAATCGATGGATGAGAAAGCTCCCGAGCCCTAGGAAGCCCGGCGGGGAAGCAGAGAAGCTGAGCACCAAGACCCCCTTTGAATCACAGCTCGCCCAGCCGTTTCAGGCCACGCCCATTCACCGTGGCCGCGCCCCCGATCGCGGGGTCTTGTGGGAGTTGTGGTTCCGCGCAGCCGCGAGACCGCCTGGAGCCAGAAGGCGGGAGCGATGGCGGAGCAAACCTGGAAGCTATGTACAGCTGCGGGGGCCGCTCCGCCTCCCCGGCCTCCTGGGCCACCTCAGCGAATGAGGCGGCACCGCGCGGGCCTCCAAAACAAGGAGGTGCGGGCGCGCGGAGCGGTGCGCCTTTCCATTCCTCTCGCCTTGGTCGCGCTCCCACATCCTTCGTTAGTGCATTTAAAGACTGCACTTCTTCTGCCCTGAATTTGCACGGCCCTGAGGGCCCAGAATTTGGCCTGAACTTTCCGAAGATAGGGCTGTCCTCCTCTGCTTCGTCTCACTGTAAAAAGAGGCTGCTTTCAGAAACCCGGCACCTGCACGGCCCACATTTGCAAACACACGGACCAAGACCTTAGAAGTTCCGTTGCTCACAGAACTGCAAGGTGAAGCTGCAACACGTGAACCTCCTGTACAGAAGGTGCCTGCCTTTTCTCCGGTCCTTCTCTTGATAAAAATCCCTGAATGAACCCAGTTCAAGTTTAGGTTGTGGTAAAGTATTCCAATCCCAAGTGCTGGATGCTGACAACTTTCTACAGATTTTGTTACTGAACCAAACTTGGGGGTCCCTAGCTGGCGCTAACGCAGTAAAGCCAGTCTACTGACACCTGGTGGTGGTGAAGGGAAGTGCAGCGTTTATTGCAGGCGCCAAGCAAGGAGTCGAGGTAGGCTCGTGTTTAAAAGGCCTGAACTCCCCGAGGCTTTCAGGGGAAGGTTTTTAAAGACAGGGGGAAGGAGAGGGCTTGTGAGGTGTGTGATCAGCTCGTGGACATTCTTCGGATTGGTTGGTGGTGAGGTTATTGGAAGTCAGCATCATCAGCCTTCTGATTCTAACAGGTCTGGGGTCTAGGTGCTTGTCAGCAGCACACAGTTAACTTCTTCCACCTGGTGAGGGTTTCAGTATCTGCCAAAGACCTAAAAGGACGTGGCTCAGAATATTATCTGTATCCCTTGAGAAGGAACGAAAGGTCCTTGATTTTGTTTAATGGCTGAACTATTATTATTTTGCCTTGTTTGACTGTTTTCCTTTCTTTCTGCATTTTCTCACTTCTCTGATTAAATTTACTCTTTGGAACTTGGGGAAGGCCTCAGAGGCTAAAGTTTCTCTACAGACAAGAGGCAGGCAGAGGACACGGGGGGCAGGGGTCTTCTTCCAGGAAAACCCCATAGGGTCCTGCTTGGTTACAGGTTTGGCTGGTGTATTTAAAAAGAGACCAGAACTTTCTCCTGTGTCGGCCCAATAAAGAATTTATTTTAATCAGAGTGTATGGGAGGAAAAAACCTTTTCCTTCTACCCAACTAGGTTCTCCAGCTGAGGGCCTTGGAAATTAAACTGATAAAAGACGTGTGGGACTTTTACAAGGAAAATATACTCAAGATGGTGGCCAAGTGATTGAGGCTTAAATATCATCTTAGGCTAAACAAAGGAAAAGAAGTTTGGGACTTCTGGGAGAGTTGAGGCAGGTTAGAAGAAGTTGAGAGGAGGAAATAGGGAAAGGTTGTCTTGTGCAGCTAATAGTCTCAGATTGTAAGAGTTGTCTCTGGGTGTAGCCATCTTCCTGACACTGAGGCAACTTTACAAATGGAAATTTCCTTTTTTTTGTTTTTGTTTTTGTTTTTTTTATTTTTTGGCCACGCCGCATGGCATGTGGAATCTTAGTTCCCTGACCAGGGATGGAACCCGCACCCCCTGCATTGGAAGTGTGGAGTCTTAACCACTGGACTGCCAGGGAAGTCCCAGAAATTTCCTTTATAAATGTACATTTCCTTTGCAAAAGAGGAAATTTATACTCTATTATAGTCAGTTAAGGGGAAGTAAAGAACTTTTCCTGCATCTGTTGGCTCTCAATTCCCTGTAGCTCAAAATAATCCGTGTGCCAAATAGTCATACTTTGGCGTGGCCGGTCACCTTCAAGACATTATTGAAAGAGCTGGCAGGCTGTGTGGTAGAAGGTGCTCAGAGAAGCTGGTCAGTAATAATGGCCCTAAGGGTAGTGAACTTACAGAGCGCTCATGTACCACAAGGCCGGTCTTTCCTTTAGAGTATCACAGGACCCTTCACTATAACTCTGTGAGTTGGGCATGATCAATTTCTCTGGCCCGGGTACCTCTATCACTGAATGTTAGAGTTGAGCCCTCAATTGAGGCAGCAGAGCCCAGGGTGGTTACCTTCCACCTACCACAGACCTGGACTCTGAGCTCTGCTGAAAAGAACCGTGTGACCTTGGGCCAGCTGTTCATCTCTTGGCCTTCCTTCCCCATGTGTATCTGCACACAGCTATGGTAGGTGGTGGGAAAAATTATTTTCACTCTGAGACTGTGGGACTGCTGAGCACCCACCACGCACAAGACACTTGCTGACACAACGAGATGTTAGACTAAGGTTAGTGTTTAAAATGGAGACTATTTTTGGTAAAGTTGCAGAAACGTGTAATAATGCTGTAAGTGTCTGTCAAACGAGATGGTATCTTTTCATCCCTTGATTTTTCTGCCTTTTGCCCAGAGGGCAGGCACCAGATATTCAGCTTTTGGTGTTGCTTAGCAAAAAGACAGGCTCTTTTCCTTTGGAGCTCATTAGTTCTCTTGTAGCTAGAAATGTATTTTTTTTCTCTTCTGCTCTGTGTTCTGAGGCTTAAAGATTCTAAGATACTAAGCACTGCGTTGGTAATCCCGTTGTACAGGCTGTTATTTTTCTCCTTTGAAGATGAACTCTTAATCATTTAGATACTTAAAAGCCTAGATACAGCACAGTTTATTCCTCTAATGTACTGACCTCAAATGCCAAGTAGGTTTTGCAGCGCCTACCCAGGAAACAAATCCTGGCTTGTGCACAGATGACTTACACACATTAAAGTGCCATGAGAAACCCAGGGATTTTTGGGTGAAAATGTCAGAGTAAGAGAAAAGGCTAGAATGTTGGAGGCCATACTTAGGGTCGGAACCCAGCATCTTCACTTGTTGGTCTGTGTGACCTTGGACAAATTAATTAACCCCTCTAAGGCTTAGTTCCTTCATCCATAAAATTATAATAATAAATCATAGAATTTTTTTAAGGACCAAGTGAAAAACAATATGATATACATTTAGTATAAAATATTGCCAATTAGAGAATGTCTCTCACAATTCAGCTTTACAGGGATTAGGTCGTTAGCCAGTGCAGTCACTGACCTTTAACACACCTTGAAAGAACTTCAGGGAGATAAGGAATGAGGCACTCTGTGCTCTGGGAAAACTGGCAGTAAAGAGCTTCAGTTAGTTAGATATTTTCAAGAGAAAATGTTACAAACCCAATTTCTTGCATCTTCCTATACTTAGAAAGTACTAAAATGATTAACTAGGATATTTGTGCTTAATGACTAGAAGTAACCTTCTACCAAGATGGGTGTTTAATTGCACATACCCCTTTTCCAGAATCACACATATACTGACCTACCCCCTTACCTCTTTGGAGCAGTTCCTCAGAGCTATCTGAGAGGCTGTCTCCTGGCCTATAGTCCTCAGTAAGTCCCCAAATAAAACTGAAACTCACAGCTCTCACGTTGTGCATTTTTATTTCAGTTGACAGTTTTGGCAACCATGAAGGGACCCGGAGCAGACTTCTCTCCTTTGCCTGAACTCTACAAGGATCTGGAGCCTTGGTACCAGCAGGGCCCCTTGTGTCCATCTGCGTCTTTGGCGAGTCCACATGAATTTGGGTGAGTCTCTCCTGGTTCTCTGGTCTCCCAATTATTGGTTCATGATCTTGACTTTTATTTGGTGGTGTATTACAAGTACCTGGCCCCCCAGTTGAAAGATACTGGGGGTACCCAGTTGAAAAACACTGGGGAAAAGTGGCCCCCAGTTAAAAAATACTGGGGGAGCCTGGTTGAAAGATTTGGATTTGCTCAATTGAAAGACACTGAGAGGTGTGGAGTGGGTGATTAGGTGGGTGTCTGGCCTAATGTCTTTCATAAACAAGGGACATCAGAAAACCAACCTCCAACTAACACCCCAGCCAGGTTTATGTACAAATGAAACTTATACTTACAAGTACTTACTTAATTAAGAATTAAAGAAAATCTCACCCTGAAAATGGCCAACATGGGGCTCTTTTGACATTCCAACACCAGTTTATTGCATATGCAGTTAGAATTAGAGAAAGCCAGCTTTATGAAACTTTTTTTTTCAGAACACTGACCCTAAGAGAACAAATCCTTCTAGAGGAGCTTGCATTTCTCTCCCTGTGCCTTGAGACATAAATGTTCTACCAGTGCTCTCACCAGTGCTCTCAGGAATTCTTATCTTATCATCTCCAATTCCTGAGACTGAGGGAAAAAAAGGAAAAAGAGTCCTTTTGGAACTCAAGTGAATAAACTTAACTTATTCTAAAAGTTATTTATAAACTAGTGAGTTTTATATTGTAATACCTGATTCATGACTAAGTTTTAAAAATTAAGCTATGAGATCTCTGTGTCTGTGTATACATTATAGATATGATATATCTTTACCTATAGATGGTATTACAAAAATTAATTCATAAACGAACACTATTAATTGACTTAAAGGAATATATAAATTCTCAGAAATATAAAAGAAACTAATCCAAATAAATTTTAGGTTCAATATTGACTGGGAAATATTCGACATTAAATTAATAATTGATATTTAAGTTAGTTTGTTTGTTGCTTTAATTAATGCAGGCATGTCTTTAGAGTCATCAACATTAAGTATAATACTTTTATTGTACCTAGGTTTACTAGAAGTCAAATAAGATCTTATATCTGTTGCAAAATTTGTCAGTAAGAAAAATAACTTGGTATCATGAAATTTTTATAAATAAATTAATGTAAATGAGATAAAAGCTTTTAGGTAAACTCTTTACAAATAATTATGTTTTAGGAGTATCTACTTAAAGATAGTCTTTCCAGGGAATTCCCTGGTGGTCCAGTGGTTAAGACTCAGCGCTCTCATTGCCGGGGTCCTGGGTTCGATCCCTGGTCTGGGAACTAAGATCCCGCAAGCCATGCAGTGTGGCCAAAGAAAAAAAAATCATCTCTCCAGATTTTCACAACTTGAAGAGTTTTACTAAATTAAGCTAAATGGTAGAAGTTTATTAAATATCTAGGTCATTCCCAATTAAAATAAGGTACTAGTACTGGAACATTTATTCCTGAATGTAGGCTTCTTTTTGCAAGTTCTGATCTGGTATCAAAGAAGAATATTCAAAACTGTTTAAAAATGCTGTTAAAATAACCCTTCATTGGGGGGACTTCCCTGGTGGTCCAGTAGTTAAGACTTGACCTTCCAATGCAGAGGGTGTGGGTTTGATTCCTGGTCAGGGAGGTGGGACTCCACATGCCTCAGGGCCAAAAGGCTAAAACATAAAACAGAAGCAATATTGTGACAAATTCAATAAAGACTTTAAAAGAAATAAAATAAAATAACCCTTCATTTTCCTACCATATATCTATGTGAGGCTGGATTTTCCTGATATATTTCGATCAAAACGACATATCACGAGAGATTGAATTCAGAGGCAAATATGAGAATCCCACTGTCTTCTCTTAAAGCCAGGCACAAGGAGATTTGCAAACATATAAAACTTTGCTACACTTCTTACTACTTCTTTTGTTTTGGAAAAAGTAGTTGTTTTCATAAAAAATATATTATTTGTGTTAACACACAAGGAATATATTTTTCATTTTTTAATGAATTAATAAATGGCTCTGAGCACGGTTGTGAAGAAGGTACACTTGATCGTCAAATTCTCCACCACTCCTTTGGAACCTTTCTATCCTACTACCATCTTTTTTCTGACATCATCACACCTTCACCCCTCTGGCTACTTAGTCCTCTACCGGCTGACTGGCTTCAGACTATGTTTTTTTTTTGTTTCTTTTTTGCCACACAGCGAGACATGTGTGATCTTAGATCCCCAGTCGGGGATCAAACCCATGCCCCCTGCAGTGGAAGTGCAGAGTCTTAACCACTGGACCGTCGGGGAAGTCCCACACTCTCCTTTTTAACCACTAAAAAACCACCAGGATAAATGCACATCTCTCTAGAAGGCCAACAAGGAGTGACACTAATAGTGGGGATTTCAGACACCCAGGAGCCTGGAAAGAGAGAAAATGAGGTCTTTTGACCTTCTTGTAAGGTCACACAGACCTACATCTACTAGCTTAGGTATATATGCACCAGCATAGGTACATATTTATCTTTATATATATATTAAATATACTTATTGCTTGATGATCAAATATATCAGACAGTACTGCCAGGCAAACAGAAGCAACTTCATGTTAAGGACAGAGGAAATTTCATTCAGGGATTTTTTTTACGCTGACGATGGAGGAGCTGAGAAGACAAACTGGACAGTGAGGTGAAGAAAGAAGGAAGGAAGTGGATGCTAGTGAGACAAGGAGAGAGGCAGCATTACCAGTTACCAGAGCCTGGAAGCAGGTCCTGTAGTGACACACAGTACATTCTCAAATTTTAAGTTTTTTTAAAGAACAGCTTTATTGAGATATAATTGACACAATAAACTGCACATTTTTAAAGTGTAAAATTTGATAAGTTTTGACATGTATACACCCACGAAAACATCACCACAATCAAGATAACGAACATATCTATCACCTCCAAAAGTTTCCTCATAACCCTCTGTAATGCCTCCCTCCCCCGCTTCCCCATTCTCACCATCACCACCTATCCCCAAGCAACATTGATCTCCTTTATGTCACTATAGATTACTTTGTGTTTTCTGCAGTTTTATACAAATGCATTAATTCATACCATATGTACTGTTTCTTGTCTGGCTTCTTTCACTCAGGATAATTACTTTCAGATTCATCCATGTTGTTTTGTATATCAGTGGTTACTTTTTATTTTTCAGTAATGTTCTTTTGTATGGTTGTACCCCAATTTGTTTATCCTTTCACCTATTGATGGACATTTGGGTTGTTTTCAGTTTGAGGCTATTATAAATAAAGCTTCCGTGAACATTTATGTACAGGTTTTTGTATGGATAATGCTTTCTTTTCTCTTAGGAAAATACCTAGGGGTGGAATGGCTGGATCATATGATAGTTATAGGTTTAACTTTTTAAAGAAATTGCCAATGAATTTCCAAAGTGGTTGTGTCATTTTATATTCTCACAAGCAGTATATGAAAGTCCCTGTTGCTCCAGTACTTACCAATAATTGGTATTGTCATCTTTTCAAACCTTAGCCATCTAAAAGTTACGTAGTGGTATATAATTGTGGTTTTAATTTGCATCTCCTTAATAACTCATGATGTTGATCATCTGTTTATGTGCTTATTTGCCACCTGTATATCTTTTTGGTGATATGTCTGCTTAAATCTTTTGCTCAGTTTTAATTGGGTTGTTTTTTATTGTCAGGTTTTGAGAAATTTTTATATATCCTGGATACAAGTCCCTTTTCAGATAGTTGCTTG
Source organism: Tursiops truncatus (assembly GCF_011762595.2). Taxonomy (NCBI): domain Eukaryota; kingdom Metazoa; phylum Chordata; class Mammalia; order Artiodactyla; family Delphinidae; genus Tursiops; species Tursiops truncatus. The sequence goes on along the minus strand of NC_047049.1, from coordinate 76,714,111 downwards.
GCAAATTTTCCCTCTGTCTGTGGTTTGTCCTTTCATTCTTCTAACAGTGTCTTTTGAAGAGCGGAAGTGTTTTTTTTTTTTTTTAAGAGCAGAAGTTTTTAATTTTAATTAAGTCCAAGTTATCATCTTATTATTATTTTATGGATTGCACTTTTGATGTTGTACCTAAAAATTGCCTAACCCAAGTTCACAAAGGCTTTCTCCTTTGTTTCCTCTAGAAGTTTTATGGTTTTAGGCTTTATTAGATCTATGACCAATTTTTTGTTAATTTTTGTACGTGGTGTAAAGTATGGATCCAAATTCTTTTTTTTCTCTAAGCGATGAATATCCAGTTGTTACAGCAACATTCGTTGAAATGTCCATCCTACCTCCATTCCTTGTCTTAGTAACTTTATCAAACATCAGTTATCCATATATGTGTGAGTCTCTTTCTGGACTCTGTTCCATTGATCTATGTGTCTATCTTAATGCCAATATCATGCTTTTTAAAAAATTTTATTTTATTGAAGTATAGTTGATTTAGAGTGTTGTGTTAATTTCTGCTGTACAGCAAAGTGATTCAGTTATACATATATATACAATCTTTTTCATATTCTTTTCCATTATGGTTTATCACAAGATATTGAATATAGTTCCCTGTGCTATACAGTAGGACCTTGTTTATCCATTCTCTCTATATATAATAGTTTGCATCTGCTAGTCCCAAACTCCCAATCCATCCCTCCCCCAACTCCCCTCCCCCTTGGCAACCACAGGTCTGTTCTCTCTGTCTGTGAGTCTGTTTCTGTTTTGTAGATAAGTTCATTTGTGTCATAGTTTACATTCCACATATAAGTGAATATCATGCTGTTTCGATTACTGTAGCGGTATACAGATTCTTGATATCAGATAGTATTAGCCCTCCAACTCTGTCCTTCTTTGGCAATTTGACTACTTTATAAAGTTTGCATTGCCATATGACTTTTAGAATTAGCTTCTCAATTTCCACAGAAAAACTAGTTGGGATTTTGATTGGAGTTGCTTTGAATATAAAGATCAACTTGGGGAAAACTGACATTTTAATAAAATTGAGTCTTCTAACCCATGAAAAAGGTAACCATTTCTTCATAACTTCTTTAACATCTTTCAGCAATGTTTTTTAGTTTTCAGCATACAGGCCTTTTATATCCTTAGATTTATCCCTAGGCATTTCAAATTTTTAAATTCTATTATAAATGATAGTTTTTAGTTTTATTTATGATTGTTGCTGGTAATCAGAAATATAATTCATTTTAGCATACTGATTTTGTATTGCAAATTTGCTAAACTCGCTTAATAGTTCTAGTAGCTCTTTTGAGGAATCTATCACACTTTCTACATAGATGATCATGTCATTTAAGAATAACAATAGTTTTACTTCCTTTCCAATCTGAATACCTTCATTTCTTTTTCTTGATTGATTGCACTAGTGGAAGCCTTCAGTAGAATGTTGAATAGAAGTGGTGAAAGCAGGCATCCTTGTATTGTTCCTGATTGTAGGAAGAAAGCGTTCATGTTTTCATCACTGAATATGGTGTTAGATATAGCTTTCTTGAAGATTTTCTTTATCAGTTTGAGGAAATTGCCTTCTAGTCCAAGTTTACTGAGAGTTTTCATCAGGAACGGATGTTGAATTTTGTCAAATGTTCTTCTGCATCTATTGACGTGACCATATGGCTTTTCTTTTTTACTTTGTTAATATAGTGTATTACATTCCTTGATTTTTGAACGCTGAACCAACTTCATATCCTGGGCTAAACTCCACTTGGTCATGATGTATTATCCTTTTAATGTATTATTGGATTCAGTTTGCTAATGTTTTGTTTAGAACATTTACATCTATGTTTAAGTAATATATTGTATAATTTTACTTTTTGTAATCTCTTTTCTGGTTTTAGCATTAAGCTAATGCCGGACTCATGGAATGAGTCAGAAAGCATTCCCTCCATTTTCATGTTTTTGGAAGAGTATGTGTAGATTTGGATTATTTCTTACTTTATGGTAGAATTCACCAGTGAAGCCATCTGGACATGGAGTTTTCTGTGTGGAAAGGTATTTAAGTACAAATTCAATGTCCTTAACAGATATAGGGCTTTTCCCCATTATCTGTTTCTTCTGGAGTGAGCTTTGGTAATTTGTATCTTTTAAGGAATTTGTCCATTTTGTTTAAATTGTTAAATTTATTGACATAAAATTGTTCACATTTTCCTTTTAATATATGTAGAATCTGTGGTGGTGTCACCTCTATCATTCCTGATATTGGCAATTTATATCTTCAGAGAGAAAATAATTTTTCCTAGTTATTCTGGCTACAGGTTTATCAATTTTATTGATCTTTCAAAGAACCAGCTTTTAGTTTCATTGATTTTCTCTTTTGTTTTTATTTTATATTTTATTAATTTCCATTCCAATCTTTATTATTTCCTTTTTTATGCTTACTTTGCATTTTATTTGCTCCTTTGTTTTCTGGTTCTTAAGGAAAATAAGGTCTTCGATTTGAGACATTCTTCTTTCTGATATAGGTGTTAGTACTATAAATTTCTCCCTAAAACCGGTTTAATGGCATCCCGCAAATTTTATTTTATTTATTTATTTTTTTTTTGCGGTACGCAGGCCTCTCACTGTTGTGGCCTCTCCCGTTGAGGAGCACAGGCTCCAGACGTGCAGGCTCAGCGGCCATGGCTTACGGGCCCAGCCGCTCCACGGCATGTGGGATCATCCCAGACCGGGGCACGAACCCGCGTCCCCTGCATCGGCAGGCAGACTCACAACCACTGTGCCACCAGGGAAGCCCCAATCCCGCAAATTTTAATATGTTGTGTTTTCAATTTAACTTAGTTCAAAATGCTTTATAATTTTCCTCCTTTGATATCTCCTTTGTACCTTAGGTTATTTAGGAGTATGTTATTTAGTGTCTAAATATTTGGTGATTTTCCAGTGATGTTTTTTTTTAAAAAAACAAGATGCTGGAGGTAGGAGTTTATTAATTTATTTTTGCTGTTGGGTCTTCGTTTCTGTGCGAGGGCTTTCTCTAGTTGTGGCAAGCGGGGCCACTCTTCATCGCAGTGCGCGGGCCTCTCACTATCGCGGCCTCTCTTGTTGCGGAGCACAGGCTCCAGAGGCTCAGGCTGAGTAGTTGTGGCTCACGGGCCTAGTTGCTCTGCGGCATGTGGGATCCTCCCAGACCAGGGCTTGAACCCGTGTCCCCTGCATTAGCAGGCAGATTCTCAACCACTGCGCCACCAGGGAAGCCTCTCCAGTGATGTTTTTGTTATTGATTTGTAATTTAATCTCATTGTTGTCAAAGAACCTGCTTCGTATGACTTGAATCCTTTTAACTTTATTGAGACTTGTTTTATGGTACTTAATAAGATCCATTGGATTCTGTTGTACTGTGTGGATTTGAGAAGAGTATGTATTCTGCAATTAAGGAACGGAGTGTTCTATAAAAGTCAATTAGGTCAAAATAATTAATAGTGTTGTTCCAGTCTGCTATATTGTTGCTGATATTCTGCCTACTTGTTTTATCAATTATTCTTTAACTTATCACAGTCTACCTTCAAATGATATTATACCATTTCATGTACAGTATATTTTAAAATAATATATTTCCATTTCTTTCCTCCTGGCCTGCATGCCAGGAGACATTGTTGTCATGTATTTTACTTATACATATGTATATATTGTATTATCATAATACATTGTAGTAAATTTTATTTAACAGCCAATTATATTGTTAAAGGATTTAAATCATTAGGAAAAGATATATTTCCTCATGTAGTTGCCATTGCCACTGATCTTCATTCTTTGTGTAGATCCAGATTTCTATCAATAATTGCTTTCCTTCTATCTAAAGGATTTCCTTTAACATTTCTCAGAGTATATAGGCCTGCTGCTGCTGATTTCTTTCAGCTTTTTGTATGACTGAAAATGTCTTTATTTCATCTTCATTTTTGAAAGATATTTTTCTAAGTATAGGATTTTAGGTTGATAGATTTTGATTTCTTGTTGTTTCAATACTTTAAAGATGTTATTCCACTGTTTCCTGCTTGCATTGTTTCCTATGAAAAATCCAATGTCATCCTTATCTTTGTTTCTCTATATGTTACATCTATCTTCTCTGGCTACTTAAAAAAAAAAATAACAGACTTGATTTTTTAGAGCAGTTTTAAGTTTACAGAAAAATTGAGCAGAAAGTACAGAGAGTTTTCACAAATCCCCTCCTCCCACCAGCCACCCCTACACAGTTTCTCCATTGTGAGCATCTTGCATAGGTGTGATACATTAGTTACAATTGATGGACCAATATTGATACATTATTATTAATTGAAGCCCATAGTTTGCATTAGAACTCAGTCTTTGTATTGTGCCTTTCTATAAGTTTTGACAAATGTATAAGATTTTCTCTTTATTGCTTGATTTCTCCTTATTTCTTGAAATGATGTGACTTGGTTTCTTTTTCTTGATAGGTCTTGTATTTGGAATTCCTTGAGCTTCTCAGATTTGTAGGTGTATACAGATGTATACAATCTGTATACAGATTGTAGGTGTATAGTTTTAATGAAGTTTAGAAAAATTCTGACCATTATTTATTTATTTATTTATTTATTTGCGGTACGCGGGCCTCTCACTGTTGTGGCCTCTCCCGTTGCGGAGCACAGGCTCCGGACACGCAGGCTCAGCGGCCATGGCTCATGGGCCCAGCCGCTCCGTGGCATGTGGGATCTTTGCGGACCGGGGCACGAACCCGTGTCCCCTGCATCGGCAGGTGGACTCTCAACCACTGCGCCACCAGGGAAGCCCCATTCTTTCTTTTTAAAAAAATTTTTTTATTGGAGTGTAGTTGATTTACAATGTTACGTTAATTTCTGCTCTACAGCAAAGTGAATCAGTTATTCATATACATATATCAACTCATTTTTTTAGCTTCTGTCCCCATAGAGGTCATTACAGAGTGTTGAGTAGAGTTCCTTGTGCTATACAGTAGGTACTTATTAGTCTATTTTATATATAGTAGTGTGTATATTCTTCGAATATTTTTCTATCTGCCCCTTCCTTGGGGGGACTCAATTTATCCATGTATTAGTCTGCTTGCTGTTATGTCACAACTCACTGATGCTGTCTTCATTCTCTGTTACTATTATTTTTCTCACAGTGTGTTGCTTTGTTTAGTGTTTATTGCTTTCAAAGTCACTAATGTTTTCTTCTGCAATGTATACTCTGCCTTTCATCCCATCTAAGTGTACTTTTCTACTTAGACATTGTTATTTTCGTCTCTCTAGAATTTTGATTTAGGTATTTTTAAAATATGTCCCCTGTTTCTATTCTAACTCTAAGCTTATTCTAACTTTTTGAACATGTGGAATAAATTTAATGGCATAAAAATGTAATTCTAAATGTAATGGATATAATTCTAACATTTGTGTTAGTTCTATAGTAGTTATGATTTATTTCTCTCTCATTATGGGTCATACATTCCTCCCTCTTTGCTTGCTTGGCAATTTTTGATTGGTTACCAGATATTGTGACTTTACGTTCTTGGGTGCTGGATATTTTTGTATTCCTATAAATCTTCTTGTGTGTTGTTCTTGGAAACAGTTGGATCTTTCAGTTCTTGTTTTTAAAATTTGTTAGGCACGCCGGGAGTAGTGCTCTGACAGGGGCTAATTCTTCCTCACTACTGAGATAAGACCTTCCTGAACCTAATGCCCTGTGAATTATGAGCTTTTCCAGTCTGGCTGTGGGAACAGGCACTGTGCTTGGCCCTCTGTGGACACCAGTCAGTGTTCACTCTAGTCCTTTCTGATGGTTCTTTCTATGGCCTTGTGTGGATTCCTCACACACATGTGCTGGTTAGTACTCAAGTGAGTACTGAAGGGGACCCTCTGAGGATCCCCAGGTTTGTCTCTCTGTGTAGCCCTCTCCTCTCTGGTACTCTGATCTATGGACAGTAGCTGCCTTGGTTTCCCTAAACTCTTAACTCCATTTCTTCAATACAGGAACTTTGACAGATTCTACCTCAGTTTCTCCACCCAGCACCACGGCCTAAAATTTTTCTCAAGGTAGTAAGTGGGGCTAATCATAGGGCTCACCTTCTTTGTTTTTTGTTCCTTTGTTTTTTTTCTGTTTTTTTGCGGTACGCGGGCCTCCCACTGTTGTGGCCTCTCCCGCTGCGGAGCACAGGATCCGGACGCGCAGGCTCAGCGGCCATGGCTCACGGGCCCAGCCGCTCTGCGGCACGTGGGATCTTCCCGGACGGGGGCACGAACCCGTGTTCCCTGCATCGGCAGGCGGACTCTCAACCACTGCGCCACCAGGGAAGCCCTGTCCCTTTGTGTTTTGATCATTGTTCTTCTTTCCTTGATGTGGAGGGTCTTTAAAACCATTGATTCATGTATCTTGTCTATTTTGGGGGGGTTGTTTCAGGATGGGCAATAAATTGAGTCCATATTACTCCATCTTTGCTGGAAATAGAAACTAAGGGTTTTTTTTTTTTAAGATACTATCTTAAACATTTTATGAAATCAACAAATCAAGATTCCAGAAAAACAGAGTGCACCAAAATTTATGCCTAGTGCCTGCGGATGAAATTATCCATTTAACTGTTCACTATATTCTTGTGATTGGGGTTGATAATATCTAAGTTTGTGTATAATACTAAATTCTACATTAACAAAGTGGCAATATTTTTCAAAACCCAAATTGGGGCTTTTGGATTAAGATTTTTTTGGCTTATTAATTTATAAGAAGAGGACTGTTCAGACACTACTGTAGATATACATTTGATAGAAATTAAATAGAAAAAAACATAGTGTTAAGACCCCTACTGTAAATATTGATGGTCCATTTAGTTTTAAAATTAAATACTATACCAAGATGTTCTTTTTAGAATCCTGTCCTTCCCATCAATAATCTTTCACTACAGGTTTAGGTTACTTTTGTATTAAAGCATATATTCTGCAAAAAAGAAAGAAGTTTATTGTGTAAAACCAGATTATATTATGATTGAAGAAATAATGCTGAAAAGTAGATGTGCTCTCTAGAAGGAACAAGATGAAATGTTGATTTTTGTAGTCTTTAACTCCCAATCCCAGTACCTGTTATAAAACATTTATAATCCAAATAAAATTAATTTCTATAACTGTAAAATTTTATCATATAACCCATAATATTTACCACCTTCAAAAGGACAAACAAGTCTCTGGCTGACATTTAATGTCTTTCTCACTTGGGCTCTTCCACCTCTTTCCAACCTTATCTCCCATAAGAATCTTTACTTTAATCACATGTTCCCTCACTATTGTTTGATTTCTCACTATGCAACAGTCCACACCGTGTCGTCTGCATAATATTTGTCCCCCCCCCACCCCAGCTCCCCATTCAATCATTCAAAGGCTTAACAATACTTTTTGCCCTTGCTATTTTTGTGAACTTTACAACTCAAAAGGATCTCTTTCGTATTTCTATTTCCTCTAAACTTTCTATAGCACTTACTGTCTGTATCAAGCATTTGACAATCCATTATCCAGCTATATGTATTTTCATTTCACTATCTGTACATGTCTTCCCAAGAATATGTAAGTTTTTTGAGGTAAGGGATATGCCTTTTTAATGAAATGATAACTAAATTATAAAATTACCTATCATTTACTTTATAGACAAAAAGATTTGCTGATTAATTATTTTAGGCATAAAGGCTCTAATTTAAAATACTATATTCTCAGAGAAGGGCCACATATTATAACCATTGACACCATAACATATGGCCTTTCATCATTAGTTAAGGTTCTGATAGCAAGAAGCTGCACTGGTAGATTTTGTCGATGGGAAATAAGCTGAGTTACATTTGGGAAACCACAGTGGAGTGCTCCAGGCGGTCAGACAGGACTGAGGGCCCGTGGGGAAAAGCAACATCCCAGAGAGCAGCTAGAAGCCAGGGAGTCAATGGAGAAGCCCTTGAATGTGTGTGCAGAAAGCTGGCGCTTGCTGGGTGTGAGCTGATGACTCTTCCAGCTGCTCAAGTCATACCAAAATCTATGTCATGGCTCCTCATTCTTCAGGAAGATTCACTGCCTGTGATGGGCGAAAACAATAACAAGGTCATGCTGGGGCGAAATGCCTGGCGATGGTTCCTTACTGTTCTATTAAGTTTCAAACAAAATATCTCGTTACTGTACAAGGCCAAGTTTCACCACTGTCCAGCTGCTTTACTTCTATCTCTTATACAAGTTTTGGATCTTCCTCTTACCTCTCTTCTCCCTCCAACACAATTTTTCAAAAGTCAGAGGTCACACTCTATTTCAGCGCTTAAAATTGTATGGATCGGGCTTCCCTGGTGGCGCAGTGGTTGAGAGTCCGCCTGCCGATGCAGGGGACGCGGGTTCGTGCCCCGGTCCGGGAGGATCCCACGTGCCGCGGAGCGGCTGGGCCCGTGGGCCATGGCCGCTGAGCCTGCGCGTCCGGAGCCTGTGCTCCGCAACGGGAGAGGCCGCAACAGTGAGAGGCCCGCGTACCGCAAAAAAAAAAAAAAAGACTGTATTACTCATAATTGATCAGATCGTTTGTGGCAGGGGGCGAGGAGGAGAGAAATGGGGACTGGCCTCTTTCCACAGCTGCCCTGATTTGAAATGGAAAATCTCTTAGCACCACAGAAAGTTGCCTGTTGAAACAACTAACAGCACAATCCCCTTTCTCTACAAAAGAATTGAGGAGTTCTGAAACTGAGAGAGCTTTTATTGAATTACTGTTGATGGGCATTTCTGAAATGCAAGTTCTTAATGACCACAAAAGAAAGGTCCATTAACTTCTATTAACCTATGAGAAATTCTGTTCTATAATGCACAACCTAATCTTCCCATTCTGTTTCAACTGACTTAAACTTCTCTCCATGCTGATGGTGCCCAGTGTAAATTACTGATGAAGAAGTACTAGTTCCGTCCACTGAAACAGCTACATTAATAGGTGCTGGTTTGAGGTAATTCATGCATAGGTCTTCTGCACTCTTGTTTGCCTTTGGTGCCCCCTACCGTCCCTTTCAGTGCATTTCCATCTCCTGGCTCCTCTTCATTATTTCCTCCTTTCACAATGTTCCCATGTTCCCCAGAGAAAACCTGATTGGATAAAGCTAATTGATAATAGCATAAAACTGTTTGCCTTTTAAAAGGGATCAAAATATCAGCTTGGTGCTTTGTGTCCACCTAGAGGGGTAGGATAGGGAGGGTAGGATGGAGACGCAAGAGGGAGGAGGTATGGGGACATATGTATATGTGTAGCTGATTCACTTTGTTATACAGCAGGAACTAACACAACATTGTAAAGCAATTATATGCCAATAAAGGTGTTAAAAAAATAAATAAATAAAAGGGATCAAAATAATGTAACACAAAGGAATGAAACGCTAATTGTGCAATTGCATATAGGAATAGTCTCAAGTCAAATATGCTAATCACCACTTATTCAATAAAAAGGGCCAAACAATCAACTATTAACTTTCATATTTATTTGAACATTCTATAGTCTGGAAAATGAGAAAAGTGAAGATAATTTTTTCAGGTGACTGAAGCTTTGCAAACGTCAATCTGTGAAACAATGTTTGTGGAGGGGCAAGACTGATTTTGTTACGCGGGCACATTTATGAAAATCATTTCTAATCATTTTTTAATTAAATAAGGTATACATAAATTAATATTTATATTATAAAATTAGAACATTACAGACAAGGCTGAAGTCTCCTGTAAGTATTACTTTCTCCCAATCCTGGTTGTTTTCCCATTGCCCAGAGATAGCCATTATCAGCCATTGTTAAGAGTTTGGCATGTATCCATTCTTTAAATAAAAACCAGCTTTATTGAGGAATAATTGTCATACAATCAACTGCACATATTTAAAGTGTACAAGTTTTGACATAGGCATACACCTATGAAAGCGTCACCACACACTCCATATTCATCACACCGAGAGGTGACTCATTTCCCTTTGTAACGTCTTCTTCCTTCCCATCCTCAGGCCCAGGAACCCATTGATCAGCTTTCTGTCACTATAGATAGTTTGAACTTCAATAGGTTTATATCAGTGGACTCATACAGTGTGTACTCTTTTTTTTCTGGCCTTTCTCACTCAGCATAACTATTTTGAGATTCATCCATATTGTTATGTGTATCAAGAGTCCATTCCTTTTATTGCTGAATAGTATTTCATTATAAAGGTATACCCCAATATTTTTACCTATTCACCTGTTGAATATTTGAGTTGTTTCCAGTTTACAGCTATTACAAATAAAGCTGTAGTAAACATTAGTGTTCAAGTCTTTGTCTGGACACATGCTTATTAAAAACTTGGGTAAATACATGGAATAGCAACATCATGTGGTAGGTGTATATGTAAAATTTTAAGACACTGCCAAATGGTTTTCCAAAGAGATTGTACCTCTTAGCATGTCAACCACCAGGGTATGAGAATTCCAGTTCTTCCACATCCTTGCCAACACGTGATATGGTCAGTCTTAAATTTTAGCCTTTCTAACAGGTGTTAAGTAGTAGCTCATTACAGTTTTAATTAGAATTTCTCAGAAGACTAGTGACGTGATTCATGTGCTTGTTTGCATCGTCTTTGGTGAAGTGTTTCTTTGTATGTTTTGTCCATTTTGGGGGGGGGTTGTTTGTTTCCTTATGTGTTGAGGGTTCTTCTTACATTTTGGATAAAAGTCCTGTGTCAGATATATGCTTGCAAATATTTTCTCCCAGAAGTGGCTGGTCTTTCCATTATTCTAAGTTTCTCTAGAAAAGCAAAAGTATTGAAATTTGATGAACTCCAATATTTCAATTTTTAAATTGATATTGTATTTTTGGTGTTATACTTAAGAAATCTTTGCTTAACCCAAAGTCACAAAAATTTCTTCTCTTTTCTTCCAGAAGTTTTATAGTTTTAGGTTTTACATTTATGTACATGTCTTTTAAATATGCTTTAATTGCCCTTAGGTGAGTAACTAAATGTGGAATAACTGGATCATATAGTAGGTGTACATTTAATTTTTTAGGAAACTGCCAAGCTGTATTATTTCTGACTTCATTTTATTTCCTTTATTGGCTTTATGAACCATAACGCTTATTTGTGTTATTTTGGTGGTTGCTTTAGAATTTATTGTATAAATCTTTAACATATCACAGTATATCTTTAAATGACATTATAACAATCCTGCATTACAACCTTAGAAGAGTACACTTCCATTTTTCCCCTCTAGGCTTTAGAGCCCTTGTTGACACTAATTTTACCCCTACATATAGTATAAACCCCACATACATTGTTACTATTTTGCTTTAAAAAATCTATGAGCTTTTAAGTACTCTTAATAAGAGGAAAAATATCCTTTTCTATTTAACCATATATTCATCACTTCTGGTGCTCTTCATTCCTTTGCATAGATCCAAATTTCCATCTAGTGTCATATTCTTTCTGCCTGAAGGATTTCCTTTAACAATTCCTGTAATGTAGGTCTGCCAGAGATGAACTCTCTCAACTTTTGTATGTCTGAAAAAGCCTATTTTGTCTGTTTTTGAGAGACATTTCTACCAGGTACACAATTCTAGTTGACAGTTTTTTCTTTCAGTTCTTTAAAGATGCTCCACCGTCTCCTGGGTTGCATGGATGAGAAATCTGTTGTCATCCTTATTTTTGTCCCTCTGTAATGTGTCTTTTTTCCTGTGACTGCTTTAAGATTTTGTCTTTGTCCATGGCTTTGAGCAAGTTGATTATGCTGTGCCTTGGTGAAATTGTGTTCATATTTCTGGTGCTTGGTATTCCCTGGGATTTTTGGATCTGTTAGTTTAAGGTTTTCATCAAATTTGGAAAACTTTCAGTTTCTTTAGACATTTTTTGGTCCCCCTCCTTCTTTCCATTTCAGGGATTTCAGTTACATATTTACTAGGTGACTTGAAGTTATCCCACAGTTAATTTTCACTTTTTAAAAAAATTATTTTTTCTCTCTGAGTTTCATTTTCAACACTTTCAGTTGCTATGTCTTCAAGTCATTAATCTTTTCTTCTGCAATGTCTTATTGGCTGTTAATCCCAGCCAGTGTATACTTCATTTTAGGTATTACAGTTTTAATCTCCGAAAGTTCTATTTTGGGTTTTTAATATCTCCTATGTCTCTGATTAGCTTGTTGAACCTGTGGAATACAGTTATGATAAAAGTTTCAATGTCCTTCTCTGTGAATTCTAACATCTGTGTCAGTTCTGGGTCAGTTTCAATTGACTAATTTTTCTCTTGATTATGAGCCTACATTTTCCTCCTTCTTGGAAGCCTGGCCATCTTTGTATTCCAGACATTGGGCATGTACCTTGATGGGTACTGGATATTTTTATATTTCTATAGCTTATATTTGTATTTCTTGAGCTTCTTGGGATGCAGCTAAGTTACTTGAAAAGAGTTTTATTCTTTTGGGTCTTGCTTTTAAGATCTGTTAGATGGACCTGAGACAGTGCTTGCTTAGTCTAGGGATAATTATTTCACACTACTGAGGCAAAACTCTTCTGTACGCTCTACTGAATGCCCATGAAATGTAAGGTTTTTTCCCAGTCTCCCTGATAGGAACAAGCACTGTTACTGGCCCTGAGTGAGCACCAGGTACTGCTCCCTCTAATCCTCTCACGTATTTCCTCTAGTTGTCCTTTCCCCAGTCTTGAGTTATGTCCAACATGAATGTACCTATCAGTAAGTGTTATGCTGAGTAGTCAAGGGGGACATTCCATGATCTCCAGGGACCCTTTCTGTGATGTCTCTATAGGACTCTGTCCTGTGACTTCCAGCTGTCTTGATCTTCTAGCTACATCTCTTCAAATCAGGGAGTCCACTGGGCTCTGCCTGGGTTGCCTTTCTCTGCACTGCAACCTGGAAATTCTCTCAAGGCAGTAAGCTGGGCAGTCATAGGAATCACCCTGTTTATATGCCAGCTCTTGGGGATCACTCTCCTTCTTTGCCTGGTGTGCAGTGCCTTAAAAACTGTTGTTTCATATATTGAATATTTTGTCTGTTTTGTTGCTGTTGTTATTGCTTCAGACATGAGGGTAAAGCTGCTTTCTGTTACTCTGTCTTGGCTGCAAGGTAAAGTTGGCATGTATCCATTTAAAAATATTTACATGTTATAGAAAAGGCATAGATTGGTTTGTGTCTATCCCTCATCATTCTGCAACTTGCTTTTTCATTTAAAAAAATTTTAAGCTTATTTCTGGTTACCTTTGTAAAATATTCCATTGCATGATTGTATCATATTTATCCATTCTCCTATTGATGGACATTTAGGTTGTTTCTGATCTTTGCTATTACAGACAATGCTGCAGCCAGCAATCTCATGCATCATGTGTAAGAGTTCCTTTAGGGAAAGTACAGAGGTCAAATTGCTCTCCAATGTGACCATAGGAGTTTACATTCCTACAATGTACGAAGACTTGTTCCTCCACAGTCTCACCAATACATTATATTGGCAACCTTTTAAGTTTCTGCCAACCTGCCAGTTCATTATTGTTTTAATCTGTATTTCTCTTATTTTTAGAAGGTTGAGTCCCTGTTCACATTTTTATTTGCCATTTTTGTTTCTTCTAGGAATTCTGTTTTGTCTTTGCCTAACCTTATATTGAATTATGTTTATTGTACTTTAATTTGTTTGAATAAATACTTAAAATTTTAGAGACTAATCTTTTATTTTATATATATAAATTATATATAATATTCTATTTTATTGAATATAATTATAAATACAAGTATTTTATCATTATATTTTATTTTATATTTCATAATTATAAAATAGAACATTACATATATAATTAATTTCTCTAAGTTTATACCCTCTTTTATAATTTTCTATTTTCCTTTGGCACAGAATTTGAATTTTATCTGGTCAGGTTTATCAGAATTTTACGTCTTTTGATTTTTCGACTTAAGAAAGCCTTTCCTGTTACCAAAGTTATTAAGAGATTCTCTTACATTATTTTAAAGTTAAAATGTTTGACAGATAATTTAAAATAATTTTAAAGTTAATAATTTTAAAGTTAAAATGTTTGACAGTTAGATATTTAATCTATTTAAAGCTTACTTTTGTGTATACAGTGAGGCAGGGATACAAATTGTATTGTTCCTATAAATATCAAAATATCCCAATACAACTTTTTGAACTGTCCATCTTTTCACCATTTAACTGTCTCTATCATATAGCAAATTCCAAAAGGATACACGAGTCTGTGTCTTAAATTTCTTTTCTGTTCAATTAATCCACTGTTACTATTGGTTTGTAAGATCTTGCTGTTTTGGAAGGCAAATCCCCTCTCTTTGTTACTCTTTTTCAATATTATCTTGAATTTACCCTTCCATGTGAGTTTGCAATTAGGTTCCTGTTCCCCCAAAAATCTTGTTAATGTGATTGAGTTTGTAGGGAATCTTTAGATTCATTAGGGAATCATAACACTCTTTAGTATTGAGACCTCTAATCTATTAACGTGGTCTAGCTCTTTATGTTGTGAGATTTATTTTCATGTTTTTTCAGTAAATCTTTGTAGTTTTCGCTATGTTTTTTACTCAGTTTTATTGAATTTATTCCTAGTTACTTTATAGCTTTCTTTGCTGCTGTAAATGGGATCATTTCTGCCCAGTTGGTTATCGTTGGTATACAAGAAAGCTGCTGGTGTTCAATCTGTTGAACTTTCTCTCTCCTTCAAGCGAAAGTCACCTATTAGTTCTAAAAGTTCTCAGTTGACTCACTTGGATCCACCTTTGTGTCTTAGCTTAGAATAAATTCTAAATGACAAGTTGTTAAACTAACTTTTTAAATGATTGGTGATTTTGTAGGTTCCTAAGTCACCAATTTGAACCTGTGTTCTACATTCTGGGGGTACAAAGCACAGGAAACTATGCTCTCGGGTGCTGACTGTGCAACTTTTAGTTGATCACTGATAATATTCATTTGCCCTTTTCTCCTCACAACCAAAACAAAACAAAATCTCCTCTGGCTGACTCTTATTAGTTGGGTTTCAGCTTTTAACATATAAAGTTCATCTCTTTGAACAGATTTTCTCTCAAAATCTGGAGCAAGACGTCAATTGTTATATATAAAGATATATAAGAAAGCAGCTGGAAATCATACTGAGTATGATAGGGCCTAAGTCAAGGCACCAGGACACACGTGTGAGGGGTGAGTGAGGATCCTGAGGCTGGCGGAGGATTTCTAGAACAAAAGTGCTTGCTGCCCAGCCTCACCTCTTCCTCTCTCTTTTCCTCTTCCCATCCCCCATGCTCCACCCACAACATTCTAGGCGTTTTAGCCAAATACCATACTGAGAATCACCCACACTGTGTCATTCCCTTTTGGGGAAACCAAACACAGCACAAAAACTGTGGTTTTCTAGCTCATGTATCTTGATGGATAGATAATTCAAAGTAAGCTGATAGGCGAAGACAAGAGAGATTTAACCTCCTGTAGATAGCAGGGCAGGCATTGCATAAGTGAGAGGTAGAAGACCTTGAAAAACGATTTATGCTTAAATCAGAACTACAATGAGGTGCCACCTCACACTGGTCAGAATGGCCATCATTAAAAAGTCTACAAATAGCAAATGCTGGAGAGGGTGTGGAGAAAAGGGAACCCTCCTGCACTGTTGGTGGAAATGTAAGTTGGTGCAGCCACTATGGAGAACAGCATGGAGGTTGCTTAAAAACCTCAAAATGGAGTTACCATATGACCCAGCAATCCCACTCCTGGGCATATATTCAGGCAAAGCTATAATTCAAAAAGATACATGCACCCCTACATTCATAGCAGCACTATTCATAATAGCCAAGACATGGAAACAACCTAAATGTCCATCGACAGATGAATGGATAAAGAAGATGTGGTACATATATACCATGGAATACTATTCAGCCATAAAAAAGAATGAAATAATGCCATTTGCAGCAATACGAATGCAACTAGAGATTATTACACTAAGTGAAGTAAGTCAGGAAGAGAAAGATAAATACCATATGATATCACTTATAAGTGGAATCTAAAATATGATACAAATGAACTTATCTATGAAACAGAAACACACAGACAGAGAACAGACTTGTGGTTGTCAAGGGGGAAGGGGGTTGGGGAGGATGGACTGGGAGTTTGGGGTTGGTAGATGCAAACGATTACATATAGAATGGATAAACAGCAAGGTCCTACTGTATAGCACAGTTAACAATATTCAATATCCTGAGATAAACCATAATGGAAAAGAATATTAAAAAAAATGTATAAGCCTGTGCACCACAACTACTGAAGCCTGCACGCCTAGAGTCCAAGATCTGCAACAAGAGAAGCCACTGCAATGAGAAGCATGTGCACCGCAACGAAGAGTAGCCCCCACTTGCTGCAACTAGAGAAAGCCCACACGCAGCAACGAAGACCCAATGCAGCCAAAAATAAATTAAATTAAAAAAAAAAAAAAGAATATATAGGGACTTCCTTGGCAGTCCAGTGGTTAAGACTCCATACTACCAATGCAGGGGGTGCAGGTACGATCCCTGGCTGGGGAACGAAGATAGATCCCGCATCCCACATGCCACATGGCGTGGCCAAAAAAAAAAAAAAAGTATATGTGTGTATAACTGAGTCACTTTGCTGTACAGCAGAAGTTAACACATTGTAAATCAACTATACTTCAATTAAAAAAAGAACTATTTCTGCTTAAACAAATGCACCAGAATGTTGTGCTCCTGTCAAACAGTATTCAAAGCAGCAAAAATGATAATATTTTCCTTAAGTTTTTCAGTCTCTCTGTTAACGTTTTTGAATACATCATTTTTTGTGCATATATGCAAATCTACAAGGCAATCAATTTGTGTGAGACGGTGAATGCTTAAAAAGGCCACAAAAAGACATTTTAAAATTTCCGATTTGAGTTTCCCTCACATTTGGACGAGGATGTAAATTCAACCCTGTAGTAAATTACAGCGTATTGTAAAGATGAAATGGTCTCTTGGCCTGCATTCTCTCCTCGCCGCATCCTATCCTACACACAGCTGCCACACCAATCCTCCAAAAACACCGATTTTCATATGCCACTTTCCAAAAACTAGCTTCCTGGCTTCCTGTTGCTGAAAAATAGCTTCACGTGCTTTTGTATGGCATTCAAGGCTCTCCAGGATATGGACCCTCCCAAACATTTCAGTCCTGCTCATTTCTTTCACCATGCACAGGCCCATCTCCCATACATCCCAGCAAAGGTACCAGGCATCTCCTAGGCTTGTTGGCTCATTCAGCGGTGTCTGGAAAGGCTACTCCTGCGTCACTTGCCAACCCCCAGAGTCAGGAGGCAGGGGTGATGGTGCCACAGCCTGATCACATGGATTGAGAGCGGAATGATGGTTCTCCGGGAGTACACTGGGGCATTACTATGAGAAGTTATGTGGCAAAACAGCAGAGACCCACTACCACTGCCTTAACATACTCTAGACAAACGTTCGCAAATATCTGTTCCAAAAAGGAGACAAATGAACTTACTAACTCTCATTTGCGCCTCTTCCACAACACACAATTCCCCAAGGGTATATCAAGCCAATTCAACCGAGAGACTGTCCCATTCTGGAACATAAGGAGTCTCCTATAATCCTAAATCCATATGCTATCATTGCAGGTCTAACCAGTTTGCTGGGTTCATTTACACACAATGTACAACAACCCTTTGAAATAAGGAAGTATGTGGTTCAACAATATAACTTTTTATCTCAGGTTGCATAAATTTAAGTAACACCCAAAATGATGTAAAATGAACAAAAACAACATATTTCAATGATGAATCAAATAAACTTATGTTTTGAGTTGCTGTTTTCCCCATTTGAAGATAACATTCCTGATCACCGTCATTGTCTGTGAAAAGACACAAGACCAACAGTTTTCCCCCCACTTAAGGCTTTAACCATAGTATCATAAACAAACGTCTCAAAATTTGCATGAAAACTTCCATGGCAAACTGTCAGTCTGAGGGTGGTCACCACCAAGCCACTTGGCTTCCATAGGTCTTTAATCCCTTTCTTCCACACATACCCCTTCCTGTTCTAAACTTTCATTATCTTGGTTCTACAGTGAAAGAGTATCTGCAGATCTCTCTTGACCACACACTCCTAAAAGTCAGGGACTTCTCACTTTGGTTTCCCAGGGCTTGGCATTTTGTTTGGGGCATGAGGGGGCTATCAATCAATCCATTGATCTGTGCTGTACACGAACCCTATAATAAATACTGGTTCATTTCTTATAACAAAGGCAATAGGAGCTTCTCATAATAGACTAAATTCCAAGGAAAGAATGAAGGCAGGAAAGTAGTTGGTTTATTTGTACCTGCTATAAGCCAGGCACTTTTAGGTAATTTTATATATGCAATATTTCATTTAACTTTCACAATCCTACAAATTCTTACAGACTCAAGAGTTTTGAGTAACAAAACTTTGCGTGCTTAAGTGTGCACACAAAGCACACTAGTAACTTTTTGTGCTAAAGTAACACAAACTCATGGTGACGGCCTGTCAGTCAAATCCAGCACATCTGACTCTTTGGTTACCAATTCCCATTTATTGTGATTCCGAGATTCATGAGTTAATTTAGGTGCTATTAAGAAAAGTCAAAAATGTCCATTTTAAAGAGTGTTTTAAAACCCTCTCTGGGTAGCAAAGAAGGAAAAGCAGAAGGACACGGTATGACAGCAAATGGATTGTATGGTAGCCCTTTGGCAACTCCAGTGGATGATAATTGTTTTTAAGTGTCCATCAACAGATGAATGGATAAAGAAGACGTAGCAATATGTACAATGGAATATTACTCAGCCATAAAAAGAAACGACATTGAGTTATTTGTAGTGAGGTGGATGGACCTAGAGTCTGTCATACAGAGTGAAGTAAGTCAGAAAGAGAAAAATACTGTATGCTAACACATATATATGGAATCTAAAAAACAAACAAACAAAAATGGTCATGAAGAACCTAGCGGCAAGATGGGAATAAAGGCGCTGACCTACTAGAGAATGGACTTGAGGACATGGAGAGGGGGAAGGGTAAGCTGGGACAAAGTGAGACAGTGGCATGGACATATATACACTGCCAAATGTAAAATAGCTAGTGGGAAGCAGCCGCATAGCACAGGAAGATCAGCTCCGTGCTTTGTGACCATCTAGAGGGGTGGGATAGGGAGGGTGGGAGGGAGTGAGATGCAAGAGGGAAGAGATATGGCGATAATGTATATGTATAACTGATTCACTTTGTTATAAAGCAGAAACTAACACACCACTGTAAAGCAATTATACTCCAATAAAGATAATTGTTTTTAAATTAGCTTTTTGTAAATTAAAAAGAAGTTCCACTTGCATTACACTTTAGAGTTCACAAAGCACATGGGAAAAATAAGGTAATGACGGCTTATGGTTGCAATTCACAAAAAGTAGGTACAAGGAAATGGAATGAAAGGGAATAATATATATAGTCAATTTTCTTTTAAAAAATTAATGGTGAAGTGTGTTTCTGCCACCCCTCTTCTATCTGATATAATAAAAGTGGGAGTGATAAGACAATTAAGTCAGGGTTTTGAAAAGCAAACCAGCTTCAGAGCAATGCTTGCGCTTGTGTTGCCGACTTGCTATGTGGTTCCTGACAACCAACCTCAGAAATAATTCCATCATCATGAGAAGTACAGAAAGAACCACAAACCAAACCTCAAAAAGGATGCTAAGAGAAAACACCGTTTAAAAAAATTTCCCTTCCTATCAGAAGGCAGACCAAAAGGAAGTTCATCCTTCCACCCACAGATTCCCCAGAGAGCTTTCCACCGGAAGGTCGACAGCCAGCCGGACCCTCTTCTCTGAGCCTCCCGTTTCTTTCATGGCATATTAAGTGCCGATGTGGAGAGTGCCATGGGCCTCAGGACTACTCAACAGAGGGGGAGAGGCACAAAGCACGCCCCTGGTCGCCAAGAGAGTATGTACACACTTGCTGCTTTCCTGCATTTTTCGGAGCTGAGTTTTTAGCCAGAGGCTGCTCCTTCACGATAAACTGACTAAAAGCTATGTTATCTCTTTCAAATCAGTTCCTCTCTTTCAATTCTTATGTGTGAAGACAAAGGTTATTTTAAACCCTTAAGAGATTACTATTAAATTTAAATTGCCTGTAACCCTCGTATAGTAATAGATTTATGGTGGATGATAGGTTTAGTTAAAATATAACATTCTTAAAAATATTCTTAGTGGAAGATTCCAATCTGTGCGCACGTAATTGGTATAAAATTAAAATTTAAAAAATTAGACCTTGGCATTTCCGAGGGAGCCCTAAGCTATTTTTCTAGCGAGGCTGTGCGAGTGTGTGTCAGGCTTCCTCTTTTCACTCCCTTTGTGTTGTAAGTACCCTGGAGGTCATGTAATAACCAATGCCAAAGAAAAATCAAAATAGAAATTATTAGCGTGTGCCATCATGCAGCGGCGTACTCTGCCTAAAGAGCAGGAAACGGTCTAAACATCAGACCGCCGCCAGGCGTCTCAGCACAGGCCTGTGCGCGGAGGAGAGTTGCGGCCGGGCTCAGGGCGAAAGGAGGGAGCCAGGAGAGCGACCCGCGACTGCAGCCGGCTTTTAAGGCTAATAATCGCTTCGCAGCAGGTCCCGGGCAGCACTCCCGCGAGCTCCGCGGCGGGACCTGCCCTGGGAGACCTGGGCGCAGGACTGGAAGGGCGCTCGCGGCGGGTGCTGGCGACTCCGGGGCACCCGGGGACTCTCCCTGCGCCCTGGTCCGCTGCACCCGGGCTCCAGCTTACGCGTCTGAGGGCGGGGGGTGGAACCGGACGCGCACGGCAGGGGCTTTGCTGATTGCCAAGCAGGAAGTGAGCGCCGGGAAGAGCGGCGGAGAGAGGGGAGGAGCGGGCGGAGGAGGGGCGCGCGGAGCTGCCGAGGTTCGCTCCCCACGCGTCCGAAAGGCAGGGCAACCGAGCCCTGCAACCCGGCTTTCCTCCCCTGTCCCGCCAGCCGCCCGGCCCTGCTCTGGCGCCCGTCGGCCCCACTCCGTCCCCATGGCTTCTCCGGACGACCCTGTGCGCGCGGGTAAGTTGACACCGCGCCGCACCCTCACCCGGAGCGCGGACCGCAGGTCGCTAGATCGCGAGGCATCCGCGTCTGCGGCGGGGCTGTCGGGGCCGAGCTCCCCGCGAGCCCCGAGGGGCGACCTGGGACCACCCTGGACCCTGGCGCCCGACCCGGGTCCGCGCGGGGCCGGACGGGGGACAGCGGCGGCGCCCGGTCCCGGAGGGCGAGGTGCGAGGCTCCCCCCGCGAGCGGCTGCTGGTGGCGCGCGCCCCCCGCGGCCCCCTGGCCCCAGTCACCCCCAAGCGTGCCTGAGACGCCCCTTCTCTCCTCTTGCTCTCTCGCCCCAGCGTCTTTGTTCTGCACCGGGGATGCCAGGTTGAAACAAGCCCCTCAAACCTTTTCGGCAGAAAAGAGCGCAAGGGGTGGATTTCTTTCTTTCCTCCCGAGCTCTCCCTTTCTCCCTACTCACGTGCCTTCTCATTTCTCCTCTTCTCTCCTCGTTTCACTTTTATTAAATGGTTTTGTTCTAAATATTGGCCCTCGGAGCTATTTCATAAACTAGTATCCACAAAACCAGGCGGCTGATCCCACCTGTAGAGGCCTTTGGTTAGAATGGCCTCTAGTTTTGTCCTTATCGTTAAATATTTTGTTTGCACCTGAAGCCAGAATCTAGATTTTTCTTTAATCTCACTTGAATTGAAAAACCGTAGAATACTGTGCCTGTTCCTGAGACCAGGCTCTCGATTTTTCTTTAATTTCACTTGAATTGAAAATCTTCCTCCGACTTCACCTTTCAGGAATTCGCTGTCCTTGCTCTCCCATACCCTAGGCTGATCCAAAGTGAATGTTTGTGGAACATGTGAATGAATGAATGATGTATCCCCCAGAGCACACTGGGGCTTTTTCTAGTTTTGTTGAGGCTGGAAAGGCTAGGGAGAGAGCCAGATATACAGAACCACAGATACCTGCTTAGAGACACGTGTTCCCTATTTTATTTCTTGGGCTTGGGCAGGGCCGGAGCTTGAATATTTTATTGTTCATTTGGGGCTTGAGCAGTTAGGAGAATGAGATAGAAAGTATCTGGAGGTGGGTCAGAAGATTGCTAACTTGGCCTTGTGATGTGCTGGGTCTGGGAGAGTTTCCTGGAGATTTTAAGAAAGATCTAAATTCTCCTTCAAGTGGTTCTTCTTTAAGTGAGGAATGGTAAACATTTTATCCATGGGAGATGGAAGATAAGTAAATGGTTTGGATATCCTTCTCCTCCCCCATATGCATTGTTTGGAAAAACAGAAGGGGAAATTAAGGGAGAAATCCTACCCCTGCCCCCCAGCTCTCACCTCTGCATCCACTTCCTCTTCTGAAAATGTAATTGGCAAGATGCCAAGAGGTGTTAAGCTAGATTTTACTAACAGTGGTTTCGCATCTCATTAAATGATCATGGGGAAGGAGATTCAAAAAGATCTTGATCGGGACCCACTGAATGGGGATACATATAAGGTCTGCTTGGGACCCCCAAAATCAATGGCACCAGAGGAGGTGGGTGCTGGGAAACACAGCTTCACGTATAAAAAGCCTCAGTGAGTCAAGAGTGTGATACGGCCACCAGGGCAGCTAATAGGATCTTAGATGACAGTAATAGTACTGCAGGATCTACAAGTCCGGTGATGCTACTTAGCCTGCTTGGCCCAGCCAAAATGGAAGCTCACAACCTGGAACAGAGGGACTAGGAAATCCCAGCACATGTGGCGGGATGAGAGACCTGAGGATATGATGATAGGAGGGCGTCATTTGGAAAGAACCTGTCTCCTTGACTTTGAGAGGTAGAACCCAAACTTGTAGGTGGACTTTTGTTGGCTTCCTACAAAGAGGGGAGAGACCTCCTGAGTAGAGATCTCCCTCTCACTTGCAGCGATGTTGAAGAACATCTCCAGGCGTCTGAAAGATAACTCTCATGTCCATTCCCACTCTGGAATTCTATCCATTAGATGAGGGTTCTTCCAGTTTAAAAAAAGATATATAATATCTCCACACTTGCATATAGAAACAAAGGGTTGGACAGAAATATGACCAAAAAAATGACTTCCTCTTTCTAACATCTCATATCATTTCTATAACCTCCAGGACACATCCCTTCCATTTCTGTAATGAAGCCACAAGTGGTGATAATGTGTAAAACTCGTTACGTGGCATTTTCATGTCTCTACCCCAGACCCAGTTACCATGCTGTCTCACCAGATTTCCTGCACTCACCTCCCAGCTGGTATTTCCATACACACTGTCACCTTCCACCAACCTGTACACCTAAAAGTGGCCAGAGTGACCTTTTAAAAACAAGATTAGATCTCACCATTCCTCTACTCAGAAACCTGCGCTGACTTTCCAGTAAATCCTCAGTCTTTCAGTGGTGTCCATACTCTGTACGTGGGCCTGTAGCTCTCCCTTCAGTCGGCAAGCCTGCTCTTTCTCTTCGTCTGCACTGCAGCCACCCTGCCTCCTCTGTTTCCTTGAGAGCCCTGGACCACCTGCCTCCTGGCCTTTGCACAAGTTGTTTCTGCTGCCTGGAAGGCTCCCTTCACCTCCCCCCAACCCCCGCCAGTCCATTTACCTCCTGCCCACCCTTCAGATTTCAGATCAAAACTGATGTAGATTCAGCTCCATGTTACACAATCTTGGTGCACCCTTCCAGCACCTGTCACCCTTTCTAGCTGTGAAGATTTCACCATCGTCTCTCTCCCCCGTTAGGCTATAAGTTCTTGGACAGAGGGCATGTCTGTTTTGCTTGACCGTTTTTTCTCCAACGCCTGGCCCAGTACCCAGCACTTAGTAAGCCCTGGTTAAATACTTATCATCTCAGTAAATGAATGAAAGATATAAAATGTAACCACCTATTCGTCAAACTGTGGGCTGAAAAAGCTCTTCCCATGTTGGCATCTTAGGAACTGATTCAGTTAGATATGTTAACTGGGTTTACCTTGTAAAGTTAAAAAAAAAAAAGATGTTTGTATATCCACATGCATATAACAAAGGTGGGTATCTATTATTATACCGTATGAACTTAATTAAAAAAACTTGCCCTGAGAAAATTTACACTGGCAGGAAAATAGTCATGCTGGTTACAGTGTGACCATCTCATTCCATCTCTACCACTAATAAACCATCCGTCGTGGAATGAGTCAGAATTGCCTGTTGAAAGTGAATAAAATCTGATTCATGTTCATACATATATTAAGGACAGAAACAAAGAAAGAGGCTTTGAAAGTCGGGAGAGTTGGGGAGATGGTACCGTTCATTGCTTTGTCGCAGTGAGCTAAGTAAGTGCCCTTGGCCAGGGAGCACATCAGCGTATGTTCTGCCTTTGTTCATCCTCGGGGTATTGTTTGCACTGCACACAGGGCTGCTCCCTGGGAGCCCTGGCCCTAGAGACCGGCCCAGGACAGCCCCTTAGGTGGCATCTCACCCCTCATGCAACCCTCCTCCGCGCTTGGACGGGTCTGATGTGGCACCCTGTCCTTCTTGCAAACTCCAGTAGTACCGGGAGCAGAAACCAGGACTGAAGGGGGAACTACTTCGAGCAGCACCCTTATTTGAAAGGCTGGACCAGCCAGTTCATTCACCACATCCACCAGAGAGTGCTGACAGGCTGCGGTTTTCCTTTCTCCCTTTCTCCTTCCCCGTCCCGTGGGTTTTTCCAATGCCCACTTCATTTCTTTCCGTTTCTTACAATGCCTCTAAGTTTTCTTCTCTCCACCCAAGTATTTCCCCCTTGTCTGCATTCCTCTTTCATCCCTTGGTTCATCTCTTCCCTCCCCTCCCCTCTCCCTCAGCTTGGCCATCATCCAGAGAAGTCGCTCTAGAGGTGCACCTTCTTGATCCCTGGACCTTTCTCAGCTTGTTCAGCCCCTGCTCTGAGGTGCAGGGATGACAGAGCAGGGCTGCTGCCAGACAGAGAAGAAGGTAAACTTAGCAGCCTGTTAGCGCTGCTGCCCTGAGAGCTTCTGTAATCCTGAATACGGTTAGGACTCTAGGGCTTCCTTAGAATCAGTAGTGAAAACAGCTGTAGGTCAAAAGAAAAGCTCGGGTACAAAAAATAATAACAGAGGAAAAATAAATGAACTCTGAAATCACCGAGTTCAAAGAATTGCCTTTACTTTTTCACTAAGAAGCACAAAAAGCCCCACTCTTTTGTTTCCTGATGATCGGGAAAGCCAGGAAGCTCTGACACGCTTCCCTCTTTGTCTCTCTGAAAGGACATCTTTAGAGGAGATCTTTGAACTTCCTTTGAGGAACTGTCTTGAGGAACTATTGGCCCTTATCTAATGTGATTCTTAAAGGGAGAGGTCTGGACGTGACCGTGCTGCTCTTGGGCAGCGTACCCACATCTGTGTTGGACAATCCGAGATCGTTCCTGGTGGAGAGGCTGCCAGGTGCAGCCCACAGTCTCCAGGGCTCCTGGGGATTCTGATTCAGGAGCTGACGAGAGCTGGGTCTTTGAGTGGGTGATGGGTAGGTGAGATTTTGCATTTAGAATTGATGCCGGAATGATGAAAGCTTTAGGGGATGTCGGGTGAATGTCTTTTGCACATGGGAAGGACATGAATTTGGGGGCCAGAGAGTGGACTGTTATGGGTTGAACTGTGCTCCCCACCCCCAAAAAATTTTGTGGGCATCCTAACCCCCAGTACCTCAGAACGTGACCTGATTTGGGAATAAAGTCTTGTACAGAAGCAGTCAAGTTAAAATGAGGTCATCAGAGGGAGCTCTCATCCAATGTGACTGGTACCCTCATAGGAAGGGAAAATTTGGACACAGAGATCCCCCCAGGACAGTCTGTTATCAGGTGGTCAATGCATGAACCACTTCAGGCAACCCGAAGGCAGTGGAAAACGGATAGATTTTGAAGTCAGAAAGTCCCAGATCCAAATTCTGCTGCTTCCTTTGCCCTGTGACCTTGGGCACTCAGTATGGATAAAGGAGACACTTGGCCCTCTCTCAGGGTTACTGTGAGGATGAAACGGGGCTGTGTGTAAACCAGGCAGCATGGGGCGATGGGGTGGGTGGGCGGGGAGGGGTACTGGGTAAGTGGGAGCTCTAATTGTAACTGGGCTTCCTGTGTTGGAGTGACCTTCACCTGAAGATGCTCTTTTCACCTTTGGGGCCCCTACTTCTCACCACTCATGGACTTTTAAAGCTGGAAGGGCACGTGGAGGCTCTCTGTTCCCCCTCCCCCTGAATATTACAGATGAGGCACCTGAGGCCCAGAGAAACAAGTAACTGCAGCTGGCCTTGCTTGCTGTCCCCTGGGGCCTCCGGGAGCCAGGCCGGGTGCCCTTCCAGCAGCTGAGCGGCATCAGCTCACCATGGGTTTCACTCAGGCCTTTTGAGGACCTCCCCAGAAGATGCTCATGTGAATTAAACATCATTCTCATTGCCATCGTGAGACCCCCCTTTGATCAATTACCAGCTAATTTGGGGTGACCTCTGCCTTCTTTAGAGTCACCAATCCAGGAGAATGGAGGCAGCTTTGGGACAGTAGAGCAACAGCCAGCATCAGGAGGAAGGTCCCCACCCACCCCTGGCTGAGCTGCCGGCCTTGCCACCTCGGAGCTCGCACGATCCCCCTTTCTGTTTCGGCTTCTTCGTGCCCCATCTGATATCAGAGCCTTGCCTAGAGGCCCAGCCTGCTGTTACCTGGGGCCTGTAAAAATAAACATTTTAAAGCTTCTGAGTAAACTATTTGATTTCATACTAATAATGTTGTAAACACGTGGCTCGAAGAGCTCTCAGAAATACTTGAGGACAACTGCTTCTAGGCTAGTCTCCAATAACCAGGATCAGCCCTCCTCCAAATAACCTACACAACACGGGCCTGGGAGAACAAAGGTGTTTCTGCGTGAACTACAGCGAGGGCCGGGGGAAGGCCCGGGATCAGGTAGAACAAGTGGAGAGACAGCGTGGGCCTGGGTCTGTGAGCGGATTTGGCAATAACACGTAAGGAAGAACTTCATCCCCAGCCTGGGCTACGTCAGAAGCTGATACAGTCACAACCGTGCGAATGAAAATAATAAAAGACCTGAACGTGCCTCTGAGACTGGTCCTAAACCTCTCCTGATCGCCTAAGCCTTTCCTCATTGCCCTCTCACTTTGCTGTTGTGCTTCAGAAAACAACAAAAAAATCCCCTAAATTCTCTGTGCCCTTCCCATCTTAAATTCCATCTATTCTCAGAGGTTTCAGACCAAAGCAAGAGACTTTGGGCCTCCAAACACTTGTGGTCCTGTTCACCCCATCACCCTCTGAGGCACAGATTCTCAGGGGGAGTCGTTCCCAAACCTGACCTGACCAGAATAATGATGATCAGCTGGGTGTGGGAACCAGCCACGTGGACCCGCTCCTGTTACAGAGGAAGAGCCAGAGGCCGGGAACACTTAACATGAGTCATCCAAGGTCATACAGCTAGACTCATTCAAGGTCAGGCCACTAGGTCTCAGCGGTGTGGCGGTGAGGACCCAAGCCTTCTGCTCCCAGGCCCTGTGTGCCTTCCCTTTAACTGTCCTGTTTGCATTCTCACTGCTGCTTTTGGGGGTAATTCTGCCTTTCCCAGCTGTCTTCTCCATTTTCTTCCTCTTCATCTTTTTCCTTCCTCACGTACTAATGTCTCTGTAGGAAACAGGCCTAACTTGTCATAGACTTGGTGGGCAATAGCTACACAGGATTCCTATTAAAATTCCACTCCCCTAGTGGAGGTAAGCTTTTAAAGTATTATCATCCAGGGAATGCCCTGGCGGTCCAGTGGTTAGGACAACACGCTCTCACTGCTGAAGGCCCAGGTCCAATCCCTGGTTAGGGAACTAAGATCCCACAAGGCCGCGTGGCCAAAAACAAAAGTTTTATCATCCAGATACACTTTGGTGAAAATTAAGCGGTTGAGACTAGGCTGTGATAGGAGGGAAAGAAAGGACTGGAGGCTACTCATGGTGGCTTCTACTACCCGCTCCCCAGCCAGGAGCGAGACATGAGAAGGATAGAAAGGAAAAACTGGAAAACCGAATGCAGGTGTCCAGCTGGATCTATTTGAAGTATGCTCATGTGTCCCGTTCTTTTTCATCTCTAGGCCTTCGCCTATGCTGTTCCCTCTGCCTAGAATGCTTTTCCCTCCCTGACTTCTCCTGGCTAGCTTCAACTCATCCTTCTGGACTCGTGTCGTCTCCTCTATAGGCTCCTCTCTACCCTCTCTTCACTCCCCACCAGACACCCCAGGCTAGGCTTGTGTTCCTCCTGTGTTTCCATATCATTCTGCATTTCTACTGTCTTAACACCAAATGCTCTGTATGATAATTGCCTTCTCCTTTCCTTGGGCAGCAGGAGTTCTGTAAACTCAGGGTGGAGTTAGCAACACAACTTGTTTTTATTTTCTTTACATTGACTTAAATCCAGGTCTGAGTCTGTCATCTACTGGGCTGGCAGGAAATTCCATTTCAGTCCAAACTGGGGCCTGGCCCCTTCCTTAGGGTCATATAGGAACCTAAGAGGATGATGTGGTGCTTGGAAAAAGAGGGGCCTTGAACTTTTAGTGCATCCGGGTGGGCTCGATGTCCTTGTTGTCCAAGTCTGAGAAGACTCTTGAGGTCCAGGAGCCCTCTGTTTCTCTTGCAGACCCAAATCGCGGGTTTGTTTCTCTGTGGGGCTGGGAACCCTGGGACCCAGGGGTTAGCCCCCTCCGTGCATTCCCTGCTGTGGTCTTGCCACCTCTGGGCTCTGCTAAGGACCACGGCACAGTCCCCACTCGTGGAGCTGCAGTGTCTGTCCCCTGCTCCATGGGGGGACACTGGCAAAAACTCTCTCCTTTTGCCCCCGCTCCTCTGGGCCACCTCCTTTAATCTCTCCAGTGACTGTAGCCTGTCATAAAACAAAGAGATGTTCCCTTCACACTGCTTCTCCTTTGGGCATTGTCAACACCTGCGGGGAGAGAAATGTGAGAAGTCTGGACACATTCTCGGATGGGAAACATCTGGGGAGAACAAACAAATGATCTCCATAAGTGGACCTGTTTTGTTGGTTTGGATCCCCCAAGGCATTCCCAGGACCTAGTGCCTGGGCCACAGTATGTACTTAATGAAGATTTGGGAGCAAAATGAAAGCTGAATCTCGATTGGCCCAAGGCTGGCCACTTAGGGCTTTGCAGGTCGTGTGGTGACTGCACAAAATACCGAGGATCCCATTCAGACAGATGTGGTTGTCGAGCAAGATAGTTTTCTGGCAGATGTTTCGTAAAGTGTCTTGGAAAGGGGGAGCTTTTTTTTCTAATTTTCTTGCTCAAAGTTATAATCAGATCGTTGCCGACCTGGGTCCTTGGACTCTTTAATCAATAGAAATTGATAAGAGACCAGACGAGAAACTCAGGCAGTGCTTTATTGGGACTCGTGCTGCAGCATGAGAGGTAAAAACAAGAAACAGGAGCCCTTGCTTGCTGTCCTGGGGGGGCGCGGTGAGCTGGGGTGAGGGTGGGAGCGGATTGGTGGGTCGGGCCTGAGGTGTGGCTTAGGTGGCCTGCCCACCCCCTTGGTGGTGCTGTGTGCAGGGGTCACGTGCAGTACCCTGCTTTTGCTCCCGGCACCTCAGAAATGGCAGTTGGTTTGTGCCCTTTTTGTATTCTTTTCTGTATGTTGTTCATAATTTGCCCAACGGCACTTGCATGCAGTTATTTTTAGTCTTTTATAGTTTCTTTGTACTCTGTTGCTTGAGGAGATGTTTGTCCAGGTGCAAGCGCTCCAGTAAAGGGTCCCAGGTCCCAGCCTGTCTCAAAATCCAGTCTGCAAAAGAGTCATTAATATCACGTTCACCTAATTTGTAGTTGTTTGTACCTCTGAGTATTTGTAGATATTTATAAGTAAACTGTTCCAAAATATTTTTTTAATGTAGTTTATTAGTCATCATCACTTTCTTGATGCAGCCTGAACTCATTCTTTCTTATTTTGTCTCCACTAATGACTGAAAGTAAGCTTTTCTCCAAACTGATTGGGGTAGCTTGTGTCTATATGAAGACAGTTATCAAAGGACACACTGTGCTTCTAAGTTAAAGAAAATGCTCTCTATTTGTTCTCTTTACAGATCATTTGACAAAGGAGCCAGTGGAAGACACAGACCCTAGCACTATATCCCTTAATATGGTAGGTTACAACTTTTACATTAATGGTGATGACTCCTGGTTTTCCTTTTTCCCCTTTGTTATTTCTTTATATTTTTTATTACTTAGTACTTACATGAAATTTGAAACCCTAAAATAAGGTTTTCCAAGATAAATTTCTTTTTCATGATATTTCTCTGTGACATAATAAACTTGGGGTTTCTCCAGGTTAAAAATGGTGTTAGACTCTGTTTTCATTTTGCACATATCAGAAGTGGTCTTCTTAGGTTACGTGAGGTCTTTATCTGCTTGTCTACTTTTAACACTATCTTTAATTACCAATTCTTCAGAAATCAAAATATCTAACTTGAGATCGAAAGAAAAAATAGGACAACCTTAAAGTTAAAGGCGGCCTGCTCATGTGTCAGATGGGCATACACTGTTGATTTACCTCTGTTACCACTTTTTTTTTCTTTTAATTTTTGAAATTTATTTTTGGCTGTGTTGGGTCTTTGTTGTTTCACGTGGGCTTACTCTAGTTGCGGCAAGCAGGGTCTACTCTTTGTTGCGGTGCACAGACTTCTCACTGTGGTGGCTTCTCTTGTTGCAGAGCACGGGCTCTAGGCATGCGGGCTTCAGTAGTTGTGGCTTGCGGTCCCTAGAGCGCAGGCTCAGTAGTTGTGGCGCACGGGCTTAGTTGCTCTGTGGCATGTGGGATCTTCCCGGACCAGGGCTAGAACCCGTGTCTCTTGCATTGGCAGGCGGATTCTTAACCACTGCGCCGCCAGGGAAGTCCCTCTTCTGGCTTCTGATGGTCGTTGGCAGTTCTTGGTGTCCCCTGGCTTGTAGCTGCTTCGCTCCATTCTCTTCCTTTGGTGGCACATGGCCGTCTTCTCCCCGTGTGTCTATGTCTTGTTATCTCTTCTCCTCTTACAAGGACGTCTGTCCTATTGGATTAAGGGCCTACCCTACACCAGTATAACCTCATCTTAAGTAATTCTATCTACAATGACCCTATTTCCAATGAGGTCACAGTCTGAGGTACTAGGGGTTAGGACTTTGAGGTATTTTTGGAGGGGACACATTTTAACGATAACATTCCTTCCAGGATTAAATACATGGTCCTTGACATGGCAGATGAGGTCCTGCATGACCATGTCTCAACATCCCCCTGATGAGCCAGTTGTGTGTAGCTATTTGCTGCTCCACAAATGCCCCACGCCCTCCCCACCCCCCGTCCTGGGATACCCATAGTGCTGGCCCCTCCCTGCTTCCTCACATAATGAACTCCTATGCAACCCGCCACTCAGCCCAGGTGTTCCTTATCTGGGAAGGCTTCTCAGCCTTGGGGCCTTCGGGTGCTGCCTTATCCATAGTCCCTACTTTTTTCTTTCTTTTTTTTTTTTTTGCGGTACGCGGGGCCTCTCACTGTTGTGGCCTCTCCCATTGCGGACAGGCTCCGGACGCGCAGGCTCAGCGGCCATGGCTCACGGGCCCAGCCGCTCCGCGGCATGTGGGATCTTCGCGGACCGGGGCACGAACCCGTGTCCCCTGCATCGGCATGCGGACTCTCAACCACTGCACCACCAGGGAAGCCCCATGGTCCCTACTTTTTATCACATTGTGTGGGAATTATTTGCTTGCCTGACTTCCTGCGAGGCTGTGCTGACCGTCTTCCCATATGCAGAATGGGGCACGAAGCAGGCAGCAGTGTTAAATGAGCCAAGCTTCCCGAGATCCTAGAATGGCAGCCTTCCTAAATCCCTTTGCCTCCTTTGCAGGGTCTTCCATGGAAACTGGCTCCATTATTTCGTGTCCAACCCTGTCTTCCTTTTCCACCTCCAGCATGCATCCATCCTACAGGCTGGCCCATCTTCCAACCACCTGGCCTTGCTCCTCCGTGCCCACCATCTGCAATCACCATGCTCCTTTCTCGCGGTCCTCTGAGTCCTGGGCATTCTCTAGGCCCATCTCAACTGTAGTCTCTCCAGGAAACCTGCACTTGTTCGTTCATGTAGTCTGAACAGAGTCAAAATCTGGGGATGCACAGATCATGGTCCCTTCTCTTGAAACACTCACAGTCTATCTGAGGAAATAGACAAATACTTTGAAAAGAGCCCGAGAAGCACTATGGTACAGATGTGTTTTCCATGCTCTGGGGAGCAGAGTATGGAGAAGGATTTAGTCTGGGGGAAAAGTATTTGATTTTTAAGTTCCCTGTGATTGATGATTGATTGATTGATTGATTTCTTTTTTCACTCAGGATTGTGGTTTATTACAGCAAAAGTATTCAGATTAAAGTCAGCCAAAGGAAGAGGGGCATAGGACAGGGCCCAGGAAAGTTGCAAGCATGGAGCTTTCAGCTACCCTCTGTCAGTGACGTTGTGTTTACTTGTCTCAGGAATGATGTTTGATGATACACACAGAGTATTGACAACCAGGGAAGCTCACCCCATGCTTGGGGTCCAGAGTGTTATTGGGGCTCAGTCATGTAGACACGCTTGACCACCAGTGTGTCTGACCTTAGACTCCAGCCCCTTCACAGGTTGAACTGATACCGTAAAGACGATTGATTGATTTCTTTTGTGGAAAGGGGTTGGAGGCTTCTAGAAGGTTCTGAAACTTTACTGCCTAGCTCCAAAGAAACTCCAAGGAAAGGCGTTTAAAACAGAATCCCTGGTTCCACATTTGTTTCTTTTCCTCCTCTGTCCAAGGAAGATAGTGATGAGACTTACAGGAGAGTTGGGAGGTACAGCTAATTTTTTTTTAGGCTGGAGGACTATAGACCCAAAGGCCCAGATGCAGATGATGGTGGGAACTGAGCCGGGGTCAGAGGACAGGCTAGGGAGATTGGGTGCATCCCCACTCCTCTCATGGAAGTCTTTAGAAAATGACTACATTGTATAATCTGCAGTAGAAGCTTCCAGAAGCTTAGATACCTGCATATTTGTCGGTACCAACAAAGAAATATGTGATTATAAGAGCATTTGCTATTTTGAATTCCCTGTAACAGTACTGCCCTCAACTAAACCATTGGGGAATTGTGCATAATTGTGCATAATGGGTAACTAATTTGTAGATCTTCGTGCAATTAATGGGATAGTTACCTTTTGACTCCTGTCCTAGTCAACCCGTGACAGAGCTCTCCAATTGTGAGTACTGCCCAGAACACATGCTTATTGGCCCGAATGAGTGTCACAGAAATGGTGAGAAGAAATGGATCTGTCCCCATAATTCACTAACAGAAATGTCCTTCAATTTTGAGCTGCAGGAAATAGAAGAGCATTGCAGAAAAGAGAGGAAGTGTGGTTTAGTGGTCAGAGCTGAAGGCTTCTTCTGTTTCATGTTCCAGCATTAACTTCTCATCCACCTTGGTTTCATTTCTATAAAATTGAGAATGAAAGCAAGCAATGGGTCAGGCATATGGATAAATCCAAGGCTAAAAACTTGCAAGGATTTAAATTAAAATCATGACTTTCCCAAGACAAAGCTTTGTCTTCACTTTGATCTTATAATTGACTACGGTGTTTAAAAATAACACTCCTCTTTTGTTGGTCTCTACAGTCAGACAAATATCCCATTCAAGACACGGGACTCCCTAAAGGTATGTACAGTTAAAGTAGCAATTTAAACTTGTGATTACGTTCGTACCTTGAACAAAGCACTAGTCAAAGTAATTTTTCATTTTTTAAAATTGTAAAACAGAAGCATACTGATAATTTAGTGCATGATTTGACCTTCTCTGGTATGAATTTTCTTATTAAAATGTAGAAATTATTTTATAGCAAATTATACATCAAATTCCTATGGTGTTTTTTAACATGCATAAAATGAAGAAAGCCAGGACTGTGGGTTGCAAGTGTCAGAAATGTAGCTCAAATTAGTTTAAAAAGGGGGGCGGGACCTGGTGGCTTAGAGTCTTCGGGTGCTGCTAAATCCAAGCATTTAAACGATGTCTCAGGCTCAGCCCCCCACTCCCCCCACAATGGCTCTGTCTTCTGTGTTGGCTCCATACTCGAGCAGGCTTTCCCCACTTGGTGGGAAAGATAGTCTCTGACACCTCCAGCTTTACTTGGTGCAGCTAAAGATGCCGGGGCAAGAGGGAGCCTTTCCCGCAGCACACGTGACACAATTTTAGGGGCAAATCGTGAAAGGAGCAGTTTGGTCATGTGGCCATCCCTGTATCAGCTGCTGTCGTTGGAGGATGGAGGGGTGACCAGGTCTGAGCCTTGAGGTTGGAGGGTGGGGGGCGGAGGGCATGAAGTCAGTTGTACTCAAACCACAGGAAAGAGGGTTCTGTTAGCAGACAAGGGGCAAGGGATGCTGTCAGACCCCACAGCAAAAAGAGCTTGCTTTTATGATCCACAGGCGAATGTCTCAGGCGTGGTGCAGACCATAAAGGCCTGAGCCTTTCCTAATTTCCCCTGGGCAGCCTCCAAGGCTGTATCCAGTATGGAGGCTGAGCTGCCGCTTATCGCACTGAAGCGTTTACCTTGCGCTCTGCTGACCCGCCAGAGAGGAGGGGTGGGGAGCAATCAGATCTGAGCCGCTTCAGAGATGGCAGGGACACCCCGGCTTCCTGGAGAGGAAGGACTTCCCGGCACAGCCTGCTGTGGGGTTCCCCAGCAGCCCTTGTGGTGATGGGTATCACAGGGTCACTGGGTTGCAGGGTTGGGAGCTCCCTCGCAGGGCCCACCTGTGGTTAAGTCTGTAGTTCTGCCAAGTCCCCCTCCCTCATTCTCTACTCACCAGACTCTTCTTCCTGCTCTCTGAAATGGCATCATTAGAGTTTCATTCCTTTTGCCCCCTGTGCACGTCCAAGGAATGGCAGTGGTGTAGGGAAAAGAGGCTGAAGGCCAGGTTTGAGCCCAAATCCTGGCTGTACTAGGGGAGGCTTCTCCCAAGCACACTTTGCCCTTTCCCCTCTCCACGAATGACTTCTCAGTGTCCTGAATTCCCCAAGCTGTGATTGCCTAGTTCAGCAAGAAAGTGGAAGGTGCAAGCCAGGCCACCAGGACGAATCGGAGGCAGTCTTGGGCCGTGTTCCTTGGATTTTTAGGGTGCAGTGAAGAATTACCTGGGGAGCTAGTTTAAAATGCAGATTCTGGGCTTTGCTACTCCAAAATCATGATGTGGTGGGTCTGGGGTCAGGCCCAGAAACCTGTGTTTTTAATGCAAACCTGAGGGGGTGGGACACAGACCTCCCTTTGAGAGCCTTCCTAAGAAGCTTCAAGAATGTGGCGTGGGGGCTTCCCTGGTGGCGCAGTGGTTGAGAATCTGCCTGCCAACGCAGGGGACACGGGTTCGAGCCCTGGTCTGGGAAGATCCCTCATGCTGCGGAGCAGCTGGGCCCGTGAGCCACAGCTACTGAGCCTGCGCGTCTGGAGCCTGTGCTCCACAACAAGAGAGGCCGCGACAGTGAGAGGCCCGCGCACCGCGATGAAGAGTGGCTCCCGCTCGCCGCAACTAGAGAAGAAAAGCAGACCCAACAAAACCAAATAAATAAATAAATAAATTTATATTAAAAAAAAGGATGTGGCGTGCCACGTGTAGGAGACATGTAAGAGACACCGAGCTGCAGCCAGACCGCCAGCTCTGAGAGGACTCAGCAGTTGACCTCATGGCTCAGGGTCCCAGTGTCCAGTCTGCAGTGCAGAGAGGAAAGTATTACACCGACCTCCCAGGGTGCTTGTGAGAATTCAACGAAACGAGACTGGAACAGCACCTGACTCCCAACAAGCATCTGACAGGTGTGGAGGGAAATCTGGCAAAAGAATCGTGAGCCATCAGGGTAGAGGACTGTTGAAAGCTTTTGTAGTGGAGAGGCAAGAGTGGAACCACCGTTTTAGGTAGACTGGGCCGCAGCAACTATTCGAAGACCTTTTCTATCACTCTTGAACATGATTTTCTGTTTTAAGAGAAGATTGTTGCTTAGCAGCCTGATAATACAGTATCTGTACCGTTGGGTTTCTCCTAGAATTTGAGTTTTACAAAACCTTAATTAAAATTAATTAAAATGGTGGTGAGTTGACAAGTAACTCCAGATCATTCCTCTGTCCTTATTCATGAGGGGGAGAGGGGAAGTGTTATTAAGCACATAATTTCTTATCTCCAAGAAATACATCGTCTTCTATGTAATATCCAACATTTGCATTTAATAACAATTTAATGTCTGCAGTATTTTTTTAAAACATACCATAATGGAGCCAGTATCATCGTTAAATGCTTATGGTAATTTTCTCACTGAAGTTGTTTTTAGGGAAACAAAGCCCATATATAATTAGTGAAGAGACTAATTTACAGCTTAAAAGTAAATGTAGGCTTCCCTGGTGGTACAGTGGTTAAGAATCCACCTGCCAGTGCAGGGGACACGGGTTGGAGCCCTAGTCCGGGAAGATCCCATATGCTGCGGAGCAACTAAGCCCGTGCAGCACAACTACTGAGCCTGCGCTCTAGAGCCCGCGAACCACAACTACTGAGCCTGCGCTCTAGAGCCCATGCTCCGCAACAAGAGAAACCACCGCAATGAGAAGCCCGTGCACTGCAACGGAGAGGAGCCCCCGCTCGCCGCAACTAGAGAAAGCCCGCACGCAGCAACGAAGACCCATCACAGCCAAAAATAAAAATGGATAAATAAATTTATTTTTTAAAAAAGTAAATGTAATCTAATTATATGAAGAACAATTCAGACTCTGACACTTAAGTGAATTCTAGGGGGGCTATACTATATTTAATAGAGGAGTCATTTGTAATTAGCTTGAACCATTTCCATATGATTTTAAAAGTCCTCAAAATGTATTTTCTTAAGAAAATGAGCATGTTTCACAAAGTCTTCATTATAATTCTAGTATACTCCTGCTTTTCCCCTGGACAGTACACCATAGTCCCTTAACACGGTCCACACTAGAGTGGCTCTCGATAATGTGCTTTTACCCATAAATCAACTGTGGGACTCCAGTGTGATTTCAACGATCAGCACGTTTTTGAGGTGAAACGTGTTATTATACCTGTTTTCTTGTCGGGAACAAATGTGTAGCTTCTGCCTCCCCTGATTTTAGAGATTCGGGAGGTTCATTCTATCAGGCTTCTGTTATGATAGGTGCTCTGTGAGGATCTGTAGGCACCAAACTCAGGGCTAATTTAAGATTGGGGTTTATCTTATATCACAGAATTCCTGTATCTCGTAGAAACTGCCGGCTTGAGGGTTCTGAAGGGAATGTGACTCTTCATATTTTGAGAGAAAAATGTCTTTGGAAAAAGAATTCTGATTTTTGAGGCACTATTCCTAGTGAGGGGAAATTGCACATAACTACATCATAAAGCAATCAAGATTTTACCATCTTCACCTTGTCTGGCATTACTGCCCTTCCATTCAAAAAATTTAAATAACGGATGTAAAGTTAAAGAGAATTAGACTGATTTTATTGTTAATTATTTTGAGAAATTTGAACTTAAGTATGGATGATATTTGGAATAATTCGTTAACTAAATGTAGAAGTAGTAGTTCCGTTTGAAAAAGGAGAAAATAAACAAGTACTCAGGAGATCACCAAAATAATTCCTAAGTAAAAATGTCTGCCTGAAAACTAGCAGGCCAATGTGTTGTATTTTAGACGGTTTCTCATCTTGCCAGTTGACTGACAGTATCTTGCTGATAGGTTTCCTTGTTGTAACATGAAACTAAAAGCCCCTCCTTCCCGCACGATTTACCGTGACCTGGTCCTGCTCATTCCACAAGTTCACTGCCTTCCACCCAGCCATGACGGAGAGTCCTGACAGTCTCCTGTTTTAGCAAACCAACCCCTCCCCCAGTTATGACACACATACAAAGATGGCCATTCTTTTTTTTTTGCGGTATGCGGGCCTCTCACTGTTGTGGCCTCTCCTGTTGCGGAGCACAGGCTCTGGACGCGCAGGCTCAGCGGCCATGGCTCACAGGCCCAGCCGCTCCACAGCATGTGGGATCTTCCCGGACCGGGGCACGAACCCGTGTCCCCTGCATCAGCAGGCGGATTCTCAACCACTGTGCCACCAGGGAAGCCCCGAAGGTGTTTTCTTTTATGGAGGGTAGCGGGGAGGGAGAGGGGTGCAACCACAGGAGTGCTTGGGGGACCATGTAAGAAAAGTTGCTTTTTAATTTCAGGCTAACATTGCGTTGGGAAATAAAAAGCCCCACTTGTCCAATAATGCTGGGTTAACAATTATGACACTGGCCATTGTGAGAATTAGTATGACTGAAGTCACATGTCTGTGACGTTTTGCTGTGAAAAATCAGTGTGCAACCGAATTCTGTGGGGGGCTTGTTAGGTGTCAGATTTCTGGGGTCCCTGAGATTCCAATTCAGAAGGTCTGGAGTGGAGCCCAGCAATCTGCATTGTTAACAGGCAGCCCAGGTGATTCTGGTGCAAGAGAGCTGGGACTGTCTTGAGAAACAGAAGGCTAGGTAAGCTCTCTACTATTCCAGCTTAAAAAGATACCATATGGAATCTTAATAAGAGACCGTGCTTTTAGTTTAAATTTTGCAGATAATAATGTTAAGGAAAAAATGGCCTTTAGTCAGAATTGTGTAGGCAGTAATAAATATAGCCCCTTATATGAATAAATCTATCAGCCCAGCCTATAATAGGTCAATGAATGTTAAGGAATGTAAAAATAAATAGATGAATTAATCTGTCACTCAGTCCTAACTTTTGAACCTTGAATTAAATGATTCTCTATTAAGGGCTTTATTAACTCTAAAATTTTACATGCCACTAAACATTTCTTTCATAACATAATATATTACTGGCGATTTTCAAGGTTAGAGTGGGATGTTGAATTCTGTGGTTAAAGATTAAAATCTGATGGAACAAAATCAATTTTTAATGCATTTGTACAATCTTCACCACAAGTTGGGGAACTGTGAAGTTAACACATATGTAAGACAACCTAAGGATGGAATTTCCTTCCTACCAGTTAATTCCGAAAGGTGTTAGACATTTCGCATGCCTATCATGTTCCTTTGACTTTCACTGGCAATCCCCACTTTAACCATAGAACTGAAGTGGTTTCGGTTTGACTTTTAGGAGGGTGAGCTATCAAGACAAGTATAATCCCACTCTGCTCTCTGAGAGATTTAGTAAACTGTCAAACAGTGAACACCATGGAATCTGATGTAAGGTTATCAGAGGGGAACGTGTTTGGACTACCTCCTGTTCACCCTGTTGGTGAGGGAGGGATCCTGCCCTGGGGTTATGGGGATGGCCACACACAGGACACCTGACACTGGGCAGATGAGATTGACAGTAGCTTGTGAGTCACGGATATTCACCGCCTGGGGAGGGAGAACGCTGCACCCCATGCAGGGTCTCATGGGGGATGCACTTGGGAACAGAGTGAACAACCAGGGGCTGTGGGTGACAAGCACTGTCCTGTCAAGAGGGTGTGTGACCCCTGGTTCCCAGGGAAGGATATGATGACTTGTCTGAATAATTCAGTGGTCTGGCAGGGAACTGAAACCCACTGCTCAGGGATAAGCAGGGACTGTGCCTGGTCCCCTTGAAAAGGAGCGTTGTTTAGCTGGCAGTCTTATCCACAGGAGCAGAGCGGGGAGGGGAACTTGAAGCTGGGCCATTCAGGGTCCTCCTGGTTTTACCAGATGTAAACAGCACATAATATTGAGTCTTAATTTTAGGCCTTACAACCACGGAGTATGTGCTTTCTTTATCAAGCTTGCATCTTTTTTTTTTTTAATCCCTAGCAGAGGAGTGTGATCCAATTAGCTTGAACTGCCCAACAAATTCTGATGTGCAACACCAGGTAAGAATAATTTCAGTTATATTTTTACCCTTAGGTACATGCTAATCTAACTAGAATTTATTTAGGAATTGTCTTCCAGAGCTTTAAACATAAAGAAAGAACAGGATTTTTAGATAAGTTTGGAAATGATCTTTAAGCATCCCAGTAATGTAGCACATCTATACAACTTCTGTTACTTTGAGTAACTGAGGTAGCTTTAATCCACTTTTTGGAAATAAATACTTATCCAGATGCCAAAAACCATCAGTGTTACTGAGTTAGAGAGTTGCTTTCTTTCGTGTGTAGTTGGTATGCTGTGGATAGGAACTTTTTAAAGAAGCCTCAACAAAACTGGGTAGTTTAAAAACATTTTTGTAATGTTTTATAAAACTTTTACTTTGTTCAGATATCAGATGTCAGATTTTAACATATTATTTTAATTGTCCTTTTCCAAAATACATCTATTGTTTTCTGATTATAAAAGACTGTTATTTTAAACTTCAGATACAACAGAAATGTACCAAAAGCTTGAGAATCGCTTGTCACATTCCATTGTTCACCTTTTGAGGTACATCCTTCCAGAAGCTGCCTGGGGTCACCGTGTGCTTCAGTTACTACTTGTACTTTCCAGCCTATCTCTGTTTACTCACTCAAAGCTCATTAGCAAAACTGCACAATACCTCACATCTGTTAAACTATAGTTAGAACACTACATGTCTCAAAAAGGATGTCTTGCCTGAAGATAGACTGGTTGGGTCCTGCTCTCTTTATAATATTGATACCAAGTTAATTTTTGCAAGACAAATTTGAAGCTTTGTTTAGTCTTCCTTTTAAAACATCAGTCAGTAATCATTAATAGTGATATTCTTGGATAATCAAATCACTTTTTTAGTAAAGCAGAGTTATACAATAGTTGATAAAACAAGCAATTTTAATCATAAACACGATTCTCTTGAAAATCGTCAGTGGTGCTTTTTTTTTTTTTTTTTTTTTTGGTACGCGGGCCTCTCACTGTTGTGGCTTCTCCCGTTGCGGAGCACAGGCTCCGGATGTGCAGGCTCAGCGGCCATGGCTTACGGGCCCAGCCGCTCCGTGGCGTGTGGGATCTTCCTGGACCCGGGCACGAACCCGTGTCCCCTGAATCGGCAGGCGGACTCTCAACCACTGCGCCACCAGGGAAGCCCAGTGGTGCTACTTTTAACTTTGATTTGGGGGTCTTCAGTCACCCACTGAGAATATTATTTTCTTATTTATTAATCCTGATACTCAGCATTTTTCTTGGAATTACAATCTAATGATTGACTTTGATATTGACTGAATTTGAGCTATTTTAGTGAACCTAAAGTATAAATTTTTCCTTTCTTGAAATCCTTAATTTGTTTAATAAAGTTTTGCTCCCCACATTTTTTGCAACACAATACAGACTCCTTTGAAGATACAAAAATGTTACGTTGTTTGTTTAGTTTTAGTGATTTTCCAAAATCATTTAAGATTAGGTACAGAATATGCATTAGGACACTGTTCAGTATTTTTTCTGATTTCAGTGTTATAGTTCTGGCTTTATCAAGTAGACTATCTTTAAAGATGGGAAAAGATTTATCAGCTAAAGAAAGCGGGAAAAACCTATTTGAGATTTTTATTTAAGTTCTGTTTTAAAACAGGGTGTCTTACATTCTTATAAAAAGTAGCACTGTACCTACCTACTGCAGTTGGTTATTTCTTTGCATAATCTATAGGATTTGTTCTAACTGCTAGATACCCAGAAAGAGTCTTTGAAACCAACTTGGCAGTTAGAACAAAGAAAACTCACTAGGGGAGAAATGTTTAAAAAAAACAAAAACAAAAACATCCCCACGCTTCATTTTCTATAGCTCAGACGTTAAAAGCAAGTTGAAAATACATTTTTTAGAATATTACCATTTGCCGTTTCATTGATTTTTATAATTTAAAAACTAAAATCCACTTCACTGAAGAGTTAATTTTAGCCACCTTTTTTGAATGATGCCACGGAAAAACACTGTGGTGTCCTGGCATCAAAATGGAAATCTGACATGTCATAAAATTTCATAAAGGACCCTTTACTTTTAGTAATTTAAAATCAATACCCCATCTATTAGAGCTATCCTACTTCTACAGTTTGTTACAGCTGGTACTTGTCGAGCATATGTTCTGAGACCGGGTATTCTTGGACATGAAATATACCAGGGGGAGTGGGGGGGAGGCAGACCCCAGGCAGAGCTTCCAGACCCGGAGAAGCAGTGTACACAGCATTAGATTCTAAATGTGGATATGGTTCAGCTGTTTAAAAGTTTTTCATGGTTCTTTTTTTAAAAAATATTTATTTATATATTTATTTGGTTGTGCTGGTTTGGTTTATCTTAGTTGTGGCAGATGGGCTCCTTAGTTGTGGCAGATGGGCTTCTTAGTTGTGGCAGATGGGCTCCTTAGTTGTGGCATGCGAATTCCTAGTTGCAGCATGCATGTGGGATCCAGCTCCCTAACCAGGGATTGAACCGGGCCCCCTGCATTGGGAGCGAAGAGTCTCTTTCACCCTCACGGTTCTTTATGTTATAGAAAATGTTTCCCAGAACCTTTGTCAAACAATAAAATTTTAACTACTTTAACTACAGGCACACATGTATGACAAATTATAGTAAAGCAAAATTTGTTCCAGTTTGTAGCCAAGGATCCATGCCAAGAGGAAACTGAGGTAGTAAGAAAAACAGTAAATATTAGGATGCTAAGTTGGAGTTAGAAGTTATGAAAAAAATGACATTTTCTTCTATTTATACTGTTT
The DNA here is from genome assembly GCF_011762595.2 of Tursiops truncatus. Taxonomy (NCBI): domain Eukaryota; kingdom Metazoa; phylum Chordata; class Mammalia; order Artiodactyla; family Delphinidae; genus Tursiops; species Tursiops truncatus. The sequence continues at coordinate 76,671,329 of NC_047049.1, read as the reverse complement.
TTTTGGTTTTACCAAACTGTAATTTTTTTTTAAGGTTTAAAAACCACATTAAGTTATTGGTATGATATGGTATTATTAGTGTGATACTAATTTATGGTGTTGGTAATAAGGGAAACTGGTGTAGGGTGTACAGGAATGCTCTATACTATCTTCTCAAATTTTCTGTAAATCTAAAACTATTTTGAAGTATATATATATTTTAAAAACCACACTAAATGGAATTTAGAATCTAGAAAAACAAAAAAATTCATCCAAAATCGCACCACTCTAATACTCTATTTTTGTCATTTTGATGTATTCACTTATACATTTTTTTCATAAGGATAATTATAGAAACTGTTTGCAGACAATTTTATATCTTGCTTTTGTTATATAATATTATCTCACAAACATTTCATCCAGTTTGCTACATGGCCTTACCATCCGTCTGAATGGCTGCATGATACTGTCACCTCTGATATTTATTGATAACAGAAATAGATTCAAGGATGTGTGTCTGAGGGCAGGGTGAGAGCACTCCTGGTAGAAGGAATGCTGTAAGCAAAGGCTCTGAGAAGAGTCAGGGACAAATACTTTGCCTGGAGCTGAAGTATTGGGAGATTGTAGGCAGTGAGGCTGGAAGATCTGTTGGATCTGGGGTCCCAGAGCCTTGAATTCCAGAGAGAGGCAGATGGAAGGTATTGGTGGTTTTAAGGGATGGTCCCATGACTGTATCTGGGACCCTGGGAGACTGGAGAGAAGATGAGACCAGGTCTTAGGCCTGTGATTGGGAGAGGGATGCTACTAACAATATCAATAGAGAATTCAGGAGGACGATAAGATTTGTGTGTTTTTAGAATTGAGAGTTGTTTGTTTGTGGGCTGTGGAAAAAGGAGATAATGGTCTATAGAGTTTGGGGTATGTGAGATGTGTGATAGGAAGGGCTGCATTAGGATTCCTGCATCAGGTTACACTTGAAGCCCAAGGGGAGGATGGGACTGTCGATGAGAGAGTCCTTGTGCAAAAGCAGAGAGGAGAGCCCAGGATGGAGCCTTGAAGAACAATTTGGAGGCCAGAGGAAGAAAAGGAGCTCAGAGGCAGACAGAGGAGTGGCCAGAGAAGAACACTGTCAGTGGTCGAGGCATCTGTACTTTCCTTTGCAGCACTTTCCCAGTTTACAGTCACATGTTTGCTGATGGCTTCATTGTCTCTCCCCACGAGGGCAGGGACTGCTGTGTTTTTTGGCTTGTAAGTGTATCCTCCATCCCTAGCACATAGTAAAGTCTCAATAAATACATGTTGAGTAAAGAGAGAAAAAGGCCAGGATTGGGCATTGCTTCACGTGCCAAGGAAAAGGCCGTCAGCATCATCCTGTGGTCAAGGGCGAGGATTTGTCCTTTCAGACGTTACTGGGACCTTTCAGGAAGGAACTCGATCATAGGGACAAAAACATAATTGCAAAAGGCTGAAGGAGTGAGTGGGTGATAAGAAAGTTTATGTAGTTCTGTCAAATTCACTAAGGTAGCAAGGAAAAAATAGTAAACTTTTATTTGAAGGTGTTGGAAGATACAGGAAAAGCTTCTTTTTTTAAGGTTGGGAAACAACAGATTTTAAAGGATAAGTTATCACCAGGAGTGGAGAGATTAAAAATTAAGAGGGAGAAGAAAGAGAAGTGGAATAATTAATGGGATTTGTTTTCCCTGTGGAAGGTAGAGAGGATTAATTTTCTTAGCAACTGTTTATTGATAACATCCTTAGCAATATCTTGTGGAGAAGACACAGCACATTGATTTCCCTCAAGGAATTTGTAATCTGGAAGGTGAGATATATGTGCCCCTATGTTAGATAAATAAAGTTATCAAAGGTACAGAGAGATGAGTTAGCATTTTAAAAGTAAGAACCTCAGCTCTTTTTCAGAGGCAAGGCTAGAAGAAGGGGAAAGATGGAAACTTCTTTTTTAGATGTAAAGGCAAGAAGTTGAATTAGTTGATGTCAAATTTGAATTGTGCCTTGAATGATGACATTTGGATGGGGCAGGAAGGGAAGAAATCCATCGAAGTGGGATTGACTATACACACTACTATATTTAAAATAGCTAATCAACAAGGACCTGCTGTATAGTGCAGGGAACTCTGCTCAGTATTCTGTAATAACCTAAATGGGAAAAGAATTTGAAAAAGAATAGGTACATACATATGTATAACTGACTCACTTTGCTGTACACCTGAAACTAACACAACACTGTTAATCAACTATACTCCAATATAAAATAAAATTTTAAATAAATAAATAAAAAGAAATCCAGCCAAGATATTAGGGGACTAAAGAGTTTGTTCTGTTCATACAGCAGGGAGGCCATAGGCCTTCGTGAACTAGGTGGTGGTATGACAGTGCTTGATAAATTGGAAATAGATTGCAGGTGGATAGATGATGACCCATCCATCCATCCATCCACCCATCCATCCAGCATTTGAGTCCAAGAATGTCTCACCACTACTCTCCTAGGTGCTGGGGGGACAGTGATACACACTTGGAGCTTTCAGTGAAATTGGGCATTTTTAAATCTCCGGCAAGGAAAGCTGAGTCGGAATGTTTAAGCTAAGAGACTCTCCCTTAGGTTCTCAGAGAGTCTCAGCACAGAAACAGAGGGAAAAGACAGAGAGAAGACATTTACTGAGGTCATTCAACAGGTAAGCAAGCTTCTTTGATCAGCGAAAGGCTTGTTTCTCCCACCCCAGCATACCTGTCCCCCAACAGTCAGCGTTTTCTCTAACTGCCACCGAGGGAGGTGCTGCTCTAGAGGAGTCTTGAGGGCCACGTTGGAAGTACGGGCTTCATCTTCCAGGCCCTGGGAAATGATGGGATAAAAAGAGAGTCTTAGAAAGGTTATCCTTGTAGTGGCTCGTCAAGGGGATGGGTAGGAAGAAAGACTGAGGCCGGGAGACCCCAAGTGCCTGTTATAGGAAGCTCATCCCAGGGGCCCCAGTGCAGCTGTGGAAGGAAGAATGGGGATATCGGCTCGGTGCTCTGTGACCGCCTGGAGGGGTGGGATAGGGAGGGTGGGAGGGAGGGAGATGCAAGAGGGAAGAGATGTGGGAACATATGTATATGTATAACTGATTCACTTTGTTATAAAGCAGAAACTAACACACCATTGTAAAGCAATTATACCCCAATAAAGATGTTAAAAAAAAAAAAAGAATGAAGAGCGGGGATTGTAATTCCAAGGGGTTAGTGTTCACTCGCTGTGACTGCTGGGTGCCGTAAGCAACAGAAATGCATTGTTTCACAGCGTGGAGCCTGTGAGTCTGAAACCAAGGTGTGGGCAGGGTTGGTTCCTCTCGAGGGCTGTGAGGGAAAGATCTGTGCCATGTTACTCTCCTGGGTGTGTAGACGGCCGTCTGCTCCCTGTGTCTCTTCACATCATCCCTCTGCGTGTGCCTGTCTCTGTGCAAATTTCCCCTTTTTCTAAGGACTCCAGTCATATTGGTTTAGCGCCCACCCTCGTGGCCTCATTTAACTTGATCACCTTTGTGAAGAGCCTCTCTCCAAATACAGTCTCACTCTGAGGTACTGGGGGTTTGGACTCCAGTGTGCGTCTTTGGAGGGACACCATTCAACCCCTAAAAATGCTTGGATAAAAAAGAAAAAGAAGAACCAAGTAGTAACACATTTTGAGGGAGAGATGTCAGGGATTCAGTGTCTGACAGGACTTGGAACGAAGAGAAGGGAGGGTTGGAGATCTGCTTCAGAGAGTTCCAGCTGGTGGCCAGGTGCATAGTGGGGCCACTGTCGAAAAATAAGAAAGTAGCTTATCTGGGCAGTGGGGAAAAAGTGAGTTCATCTTTTTTTTAAGCTCTTAAATGAAATGAACTCCATACAGTAGTTAAATCTCTCATCCAAGTTCAAAGCCTTTCTCTTCACCTCCAACTCAGGCCTGATCTGAAATGTTGAGGCCCAAAAGAGGGGCAGGTGACCTTGGTTCTCCTCCCCTTCCCCAGCAGGTGGGAATTCAACACTGCAATTACCTGATACAGGCAAAGCATTCCCAGCTGAATGTTCACAGCTGCCCCCAACAGCTAGCCCCAGCTCCTTCTCTCCCAGGCCTGCATCCTGCACCTCTTACCTTGGACAGGGTCCTTTCAAGATGGCGATGGCTCTGGTCCACTCGGCAGTGGCAAGCTCACCCCACTGTCTGACCGTCAGGAAAGCTCCAGCTGGCTGCTCTCTCCTCGTACACACAGGGTAGTGTCTCCCAGTGGCAGAGGGTTTGGCATTCTGGGTATCTACACATCAACAAGCATCAGGCTAAGGAGTGACAGGCCGTCTCCCCTTCCGGCATGCACCCCCAACAAGTGGTGACCTTGAGGCCCCGTTCACTTGACTTGGGGGGTGGGGCTGAGAGCTGCCCCTTCCTCCTTATGGGCAGAGGAAGGAAAGCAGCCCCCACTCTCACTTCTTCCACTGAGTCCTTCAGAGAAATCTCTTCCTCTTCTGTAAGCTGAGGGTGGGGCTCATGCCACTATTCTTGGCCCTTCTCAGCTGGTCCTTTGGGGTTTACCTGGGACCTCTCTGTGGGGTGTATGCATACCATTGTCCTGAGCCTGGGGCCCCAATTAAAACTCTTAAGACAGTGGGAAAACATCCCATCCCCTATCCTGTTATATTCTGTGTCATAGAGTTACTTGAGTTTCCCAGTTATGGGACTTTGAGATTGTTTCAACTGTTTTACTGTCCTCAGTACTGCTATGGTGGATGTCCAAGTATCCGTCCCCACCATATAAGGCTATATATTTCCTTAGACTACATTTACATCTCCATTTCCAGGCTAGACCTAATAGGCCACGCTGACAGTTTGTTCTTCCACTAAGCAAGCTGTAAGGACTCAAAGTCAATTCCTAGTCATAAATACGACCAAAATTTTAAAAAACATGTTGTCTTATCTATCGAAAGCCTATCAACAGCTAATTGATGTCTTCGAAATTAAACAAGCCTTTTAAAGTTCCACATTATATTACCCAGAGTAAATGGCAGGCAGGGGACATACATCCAGTTTTAAACCACAGAAACTCCAAGCATGCTGGTCCGTTGATAGTATTATACAAAGTATAATATGATAGCCAAGACAGAAAAGTGGCTTTAACAACTGATGCTAAAGTAGCGGCCCAAGAGATTAATTTTGTATCTTACTTATTCACCAAAGAAACAAGGACACATATTTTATTTCCAAGGACACATATTTTGTATCTCAGGCGGGTCTCTCCCCTGGAGCCTTGGCCCTTCACATACCCTCTGGGCTCTCACCTTCCTCCCAGCTCTCCCGCATACCCTCTGTTCTGACAGAGGCCGGAGCCCTGTCTATATTATACCTTATCTCCTGAGCTTGGTGCCTCCTGGTACTAAATCAGCGGGGAGGCTTGGCATTGCTAATCCTGACCATTTAGAAAGTGGGTTTGGGCCCAGATGCTCAAATTGACAACTTGGCATCTTTAGAGCTGAAGGGGACCATAGAAATCATGTTGTTTCACAGAGGGGACCTGAGCCAGTGGTTGAGAGGCTGAGTTGGGACCTGGGGCCTTGTCCGTCATCCATCCACCCCCATCCACCCCCTCATGCCTAGCATTTCTGAATCGGTAGCACTTGGTGTTACCAGTGGCTGCTGGGCCTCTTGCCTGGCCTAAATCTAGGGAGACAGGCTTTTCCACAGTTCTCAGTGCTGTCAGTCTGGCAGACTAGCGCTAGGGTAAACACTCCTGGAACAAAATTGGTAAGTGGAGTGGTTGCTCCTGTCTTTAAAGTGGACTGAGAGGTGGGTGGCAAAATCCCATCCAGCAGCCTCATTGCCTTGCCAGAGACCATCTGCAAACCCGAAGCAGGTCCGTGTGTTTTAATGACAGGGAATGGACCCCACCAGCACTTGCCATAGATGGTATCTTCTGAGTCAGCCCAGCAGGCCCCTACCTGCCCTTCTGGATGTGCAGCAATCCTTTCAAGCTCCAACAAGATCTGTTTGATAGATTGGCGAGTCCTTTCGTTTGTTCTCTAAGGGAAAGTCAGATTGTTCTGCTTTTAGGAAATATTTGGTCATTCCTTACTTCGCCCCTGATGTGAAGTTTAGAGATGAGGAACCAGATAAAACTAGAGAACTTTGCCCAGAACCTGCACTTGGTATTTTTAAGGGTTTCTTTTTTTTTATTGACGTATTTTCTCCTAGTTATTAATCAGATTTTCCTCCTTTGTATGTTTATTAATTTTTTATTGCATGGCAAACATTGTGAATTTTACATTATTGATCTGGATTTTATTAAGTTCCTTTATTTTATTTTATTTATTTTTTGGCTGTGCCATGCAGCTTGCAGGGTCTTAGCTCCCCGACCAGGGATCGAACCCGGGCCCCCTGCAATGGAAGTGCATTAGGACAGCCAGGGAATATCCTTACACTTGGTATTTTTAACTCTGGTGAGAGGGACTCCCTTTAGCCTTGCAATCACCATCTCCCAGTCCAAACAGGCTGCACTTTCTTTAAACAGGCTGTCAGAAGGTTGGTTCTTGAGACAGAGCTGTCTGGGCATTTAGAGGAGGGAGAAGGAATTTCAAGGGGTTGGTTTTGCTAGAATGGGAATCACCTGTTCGATTCTATGAATTTCAGTCTCTAATCTCTCTTGCCTTGTGCTCCTTAGTCTCCCTGCTCCCTTTGTGCTTCATTTATCTACCTTCCCATCAGTCTACAGAGTTGACTATCTCTCCTCTAACACGGTGATGGAAGGTGCTACGTTAGAATCAATGAATAGATGCACTAACCATTAGAAAGTGAAAACTACGTGAATAATACCAGGTGAGCTTGACTAGGGTCTTTAAGGGCTGTGGATCTTTTCTTCCTGCCTTTTAATACCTTAGACAAGTTTGCCTAAAACAGATAATGATCTGATTCTATCTCCCATTTGGTATTGAACTGCCTCAAGTTGTGTCACCTTACTTTTCTAGCCTCCATTTATTTATTCTGGGCTGTATCTTCCAGTGACCTGCCTGCCTTCTCACTGTGCTCTGCCGTACATGGAACCATCACATCTTATCCCTGGGGACAGTCCCTCCCACATCGGAGACCGAACCGGGTCTGTTTTCTTTCTTCCTCCCCCTCACTCCCTCTGCCCATAAGTTTCGCTGCTAACAGCCTCCACTCATCAGGCATTTTGGTGATGCTCTTGCTGATTCTGGGTGGACCCTGCCTTGCCCAGCCCTAGGTTAGGTGGACTAGGACCTCCTCCTTTCTCTGTTTTTGATTCCTGGAGAAAATGATGAAACGCAAACTGCTCTTCCCACTACAGATTCATGCCACCCAACCACAGTCATCATTTCAGGACCTTGAGTCCCTTTTTTCTATAATGAACTTCCCAGAAATGAAATTTTATTTATTTTTTCTTTTTAACATCTTTATTGGAGTATAATTGCTTTACAATGTTATGTTAGCTGCTGCTGTATAATAAAGTGAATCAGCTATATGTATACGTATATCTCCATATCCCCTCCCTCTTGCATCTCCCTCCCACCCTCCCTATCCCACCCGTCTAGGTGGTCGCAAAGCACTAAGCTGATTTCCCTGTGCTATGCGGCTACTTCCCACTAGCTATCTGTTTTACGTTTGGTAGTGTATATATGTCAGTGCTACTGTCTCACTTCGTTCCAGCTTACCCATCCCCCTCCCCGTGTCCTCAAGTCCATTCTCTACGTCTGTGTCTTTATTCCTGTCCTGACCCTAGGTTCTTCAGAACCTTTTTTTATTCTTTTTTTAGATTCCACATATGTGTGTTAGCATATGGTATTTGTTTTTCTCTTTGACTTACTTCACTCTGTATGACAGACTCTAGGTCCATCCACCTCACTACAAATAACTCAGTTTGTTTCTTTTTATGGCTGAGTAATATTCCATTGTATATGTGCCACATCTTCTTTATCCATTCATCTGTCGATGGACACTTAGGTTGCTTCCGTGTTCTGGCAATTGTAAATAGTGCTGCAGTGAACATTGTGGTACATGAGTTTTTGTTTTGTTTTGCTTTGTTTTGTTTTTTTGCGGTACACGGGCCTTTCACTGTTGTGGCCTCTCCCACTGCGGAGCACAGGCTCTGGACGCGCAGGCTCAGCGGCCATGGCTCACAGGCCCAGCCGCTCCGCAGCATGTGGGATCTTCCCAGACCGGGACACGAACCCGTGTCCCGTGCATCGGCAGGCGGACTCTCAACCACTGTGCCACTAGGGAAGCCCCATGAGTCTTTTAGAATTATGGTTTTCTCAGGGTATATGCCCAGTAGTGGGATTGCTGGGTCCTATGGTAGTTCTATTTTTAGTTTTTTAAGCAACCTCCATACTGTTCTCCATAGTGGCTGTATCAATTTACATTCCCACCAACAGTGCAAGAGGGTTCCCTTTTCTCCACACTCTCACCGGCATTTACTGTTTCTAGATTTTTTGATGATGGCCATTCTAACCAGTGTGAGGTGATACCTCACTGTAGCTCTAATTTGCATTTCTCTAATGATTAGTGATGTTGAGCATTCTTTCATGTGTTTGTTGGCAATCTGTATAGCTTCTTTGGAGAACTGTCTATTTAAGTCTTCTGTCCATTTTCAGATTGGGTTGTTTGTTTGGTTTTTTTTTCAGTTAATTAATTAATTTATTTTTGTCTGTGTTGGGTCTTCGTTGCTGCACAGGGCTTTCTCTAGTTGCGGCGAGCAGGGGTTACTCTTCGTTGTGGTGCATGGGCTTCTCAATGTTGTGGCTTCTCGTTGTGGAGCAGGGCTCTGGGGTGTGCAGGCTTCAGTAGTTGTGGCGCATGGCTTAGTTGCTCTGTGGCATGTGGGATCTTCCCGGACCAGGGCCTGAACCCGTGTGTCCTGCATTGGCAGGTGGATTCTTTTTTTTTTTTTTTTTTTGCGGTACGCGGGCCTCCCACCGCTGCGGCCACTCCCGCTGCGGAGCACAGGCTCCGGACGCGCAGGCTCAGCGGCCATGGCTCACGGGCCCAGCTGCTCCGCGGCATGTGGGATCCTCCCAGACCGGGGCACGAACCCCCACTACCCTGCATCGGCAGGCGGACTCTCAACCACCGCGCCACCAGGGAAGCCCGGCAGGTGGATTCTTAACCACTGCACCACCAGGGAAGTCCTGTTTGATTTTTTGACATTGAGCTGCATGAGCCGCTTGTATATTTTGGAGATTAATCCTTTGTCAGTTGCTTCGTTTGCAAATATTTTCTCCCATTCTGAGGGTTGTCTTTTCATCTTGTTTATGGTTTCCTTTGCTGTGCAAAAGTTTTGAAGTTTCATTAGGTCCCATTTGTTTATTTTTGTTTTTATTTCCATTTCTCTAGGAGGTGGGTCAAAAAGGATCTTGCTGTGATTTATGTCATAGAGTGTTCTGCCTATGTTTTCCTCTAAGAGTTTTATAGTGTCTGGCCTTACATTTAGGTCTTTAATCCATTTTGAGTTTATTTTTGTGTATGGTGTTAGGGAGTGTTCTAATTTCATTCTTTTAGATGTATCTGTCCAGTTTTCCCAGCATCACTTATTGAAGAGGCTGTCTTTTCTCCATTGTATATTCTTGCCTCCTTTGTCAAAGATAAGGTGACCATATGTGCGTGGGTTTATCTCTGGGCTCTCTATCCTGTTCCACTGATCTATATTTCTGTTTTTGTGCCAGTACCATACTGTCTTGATGACTGTAGCTTTGTCGTATAGTCTGAAGTCAGGGAGCCTGATTCCTCCAGCCCCGTTTTTCTTTCTCAAGATTGCTTTGGCTATTTGGGGTCTTTGGTGTTTCCATACAAATTGTGAAATTTTTTGTCCTGGTTCTGTGAAAAATGCCATTGGTAGTTTGATAGGGATTGTGTTGAATCTGTAGATTGCTTTCCTGAAATGAAATTTAAAAAGAAAAATCATAGTACTCTAATTTGATAGAGTCTCTTCATGCCTGTGTCTTTGACTTATTTCTACTTTGGGACCGAGTCAAAAGAAAATGTGGTAAGACAGGGACAAGCTAAAGGGCAAAAATGCCTGCTTCCTAGCACTTAGTAGTTATTTCCCTGAGAGCAGCATAAAAAGAAGTTTGTTTATTAATCATTAAATTGCACGGGTCCTTTACTTTATCTGCTCTAATTGACCTAACGGCTTCTGTTCTCATTATTGTTCAGTGCCCTGTGGGCTGTAATGCCTTTGAATTTCACAGGTGGGCTAGAATTTCTCTTAAAGTTCCTGTTGGTGTGGGTTTCAGGGTGTAGCTGCCCTTATACACGTTTGAGAGTATAAATTGATAACAACTTTCAGGAAATTATTTGGCAGCCATCTGTTACCCATTGATCCTGTGGTCCCGCTTTAAGGACTTGATCTCACAGACATCACAGCAGAGGGTGTTTGAAACAGAGGAGAGTTGTGGGTATCTTACATGCACATAAGTAGGAAGTGGTTGAATGAATTTTGGTACTTTGACACGTGTAATACTATTAAGCCATTGAAAAGAGGAGAGACCACTGACCTTAAAAGATACTCAGAATATATTGTTAAACAAATAAACCAAGTTGTAGACTAGTATGGTTTGGGGCTAAACAACATCTCTATATAGGTTGCGAGTGTGGCTGTCAGTAAGGACGGAGGAAGCATGTGCCCCAGGTTGTAACCTCTGGGGAGGGAGCTGGGATAAGAGATTAGGAGAAAAAGATTTTTGTATCTCTTGCTGCTTTTTTGAAAAACAGTATGATTTTGAGTACTTGTTATTTTGTGTGTGTGTTTGGTGTTTTCTTCAAAGAAAAGTGGTGGGGCTTCCCTGGTGGCGCAGTGGTTGAGAGTCCACCTGCCGATGCAGGGGACAGGGGTTCGTGCCCCGGTCCGGGAAGATCCCACATGCCGCGGAGCGGCTGGGCCCGTGAGCCATGGCCGCTGAGCCTGCGCGTCCGGAGCCTGTGCTCCGCAACGGGAGAAGCCACAACAGTGAGAGGCCCGCGTACCGCAAAAGAAAAAAAAAAAAGAAAGAAAAGTGATGGACTAAATCATCCAGACGTTTAGGTGGTATTTTGGCTCGGTAAACTTTTCATATTTTGGCCCTTGAAGCCAGGTGGGCTTTCTTCAGCTAGCAAACAATTATGCAGCACAGGAAAATCAGAGACTGAAGCGTTCACGAATGCACTTCCTCATCTCGAACCTTCGATTGGTCTGTGCTCCAGCGTCGCTTGTATCCTCCGGCCCAGGATTTGTGAATGACAGAAACATAGGCAGAAACATAGGCCATAATCTCCTGTAAAATACTTTGTGATATTTCTGAACAATAACCAGCTATACTTCACCCCCAAAGGGAAAACCCCTCCTTCTTTCATCTTTTTTTTTTTTTTTTTTGTGGTACGTGGGCCTCTCACTGTTGTGGCCTCTCCCATTGCGGAGCACAGGCTCCGGACGCGCAGGCTCAGTGGCCATGGCTCATGGGCCCAGCCGCTCCGCGGCATGTAGGATCTTCCCAGACCGGGGCACAAACCCGTGTGCCCTGCATCGGCAGGCGGACTCTCAACCACTGCGCCACCAGGGAAGCCCCTCCTTCTTTCATCTTTGAAACCATAGCCAAGGTATGAAATTACACCTCAGTGTCCCCGCCTTGAAGTCACAGGAACAGCCACTGCAGTCTTTGACCTTCACTTCAACTCCAGAAGTAGCAGGTCTCCCTTTTAATTGGATAGAAATCTTGCTGAAGAGAAGAAAGAACTAAATGTACACAAACCCACAGGTTTGCTCTCATCCTAGCAAAGCACCATAACATTCATTTCAAATTCCTATTCTTCCAGATTTAGTTCTTTCATCCTCAGTGAAACTTGCCCTGTTTCTGAGGTCTCACTCGAGTTCCTGCCCACCTTTGTGCTCCCTTGGCACTCGGTCTGTGCCTTTTTCACACGTTATTCCTTGTGGTAACAGTGTTTATGTGCATGTTTTTGTTCCATTACTGGATTGTAACCTTGCAGTGTCAGGGGTCTGCGTTGTTGCCGACACTGAATAGGTGCTTGATGAATGTATCCTGACTGAAACACATCTCTAAAAGCCAGTTGCTGGAATACAGGCAGACCTTGTTTTATTGCTCTTGGCTTTACTGCGCTTCGCAGATATTGTGTCTTTTACAAATTGGGGCAACCCTGACTCCAGTAAGTCTATTAGCGTCATTATTCCAACCACATTTGCTCACTTCGTGTCTCTGAGTCATATTTTGTAATGCTTGCAATATTTCAGACTTTTTCATTGTTATCATGTGTGATGGTGATCTGGGAGCAGTGATCTTTGACGTTACTACTGCAAAAAGATTATGACTCGCTGAAGTCTCAGATGATGGTTAGCATTTTTTAGCAGTAAAGTATTTTTAAATTAAGGTATGTAGATTGTTTTTTAGACAGAATGCAGTTGTACACTTAATACTACAGAATGGTGTAAGCATAACTTTTATATGCACTGGGAAACCAAAAAATTCGTGTGACTTGCCTGATTGAGATATTCGCTTTATTGTGGTGGTCTGGAAATAAACCTGCAGTATCTCCAGGCTATGCCTGTATACTTTGAAATAAATAGATATGTCCAGTTTTCTATATGTATATTATACTTCAGTAAAAAATAAAAATGAAAGTAAACAGTTACTGCAATAGTAATTAATTTGCAGGAAAAGAATTGAGTATAGGGCTTCCCTGGTGGCACGGTGGTTAAGAATCCATCTGCCAATGCAGGGGACATGGGTTTGAGCCCTCGTCTGGGAAGATCCCACATGCCGCAGAGCGGCTGAGCCCATGCGCCACAACTACTGAGCCTGCACTCTAGAGCCCGCGAGCCACAACTACTGAAGCCCACGTACCTAGAGCCTGTGCTCCGCAACAAGAACAGCCACCACAATGAGAAGCCTGCGCACTGCAACGAAGAGTAGCCCATGCTCGCTGCAACTAAAAGAAAGCCCACGTGCAGCAATGAAGCAGCCAAAAAACAAACAAACAAAAATATTGAGTATAAATTGCTTAGAAAAACCCAACAGGAGACATAGTCTAGTCCTGATGTTTAGAAGTGGATAATCAGTAAACACATTCAGAAGAGTTACACGGATGTTGGGTCTGTCTTGGGAATTCATAGCATTGAAAGGTGCTTGAGTTGCACTGGCTGAGTGATGGGAGAAGACTTAGAACAGTCTAAATCCATGCTACATAAGCCCTGTTACTCTGGCACACTCAGGCATTTAAAATCTTATTTTGAAAACCATTTACTAAAATATTTTCATAAAGCAGAGATGTTAAGCTTTAGCATTGGTTGTTCTCCCAAAGCAGCTAGTTAAGTAATTCGGTATTAAGTCATTTGCAAGGGAGGCCTTTCTTCTCAGGCTCTTTGTCTGTCGTGTAGGTTGCTGCCACCAGGTGGGCAGTGATAACTTTGGTCTTCATGGTGGTTTCCAACCAGATTTAGGCTACAGTCAGATTAACCAACCTGTTGAGTGCTTTCCCACTCAGTTATCCTCCCCTTAGTTTGCAAAATTATAAAGATGGGGCTCTTTATTAGTTAGCTAAGCATAGACATTTTTAAAATAAATTTATTTATTTAATTTTTGGCTGCGTTGGGTCTTCGTTGCTGTGCGCGGTCTTTCTCTAGTATGTGGCGAGCAGGGGCTACTCTTTGTTGCGGTGCACGGGCTTCTCATTGTGGTGGCTTCCCTTGTTGCGGAGCACAGGCTCTAGGCGCATGGGCTTCAGTAGTTGTGGTGCACTGGCTCAGTAGTTGTGGCTCACGGGCTCTAGAGCACAGGCTCAGTAGTTGTGGTGCACGGGCTTAGTTGCTCCGCGGCATGTGGGATCTTTCCGGACCAGGGATCAAAACTGTGTCCGCTGCATTGGCAGGCGGATTCTTAGCTGCTGCACCGCCAGGGAAGTCCCTAAGCATAGACATTTAAAGAAGAACTGAACAGTCCAGAAGAGCACGTTTCCCAGAAACCCAGTACCTAGCCCCATCAATCTGGTGCTGGTTAGTACCCTCCCCATCAGTCTGTCAGCATGTTCAGCCCATCAGTCCATCCCCCCGTGTGGACGGCACACGGAGTACGTTCATCTCTGAGTTGAGAGCTTTTCCCCAAATGTCTTCTTGGCCCTGGGATTGCTACTGCTCGGAGCCTGGTGTGAAATCACCACGTGTAAGTCTCCACGGGGGACTCTTGTTCAGCACCTGGTTCTTGCAGCTCCCTAAGCAGAAATGGGACCCGACGACCAGGTTATAAACTCACCAGAGTGCAAAATTAGTGTCACCTAGCCACCTTTCTACTCAAAGAATTCTCAGCAGAGGTTAACAAATTTGCCCAAATATAAGGTAATTCCCTCATATTCACCATGGAAAGGTTTTACAAAATGGGGGTTTTCTTTTTTTTTTTTTTTTTTTTTTTAATGGGGGTTTTCTTTAGCCTACTTGGATATATAAACCATTGGCGTTCAACTTTGTGGTTACCTTCATATCTTCTAAGGAGATTTTTAAAAATTTGTATGTGGTACAACAGTGGTCCCCAACCTTTTTGGCACCAGGGACCGGTTCCTAACAGTCCGCAGACCAGTACCGGTCCGCGGCCTGGGGGCTGGGGACCCCTGTGGTGAGATGCACATGCAGTGTTTACCATCTTGACCATTTTTAGGTATAGAGTTCAGAGCCGTTAGCTGCATTCACATTGTTGTGCAGTCTTCACCACCATCCCTCTCCAGAACTTTTTCATCTTCCCAAACTGAAATTCTATCCCCATTAAACTCTAACTCCCCATTCTCCCTTGCCCCACTCCCTGGTAATCATTATTTTACGTTCTGTCTCTGAATTTGACTCCTCTAGGTCACTCATATAAATGGAATCATATAGTATTTGTATGTCTGTGACTGGTTTATTTCACTTAGCATAATGTCCTAAAGGTTCATTCTTATTGTAGCATGTGTCAGAATTTCCTTCCTTTTTAAGGGTGAATTGTATTCCACATTTTGTTAATCCATTCATCTATTGATGGGCATTTAGGTTGTTTCCAAAAACCCAACAGATTGCCCTTGAACTTCACTCAGAATTAAAACGAGTCCTCTGAACAGAAATCTCTGAACAGAAAAGCTTTGGAATAGGACCTTGACGAGGACGATTTGAAAGGAAACTAAGAATGACCAAAAAGCAGCTGGGACCCAGCTGAGATCAGATTTGTGAGCTCATGAATGTGTGAGGCTTTTCATTTCTTTTTCCCCAGCAATACTCAGCATTTAGAGCAAGACTGGTGGAGTAGACTCATGCAGAGCTAAGGACTGGCAAGGCCCACAGCTGACGGACACATCTAGGGTGTTTTTAAACATATCACTGAGATGGTTGACAGTGACTAAGTGACAGGAACCAGGTGAGAAGGATGGATTGGGGGTGGAGGTGCGCAACTGGTGACCAAGGAGATGAGGCCAGAGAGCAGGGTGGAAGGGAATGGGGGAGGGGTAAGGATGGCAGCTTGAAGAGCAGCATCCTCTGGGCTGGAGAACTCAGAGCCTGGGCTGTATTTAAGCCTTCTTTCCTCCCTCCCTCCCACTCACTTCCCTTCCCGCAGATCTTCTGTGTTATCTGTCTCAGACGCGTGTTAATCACTACGGGACAGCATGGACAAGACCCTTGGCCTCATAATGTAGGGTCTAGTGCAGAAGAGATACTGCAAACCTCCCCACCCAGTGTAACGAGCGCCCTGGGGAGTGGCAGGTCCAGGATGCTGTGGGAGCACCCAGGGCCCGTCACCCAGACAGAGACTTTGGAGAAGCTTCCTAGAGCTGGTGATGTCTAAGCCGAGGCTTCAAAGACAGGAGAAAATGAGGCAGCTAGAAGCTGTGCATTGGCTTCCACCACTCTGCTAGAGCTGCTTTCACAAACCACTCTTCTCCTCACCAAACCGTATCTTCACATGGCCCTTGGAGCCCTGACCTTTTCTCTCCTCCTCTCTGACCTCCCTCCTCTGCTTTCCTTTCTCATTCCCTCCCTCACCACCGGAATGTAGGCCGTTGGGTGCTCCTCAAGATTGTGACCTCACTGCATGCCCTCCACGGCCTCTCTCTCCTCCCGTGACCATGTCAGCATCCATGTCTCTGTCCCCTGCCCCGGCCTCTCCCAAGGACCAGAGACATCCTCAGCTCCCGCCGTGATCTTGTCTCATCCATCTCATCTTCCAAACTCGCTCTTCGTCTCACCTCCGCTCACTTGCCCACGTCCTGGCTGTATCCCCTCCGTGGCTCTAGCTTTATCCCTTCCTCTCCCAAAGGAGTGGTTTGGGGGCCTCATAATTCTTGCCTTTGAGTCAGTCATGCTTCCCCCCCTCCATCAAATCGCCTGGCCGCCCCACTCTCCCTGGGCGCGTGTTCCCGCTCTGATCCTCTACAGCTGCGAGGATGCCCTGCTTCTGGTGAGAGCCCTTCAGTGACTTCCATCGCCTGAGACTGGCTTTCAGGCCTCAGCCCATTTTTCTCACCTCATCTCCCTCTGTCACCCCCTCACTGCCTTTGCTTCAGACAAAACACCCTACAGGGGCCCCGTCTGTTTCCATTTCTTTTTGGGCTCACATGGACCTCTGGCTAAATGCCCTTTCCTCCCCGTCCCCACTCTCCAGACCCTCATCAAGACTCGTCTCAGATGCCTCTGATTCGAAGAAAGGTCCTCTGGGTGTTTTTGTTGGAAGCAACCTCTGCCCTCTGACTTGATCTATTCCTCCCTATTGAAATGCACCATCTTTTGCCTTGTATTTTAGTTACTCGTGTGTGACTCTGTTTCCCCAGCATATCTGAGGGCAGGCCTTGAGGTCAAGGGTTCAGGTCCTTTTATCTTTGTAGGTGGATTCCCCCAAAGGAGCTTGTACCTATTGGCTACTCAGAAAAGAGGTGATGAATGAGGTTTCAGTAGGACCCTAAAAAACACAAAAATCAGTCTTTTCTGATTTCACTCTTACAAAACTAACCTAAAAAGTAGCATAACATAATAATCAGAGCAAGAATAGAGATCACAGATCTAAATTCTGTCCCCATCAACCTTCACAAGTAATTCTGAGTCATGTCCCTCGTCTACATCAGGGTGATGAGTCTGGCCAGACACTGATTTTGGTGACATTTTCTCCAGATGATGAGAAATCAAGTCAGATATGCCGTGTAATATGGTCTTTACTTAAAGGGCAGTTCATGTTTTAGCAGGACCTCGTTAGTACCACAAAAATCTGTCAAGTGTTAACATTTGTGTGTCTCGACACTGAAGGTCCTGTTTTTGCTTCTTCCGCGCAAGTTTCCAATTCAGTGAGCAGAACCGTGACTGTGTTGATGGGAGGGCAAGCCTGCCTGGTCCTGCTGGAGCTGCACAGATGCTAAAAGGCAGGTCTCCACACGACCGGGTGAATAATGAATAGTGGCCTTAACATCTCGGAGCTTCTGGGTTTCGCCTTGCAGAAGTAAAAAATTGCAGAGAGGAATTTTTGTTCTTTTAGAAACTGCTCAAACTCTTACAAACTGTATATACATATGGTGAGCAGTTTGCTTTTTGTACTAGTGAGGACAGTGGGAAGGAACAGGACTCAAACGAAAACAGTATTGAGATGAGTTAGGGGACAAAATCTAGCTGGTAAGACATAGGAATACTTCTTGTGTGAAAAAAAATAGGATTGTAATTAGACCAGTGTCTATGCACTGCCGAGACGTGGGCATTTATGAGCTCGGAGCAAGGAGAAGGGCTTCTTAGGAGGTTAAGAGGAAGAGACTGTTTAAAATGTTTGATACACCAGGGAGTTAACACATCATTAAGGGTGAAACTTTCAGAGACCTGGGAATGTGGAGCATCTTAGTGATAAGGGAATCCATCAGCCACCTCAATATACAAATAGGGGATCAGAAGCCAGTGCTGGTGAGTGATGTGCCTGAGGTTATGAGTGCAGGTGGACTTACATCCAGGGCTTTGACCCAACTCATAGTGCTACTTCTGCAATACTAGGGATGGAGGGGGTACTGTTAGCTGCTGAGAGATTTTAGTTTTATAAAGATGGAGTTAACATAGACATATACTAGGGTCAGTCTCCTCTGCTGACTTCATTGAAAACCCTTACACACACACACACACACACACACGCGCGCACGCACACACACACACACACACACACACACACACACACACACAGACACACACACCCCCTACAAGAAGATCAGGTAAGTCCCTCCAGGTAGTATATCCTGTAACATGGCCTTGGTTGTAAACATGGAACCTCAGGCAGGCAGAAACGCAATTACCTCTCAAGGGAATTGTCGCTGCTTTTTAACAGTTTCTCTTTGCTGCTTTGTAATATGCACTTAAAAAGTGTAATAGATACAGGAAAGAATTATAACCTGGACTGACAAACAACAAGCCCAACAAAAAGTAAATAGGAAATAAAATAAGGGGAACAGTCCATAATGTGAAATTTAAAAAAGAAACAAAACAGTAGCATGTTGTTACGTGCACTTATACTTTTTTTTAAAATAAGGACAGTCATTCATTTAACAAACGTGTGTTGAGTGTCTCCTGTGTGCTGGGCATTGTTCTGGCCACTGAGGATCCAGCATGGAGAGCAAATAGGCAAGGGCCCCTGCCCTCCAGGAGCTTATATTCTAGGGAGAGACACATCGTTCACTACTCATTTTAAAAATGTTTTTATTGGAGTATGGTTGATTTACAATGTTGTATTAGTTTCAAGTGTACAGCAAAGTGAATCTGTTACACATATATCCACTCTTTTTAAGATTCTTTCCCCATACAGGTAATTACAGAGTATTGAGTAGAGTTCCCTGTGCTATAAAATAGGTCCTATTAGTTACCTATTTTATATATAGTAATGTGTATATGTCAATCCTAATCTCCTAATTTGTCCCTCCCACTGCTTTCCCCCCAGTAAACATAAGTTTGTTTTCTACATCTGTGACTCTATTTCTGTTTTGTAAATAACTTCATTTGTACCATTTTTTTAGATTCCACGTATAAGTGATACCATATGATATTTGTCTTTCTCTGTCTGCCTTACTACCCATTAAAATACCATTTTTAAGATCCATTCTCCTTCCCCCACCCACAGTTTTTGGTGGAAATTTAACTAAATTGGGAAATTGATAGCATCTCCAATCATGTATGGGTATGGTTTTAACGAAGATTGCTTTTTGTTTTTTAAGGGAGAAGAAAATGGCTTTCCAGACAGTACTGGAGATCCCCTTTCAGGTAAATGATTAACTCTAAAGGTATCTGGGCTTCAGTGATAGCTAGTGTGGCTAAATTCAAGATCATTTGAGATGTTTATCATTAACTTTCAAAATCTGTATTACACACTAGAGAAACTTTCCAACCACACACCACAGTGAAGTGCAAAGAAATCTTACAGAATTTCACAAAAGCCTTCAGAGAGTATTTTCTCAGTGTTAACCCTCCTTCGCTTGGGCGGGGTACAGCAGGCTTCTCAAGTGGACGGGTTTAGGATCAGGTGAGGGTCGAACTGACCCTCCCTCCCTCTGAGTTCTGGAAGCCACAGTGTTGGCGGAGAACTTTGCCAGGTGCAAGCGAACAATGGGATGTAGGCACACCGAGTCAGCGTGGGAAGGGCTGCTCAGCCGCCTGCTGTCCGCTTCCCTCCTCTGGCACTTAGGGAGCCAAAGGGACCCCTCCTGACGTTAGACCATATGCTGGTGCCCACCGTTTTCTGCTTCTAGTGTGTTTAACCAAGAAACATTTAAAGTTTGTCTTCCCTGCCTCATCCCCCGCTGCCTTTTTTATTCTTTATTGTAAGACAGAAACTTTGGCAATGTTTAGATTCCTCATTAATTAATCATGGGGAAAATATGGAGTGAGTATTAAAATAAGCTACCAAAATAATAATTAGGAAAAAAAAACCCTCACCAACATTTTAAAATATCTTTCAAAACACATATTGAACGGCCTGATTCATCAGGGGTTGGTTTGTTTCTTTTTTATGGAAAGGTTGGTGGCTCATAAAAGCCTTAGGATAATCTGTCATCAATCCCAGGCTGTGCCCAGGTAACAATGCTGAAAATCAGAACTTGTGGTGCATAATCAACTTCTTTTCCTTAGAAACATGATGTTAGCAGCAGTTTTATCTCTGGTTGGTGAGATTCCAGGTGGTTTTTTGTCATGCAACAGATTTTTATTTCTTAGAGACGCCCCTGTGTGCCAGGCTCTCTAAGGAGGCCAGATGACAAAGATATAGTTCTGGAAGACAGTATTTGGGATTCTGGTTCCAGTTCAGCTACTGTCCTTCTGTGATTAGAGAAATCCAGGAGAAATTGGGCCAGGAGAACTTCCGGTGGCGCTTACCCACCAGGTTTCATGGGACAGGCCCAGTGTCGGGGGTCCCATCCAGGCACCCAGTGGAACTCACCTTCTTTGGACCAGAATCTGCCCCTACTAGAGGCTAAGGCCACGGGCTAATTTTCCCTCTTTCACAAATACTGCAGCAGGCACAGGCTCAAATTAGAAGCACCTAGCTGAGTGAGGTAGAGGAGGGGAAAGCATCTTTGCATCCAGGCAGAGGCAATTTTAATAATCTTTTCACTATCTTATATTTTAAAAATTTCTAACATGAGTGGGTGTCAGAAAAATCTACCCCCAGAACTTTAATCTGTATATACAAATGTATATACAACAAATGATCCAGTGTAGGCAGATACGTACAGTGCGTGGTAAAATAACCAAGGGATTCTCTAAACGCCTAACTGTGATGGGCCTGGGTGATGAGAACATGAAATTTTTTTTCCATATGTTCACCTGAGTGTTTAGATTTTCCGTGACAAGCACATATTTCTTTTCTAATTAAAAAAAATCTACACTTAAACTTTTTAAAGACTAACACCCTGCACTCTAATGTGAAACGTCAGCTAAAATGAGAATGAATCAAGTTGCTTAGGAATATCTATAAACCGTTCAAAGACTCTTATGTGTTAAGGTCATTGATAGAGTACTCAAATTTCGGGTTGTCTCGAAAAGTTTTTACCTGTGTCAAAATGACATGGAAGGGGCTTCCCTGGTGGCGCGGTGGTTGGGAGTCCGCCTGCCGATGCAGGGAACACGGGTTCGTGCCCTGGTCCAGGAGGATCCCACGTGCCGCGGAGCAGCTGGGCCCGTGCGCCATGGCCGCTGGGCCTGCGTGTCCAGGGCCTGTGATCCGCGGTGGGAGAGGCCACAGCAGCGAGAGGCCTGCAAAAAAAAAAAAAATGACATGGAAGATTTTCAAAGAGAATAAACTTTTCACAGTGATAGCAAGTATTACTGAGAGCAGAAATTGTACTGCTGAAATCAACAGCTGTACCACCCAGCACGGTGCTTTGCCCAGAGGAGTGTACAGGTGTTTGGTTGGGTTTGGGGTTTTTTTTCCCATAAACAAGCAAATGAGAGACATTGACTTATTGGCTTTGCTCTTGGAAGAAAGGGCAAAAGCAGATCCCTATATTTCCTCTTTGAATGAGAGTAGCCACCTAAGTAAGATTTATCTTATTGTTTTACTTACACTAATATAGCATTTGCCATGTACCAGGCCCCCTTCAAGCACTTTTAGAGATATACTCAGAAAAAAAAGCGTTCATGACAACTCTGTGGGTCCAGTTATTTTCTTCACCAGGTGGATGCAACAGAAGTAGCCCTGGGTTCCGTGGCTGGTGCCCATCACATAGGTCCTAAGTGGGAGTCAAGCCCCAGGCCAGACCCAACACTCGCGTCCCCACCAGACCAGGCTGCCTCTCTATTGGTCAGACGCATCGCCTGTGTAGCACACGTGTTGAATACCTGAGTGTCACACATGGGGGTGAAGGTCAGGCTTCCAGCTCAGAGTCTCCATCTGGAACAAAGGTCCACCCCCAGCTCCCACAGAGTCAGCCTCTGAGCCGCTGAAACACCTTTCCCAGAAGCTTGCTGCTGCATCAGGCCCTTGGTCAAGCCTTAACTCAGAGCCTGGCTTTTATTTAATGCTTGCAATTTGAAAACCTTAGTTACCTGCAATCCAGTTTATATCTGGTTAAAATAAGGAATATGGGCAGAACGGAGGGCTCTAGGATAGAAGGAGGGAATTGACCAGAGTGAGAAATGACAGTTTGTAATCAAGGAAAGAATAAGAGTACAATTCAGAATCAGCTACTACTAGAAAAGCAAAGCCCCCTGGGTGGAACCGTTGACTACAGAAGCAAGCCCCCAGGAGACATTAAAGTTTTACAATGTTTTCAGGCAATTTTTCAAAATGAAAACATTTGGGCATGAAAGGAATAAGCCTCAGTTATAAAAACAAACAAAAAACCCCCACAAAACTCCCAAATAGTAAAGTTAAAAACCTCTTCTTGTTCTCCCTTTTGGTGGCGGTATTTATCACCCGGACCATGACCCGCCTCCCCATCTATTCTCCACAGTTACCTGTTTTTCAAGACTGACTTTTCTGACGCCCTTGTATAATTCAGCACTTGCCTAATCTAAACCTAATTTCCCCATAGAAGTGAATGTACAATAGGATTTTCATTTTTTTCAAATTAGGTCCATAAAGTGACACTTAGTAAATATGCTCGTGTCACATAATTTCGGAATTTATGTAAAATTCTATGTTGAATTTTAACCTGGGTCCTTTCTTATGTGTGTTTCTTTTTTTTGAAACGTGCCTTCTACACTCCAGTTTTGTTTGATGACAGAATGTCCTGCGTGGTTTACTAGCCGGGCTCCATCCAGTTTGTCAGTTAGCCTCCCCAGGGATGTTAGCAACTTGATGTCTTCTTAAAAGGGTATTTCAGAGAGGGAGAATGAAACCATATTGGTTTTCCCTTTGGTTAAGAGATCAAACACCCACCAAAAGCCCTTGGGTCAGTTTCTTAGTAGATAAAAATAATTCTCCATCATTTTCCAGCTCATATCAAATAACTACCTCTGATGAGTCGTGTGGTATGTGGGCACCCCCGTGATTTCTCAAAGCCGTAAACTGGCATTTTAAATATATTTATTTCCAACCACATCGGACACCACACACAGAAAAAAGCGTGACACCCTTAACAAACATAACTGGAGAATTATTTGACTGTAGTTTGACACTTGTTGGTATTTTCCAAATCTCATAATGAATAGACACCTAAGAGAGAGTTATTTTATTTTAGAACCACGATGTCTTGCTGTTTGCAAAGCTGCCAATATAAAATGTTTACTGTTTAATTGTTTGAGCTAACTCAAGACCTAGTTATCATGAGGAGCATTATTATAAACGATCTGAGAGCCAGCAGTGGCACTGAGCGCTTTGGAGGAAAACACCCGTGTGGTAATAGCTCTTGAAAAGCCAGGACATACAAGATAAAACGGCACCTCCCCTGCAGGGAGGTACATTAAGTCAATCTGTGATCCACTGCTGACATCCTGACTGAAGCCATTTTCTAGGTTCAGCCAGTCATGACCCTTGTGAATTCTGCATCTTGTTCCAATTAACAGTTAATTGACCAGCATTTTATAACCTGCCAGCCTCAAACTTGAGAGTTAGACACTGCATCATTGGACACGAACTGTTTCTTACTCTGCTTTAAATGACATAGACATACCTTGTCGATGAACATGCTTGATTTCTGAACTCTTCTTTAAGGTTTGATGTAAAGTGTGTGTGAGAGAGAGGATGAAGAATAAGGGGAGAGGGGCAAAAAAAGCCCCATAGGAAAATCCATTCTTCTGCTTGTGAGCGTAGGGAAGTATTATCTATCCACAGACTCCTAATCGCCAAGCAGACATGGTATCTTTCAAAGAGAAGTAGCTGTCATTCCAAAATCTACTCTCGGCAGGCCCTTCTGACGAAGAACTTACTCTGTAGATGTCTTTAAGGCAACGGTTTTCAACCCTGACTACACATCAGAATTGTCAGGAGAGCTTAAAAAAAATTCCCATGTCCTGCCTGCACCCTAGACCAAATAAATAAGGACCTCGTGGGTGGCACCAGACATCAGGATTTTGTAAATCTCTGCAGGAGGGGCAGGGTAAGGGGGATCAGAGAGTTCCATTTTTTGGCCAAGGTTGAGAACCACTGCTTTAAAAAAGGCTGTTGGTTATGGTTCCTTACCCGCAGCTACTAATTCTTTGTTGCGTACTTATCACGCACTAGGATGAGGCTTTAAGGGATGATATCATTTAATCCTCTCAACAACCTTATGAAATAGGTATCGCTCTCCCTGTTCGGAGAGGGAGGCCATGGCGTTAGCAAGCTCAGTAACCTGTCCAAGCTGCACACCTGCACAGTGTCGATTGTATTGACAGTCGGTCGGCACGTCTCTAAAGCTCATGGGGATAACCTCTGTGGTACTCAGTGTACTCTGTCTCCATAGCAACCAGTCATCTTTCTTCTGCCTTGTATATACTCAGCACTAAAAAACTTTCAGTTCGTCTGAAAATCTCTAGATAGCTCTTCATAGGCTGCCCAGAGGTTTCTAATTTGACTGTTTCTCCGTGTCCCATTCTTCATTCATTTGATTTACTCAGCAGACATTATTGAGTGCCTACTCTGTGCCTGTAATGAAGTGGTGACATCAGACATCTACATCCCTTTCCTCTTGGAGCTTATATACTAGTTGGGAGTGACAGACAATAAACCCAAATAAGTAATTTCATATGGTGGTAGATGCCTTGAGGAAAATAAATGAATACAATGGGTTTTGCCTGCAGGGAAAGGATACTGCTTTAGCTAAGAAGGTGCACCAAGGTCTAAATAATGCAAAGAAGCTAGCCATGTGGAGATCTCAGGAAGGAGGACTCCAGGGGACAGAACTAGCTGGTGCAAAGGTCCTGAGGCGGCATTGAGCTTAGTATTCTAGGGACAAGCGTGGGCAGTGAGGAGCAGTAGAAAAGGTGGTGAGCTAGGAGGTGTCAACAGAGGCCAGATGACATGGGGATTCTTTTTTTTCCAGTCTACTTAAAAAAAAAATAAATGTAAAACTTAACATCATTAAATAACATTTACATAAGACTTGACAAAAATGCTTTCACATCGTTTATCTCATTTTATTTATTTATTTTTATTTATTTATTTTTTTGCAATACGCGAGCCTCTCACTGCTGTGGCCTCTCCTGTTGCGGAGCACAGGCTCCGGACGCGCAGGCTCAGCGGCCATGGCTCACGGGCCCAGCCGCTCCGCGGCATGTGGGATCTTCCCGGACCGGGGCACGAACCCGTGTCCCCTGCATCGGCAGGCGGACTCTCAACCACTGCACCACCTGGGAAGCCCCGTTTATCTCATTTAATTCATGAGCTATAGGAATTATTATCATCTCCATTTGATAGATGAGGAATCTAAAGTCCATGGATGTTAAGTGCCATGAGCAGTCAAGCTCTGGGAAGCTGGAGCACCGGCGTTTGATGGGCCCCATCTGATACACATGCAGAATTGCATGCTTCAGGATTATGTGTGTAAAGGACTCAGTGCAGGGCTGGTTATACGTTAGGCATTTGATAAATGACAGTTACTGTGGTGATGAAAATCGCTGAGAAATTTGGCCCTTTCTCTGCTGATAAATTCTTCCTTAGTTTAAGCCAGTACTCAAACTGAACTTACAGAGGGCAAGTCCTTCCAGGGTTTTGGCCGCTACAATGAGAAGTCATCATAAATTAATGGTGTAATACATTCTTGTTTTGCATCGGTGGAAAATACCCGTGTCAAAATATGACAAGTGAGGACCCTACTTGTTAGAGAATCTAAGTGAATTTTTATACATAATTAACTTCTCTTTTCTCAGTAACACTCTCCTTTCCTTCCCCCAAATCTAGAATCAATCCGTCTTTTTGTATTTGAAGACCAATTCTGTTCTGTTTTCCACCATATCTGTTAACTGCCGGCAGACATCAGCAACGTTCTGTTCCCTTTACTAGTAAGTCTCTTTTCAGGTCCTAAAATTCATCAGACAGTCGTAAGAAACCTACCTTGTCTCCTGAGGAGAAAGCGCAGTTCTCATTCATTCGTTTAGTAAACAGTTTTTGAGTTTCTGCCATACAACCACCCTGTGCTTGCTATTGAGAAGCATCAAATAATAATCCCATTTTCCCCCATTTCTGATGAAAACTTCTTTGGTCCTGAGTCTCTCTCCACAATTGTTTCTTCCTCAAGGCATTACCCAATCTTTCCTTTCATGTGCACTGTTACATGATAGGTGTTTATAGCAGGGCAGGACAAAATGTATTTCATGGGAAAAGAAACACGTTTCTCTGTTGAAGTCCTCAGAGAGCTAATTATAGTTTATGATTCTAAAAGGCAACTTTAAATTCACAACTGTTGGCAGTTTCGGTAGATTTCCAGTTCACTAAATGGCTTAGCATTTGTGTCATTGAAAATACAAAAGGAAAACATCAATAGACTTTTTGACACATCATGTATTTTAAAACAAACTGATGATTTTGTAGTCCGTGTAGCTGTTCAAAGAAATAGAAGCTTCTTACACACTAGAAGGCTTAGAGGAGCTTCACAGAACCCTTAATGGTGTTTTCATTCTTCTTCTTGACACTAAAGGAGAAAACATTGCCAACCCTGAGTCTTATGGAGATAATACAGAGCAGACTTTCAGACACTAATACATTTAATTCTGGACTTAGAGGTGTAAATCCTACTTTATTTTTCTGTGACATTTAAAAAATATTTTTAAGTAGCCAAATAAACATAGTAACTGTAGAAAATTAGGAAATATCCATCGTTAACATTGTTGTTATATGTACTTCCAGATTTTTTCTATGCCCGTGAATGTGTGCATAACATATACTTTATGTGGATATAAATGACTGTATTATTTTATTTTTACAAAAACTGAATTATACATACCTTTTGGTAAGCTGCTTTCTTTTCCACTTGACAGAATATTATTTTGACCCTACCTTTAAATAAGGGCAAAGAAAATTGCACAGTTTCCCCCTTTTACTGCAAAACCACCTTCACCATTAGATAGTTCTTTTTTTTTTAAAGAAGTAAACTTCTGTCCCACCATGCAGCTAAAGTCTTATTTCTTTGTATACCGTTATTAATGAAGCTGAAGAATTACTCTCACTATATTACATGTAAATGTAATTCAACATTTTAGAACTGTAAGATGTGGGACATACTGCAGAAGGATATGGATCTGTTCTCAGGGCATTTAAGGTAAATGAGGAATAAAAACAACAACAAAAACCATACAGAATATCTCACTGCAAGGCAGAGTCAGGAGAGGCAAACAAAATGATGGGATTCTGGGTGAGACAGCATTCTAGGCAGGAGCTGGGAGATTTCATGAAGGGTGTATCTGAGGTGGGTTTTTTTTAATATATATAAATTTGTTTTATTTATTTATTTTTGGCTGCATTGGGTCTTCGTTGCTGCGTGTGGGCTTTCTCTAGTTGCGGTGAGCGGGGGCTACTCTTTGTTGTGGAACGCGGGCTTCTCATCACAGTGGCTTCTCTTGTTGCGGAGCACAGGCTCTAGGTGCGTGGGCTTCAGTAGTTGTGGCTCGCGGGCTCAGTAGTTGTGGCTTGTGGACTCTAGACAGCAGGCTCAGTAGTTGTGGCTCACAGGCTTAGTTGCTCCGCGGCATGTGGGATTTTCCAGGACCAGGGCTCAAACCCGTGTCCCCTGCATTGGCAGGCGGATTTTTAACAACTGCGCCACCAGGGAAGCCCTGAGGTGGGTTTTATAGAATGGATGACGTTCAGTAGCTGAAGGGAAGTCCAGTTAGAGGAAGTCCAGTGAAAGGGAGAGAGAAAGAAGAGAGATCGATAACTGATCAGAGAGAAAATACCAGAAAAGGCATGGAGGAAATCTTTGTTAATTTCCACCTATGCAACTGACAAAGATTTTTTAAAGTAATATTTGGTGCTGATAAAAGTGAAGTGAGATAAGCACCATCACTATACTCTGTTTGGAGTATAAATTGGTGCAGCATTTATTTCTGGAAAGCAATTTAGCGTATATGCATTGATAGCCTAAAAATGCTCGTAACTTTTGGCCCAATAATCCCATTACTGGTGAGATGGTTAAAGATGTGCCCCCAAATTTTTATATGTAAGGATCTGCATCAAATTGTTCCTCATAGTCATGAAAATATGGGAAAACCCTAAATGTTCAAGTGTATACAAAATTCACAATTGTATATAATTTTTAAATGTTCTACTTTGAGCTTATATGAGTTGTTTTCTTTTCATTTAATTAAACTTTGAAAAAAAGAAGAATACAGGTTGTCTGTTCAGGGAACTGAGTAGTCCCCCTTCTCTGGAGCCCAGATTATATATTCAAGGAATTCACGGGGAATAGTAAGAGAGGTGTGGAGAGCTTCCAGGAAAGGCTGGGACCCTGGTAACTGGTTGGATAGAGAGAAGAAGTCTGTAAGGATGCTGGGGAACTGCGAGTGTAAATAGGGGACTTGAGGTGCTTTGGGTGCATAGCGGGAGAAATTTAAGTACTGGTTCGGGTCCTTTGAGTTGGAGATGTCTTCTGAACATCAAGAGGAGCTTTCCAGTAGTCAGTTCTGGAGCCCAAGTGAGTGGGCAGGGCTGACCATTCATTTATTCATTCACTCATTCAGTCCACGTTGGTTAAGCATTTACTATATGCCGAGGGCTATACTGGGTCCTGCAGATGCAAAAAGAAAGGGTCATCTATTCTAGTGGGAGAGTTTTGTAGAGGTTGTTGGGAGTGGAGAAGGTGACCAAAGGGAGAGAATGTGGAAGGGGAAAACTTCGCGCTGAGAACAGGGCTAGAGCGCTTCCTTGGAACTCCCAAGGACTCAGCAATGAGACAGGCTGGGATCTTAGCATATCAGGCTGACAAGAGAAGGGATGTGTCCAGGACATGATAGGGTATATGCCTGGGGATGTGGGGCTTGGCTTTCAGAAGGAACCTTCAGGGAAAACACAGCCTGCAGGGCAATAGACAGTGTCCAAAGGGGCAAAAGAGTCTTGGGCCCAGTTCCAGAGGCAGCCAAATCCAAGGGGAGCTGGTGTGATGAGGGCGTCAGCAGCAGCAGGAGGTCTGGGTGATCCTCAAAGGCAGGTGGGGATCTGCTTCTCTGGACTTTCCTACCCCATCAGAACTGGACTCTGGCCCACAGTTGCGGTGCAGGGAACTGGGTCCAGTCTCTACAGGGTTTGGCAAGAACTAGGCTGGGTCAGATGCTGCTCAAAGCCAAAGAAGGTGAAGATTAAGAACATGATGAGGCATTGGAAGCAACAGGTTTTGAATTCTCCTTCTAGAAGTTTAATAGTAAATTGGGGCTTCCCTGGCGGGTGGTTAAGACTCCACGCTTCCACTGCAGGGGTCACGGGTTCGATCCCTGCTCAGGGAACTAAGATCCCACGTGCCCTGGTGGTGTGGCCAAAAGAATAATAATAAATAGATACATTTTATAAAAACAGTAAATTAGAGTTAAGAGAAAGTCACTTCAGTGAGTTATGAAGCCAGAGGAGGGCAGTTTGAGGTTCTTATTTTTTATGATAGAGGAGCCCTGTGCATATTTGTAGATGAAGGAAAGAGAATCAGTAGAGTTGGGTGGCTGGAGATGACGGGAAGGAAAGGAGATGTTTGATGAAACAAATCATGGGGAAAGTAAGGGTGGGCTCAAAGGCGTAAGTGAAGCTTGGCAAAGAGGAGGGTCACTCCACTGCTAAGCCTTCTCTGTGCTAAACTATATTTATTAATGTAATACATTGTTTTAGTTATCGTAGAAATAACACCACCACTAGAGAAGGTTTGGAAAATAGAAACAGAATCCTACCACATTAACCACAACAGCTATTATTATTTTTGTACATTTCCTTCCATAGTAATATTAACAGAGACTTTTTCCATAGTTGTAATGAGTACATAAATTCCTCACGTCTTGCGTTTTCCACTTAATGTGAGAGCTCAGACATTTTCTAGGTTGCTACGTAGTCTTCATAATTACTTAAATAATATCCCATCACGTAGCACAATAATTTATTCCACTCGTCCCCTAACTTTTTAAACTGTTTTTGAAAAAAATGGATAATATGAATAAACTAATTAAAATGTTCGTGTATATACACATTCTAGATGATCTCCTTAGGCTGGATTCTCAGCAGTTACATTCGTAGGCCAAAGAGAACGAACATAATTTTCACGGCCCTTGTCATCTTTTACTGTGTGCTTGCCTCAGAATGGCTGGTTCTCAATTTTACAGTCACCAAAGTGAGCCCTTTTTCTGAATTCTTTACTTTCCTAAATTGGGAAGTCCACACGGCTCAGTGTAGAAAAGGTCATCATAACCTCCCAGAATTTTCCAAGCCAGTGATCTCTAGTGTCACCTTTGGCTGTTCATGTCCCCGGTCAGAGGGGTCAGGAGACCCAGTGCTGTTGCATGTCTTAAGTCGCTTGGGTTGCCATGCTGTACAGACCCTGCTTACAATTTTACTATAACTAGTTTGCCTCTTACCTACTAACCTCTGACCTCTGACCTACTCACGACTTACCTACTAACTTCACCCTCCTGCTAACACGCTGCCGGGTACTGCATGAGGCCAAAGATGACCGATGGGGGAGGTTGTCCTTCCTCCGTGCTGGGGCTGCTCTTGCTGAGGCTGAGCTCAAAGCCACCCACTCGTCCCACCTGCTGCGCACCTCAGGGTGTTGGCTCCACTTTAAAGGCAGCCCCATGGGTGAAGAAAACCAGAGATAAAGGCAAAGACATGATAAGGTGGCCATAAATCTAAAAAGTACATTTTCTGGCATTATCAATTATCACTCAATTTTCAAATACGCATATGGAGTGGATATTCCAGTTTGGGGTGTGTGTGTATTTTTTTTTTCTTTAAAAAAAGACCTTTTAAAGAATTGTGCAATCCTTTACACCCTCACATGCTGTGCTTGGCATTAAGAAGCTGTCGGGGCTGACTTGTAACTTGGAAGGGGGGAGGGTGGAGAGTCTGACAGCCCTGGACTGGCAGTTTGCCCACGGAGAAAGCCCTGCTCCTCGGGGCCCTTGTCTGGCCAGCAGTCTCACAGATGCACAGCCTGGGCGACAGAGAGTCTCAGAAAGAAAGGAAAACTGGCTTTATAAAATCTTGCCACCGCTTCCGCAAAGCAGCCATCCTTGGCCATAAAGAAGAACACGTTATTGGTGAGTATGTAGAAATGAGTGTCCTGAAATATCTCTGTAAGATGCGCTGTTGTACTTACACTGACGCTATGAACCTTTCAGCGGGAAAGTAGAGCACGGAAGAGATGAGCGCGCCTCTTGGCCTCTTGCTGACACGTGGACCGTATCGTTTGTCCCCGCAGATATAAGCAAGGACACGTCCTGCGCGGAAAACTGTACCTGTTCGTCCTGCTTGCTCCTGGCCCCCACCATCAGCGACTTGCTCAATGACCAGGACTTACTAGACGTGATCAGGATAAAGCTGGATCCCTGTCACCCAACAGTCAAAAACTGGAGGAATTTCGCAAGCAAGTGGGGCATGCCCTACGATGAACTGTGTTTCCTGGAGCAGCGGCCCCAGAGCCCCACCCTGGAGTTCTTACTCCGGAACAGTCAGAGGACGGTGGGCCAGCTGATGGAGCTCTGCCGGCTCTACCACAGGGCCGATGTGGAGAAGGTCCTGCGCAGGTGGGTGGACGAAGAATGGCCCAGGAGGGGGCGTGGAGAGCACCCCAGGAACTTCTAGCCCTCAGCTCCTTCTCATTGGCCTCTTCGGACCCTGAGCCGAGCACAGGTTAAGGGGCAATGTGAATCTGTTCTTTTTTAAGTTTAGGCGAAGGACGTGGGACAGCGGACCTTAGTTTTCCCCAAAGCTGGTGGTTTTGTGGAGGGTAGGGTATGTTTTTGGTGGCGGATTTTCCTTTAGTTTTGCACATCTGTTTTTATTTAATATTTGAATCTGGAATTGGGAAAAATATGTTGTAGGCTCCTATAGGGACCAGGGCCAAAGCTACAGTCAGAGTGGATTCATGCCATGATGAAAATAAAAGTATCCTCTCCCTTAAAAACTGAAGACTGAACTCAGAACTAAAAGTCATCATCCACAAGATCCTTTATGATTAATGACACTCCCACAGCTTAGAAGGAAACCACAGAGAGAAGTTTCCCTTTAGTCTGTTACTCTTTTTGTTGTAAAGTACTTAGGTGAATTCACAGGCTGCTGGCATTGCGTGGTGATACTCTTCAGGACACATGCCAGCTTTCTTATTCAAATACTTGTATAATCTGGGCACTATCAAAGAGGACTTTGCTTGAGTGTTTTTGAAAGAAATGCAAAAACCGATGGTGATTGGGAGGACAGAGTCAGGAGTTAGCAGGGTAATAAGGACCATGGGAAAGGTGTTGACAAAGAGTAGGCCCGGGGCTTCCCTGGTGGCGCAGTGGTTGAGAGCCCGCCTGCCGATGCAGGGGACATGGGTTCGTGCCCCGGTCCGGGAGGATCCTACATGCTGCGGAGCGGCTAGGCCCGTGAGCCATGGCCGCTGAGCCTGTGCATCTGGAGCCTGTGCTCTGCAATGGGAGAGGCCACAACAGTGAGAGGCCTGCATACCGCAAAAAAAAAAAAAAAAAAAAAGGCCCTTTCGGTACCCTTGGCTTTTTAAAAATTAATTTAATATTTACTTTTATGTCTTGTATATCAGGCTGAGTGTTTCACCCCTGAGAGAAAGCTCAGTTAAGAAATAAAAACTACCTGGCCTGTGGGTGAAATGCAACCCCGTCTAGCACCTACTATCCCACCTTAAAACAGGGCCCAATAATACTACACAGTACTTTAGTGAAGAAAGAGATATCTTTACTGGTGATACTGGGAAGGAAGCTATGCATTAAAACCTAAATTTCAAAGGATTTTAAACCAAGTGAAAAATTGGGTCCAAAGACTATCCCCTGTTCTCGTTTGATGGTTTACTGTGGAAGGTGGTGTGGATGGGAGCGTTTGCTATTAGAGAGAATTTTCTAGGTTTGGGGGGTGGGCGGGGGGAGGGAGAGAGAAGCCTTGGTTTACTTGGCGATTTCATAGAAGTGCTATTTGGTTTTGGCTATAGGTTTAGAAAATTAAGGCACTTTGTCCAATTTGGGAGGATTCTGTTTAAATCCCTGACTAAAATAAGCAAAAATGATGAATGACATTGATTGGAGTACAAGGGAGATTAGGATTAACTCAAAAGAAAGTTGTTTCCTAAACCACTGACATTTTTTCCCCCGCTAGCAGTTACAGCAGTTTTTATGAGGTTGCTGGTATATAGTCAGCCTGACCGTCAAATGTAAACGCTAAACTTGCAAAATTACTATAGAGACTTACTCATCACTTCTGATTCAGTCAGTGCTAGTCACACCTAGCTCGTCTCGTCAGATTTAGCAGATAAATGTCAGGTTTATCAAAAGATGTACTCAAGGGCTCCCCTGGTGGCGCAGTGGTTGAGAGTCCGCCTGCCGATGCAGGGGACACAGGTTCATGCCGCGGTCCGGGAGGCTCCCACATGCCGCGGAGCGGCTGGTCCCGTGAGCCATGGCCGCTGAGCCTGCGCGTCCGGAGCCTGTGCTCCGCAACGGGAGAGGCCACTTGAAATCCAGAAAATGACGAAAATTTTCTCATGGAAACACTGTTGGTGATCAGACTCTGTAGAATGGACAGTTCTGTGCTTCACAAATTCCTGGATTAACAGCTTTTTGTGGGCTGACTTGGGGACACTAGTCCCTACTGGCACTGCTTCTGTGGGACATGTTTCCAAAATTCCAAACTTCAGATTTCAGTTTCAAAACTGACTTTAGGCAGAATTTATCCTCATAGATTTCTTGAACATGGCTCTTGTTCATAAGTGTCAGCTGAACTTATCTTTGAGTTGGATCAAAAACGTTAAGACACAGAATTCAGGTGGATTAGCTATGGGGAGAGCTAAGCATGCTCCTTATCTTTTTTTTTTTTTTGGCTACATTGGGTGTTCGTTGCGGTGCGCGGGCTTCTCATTGCGGTGGCTTCTCTTGCTGCAGAGCACGGGCCCTAGGGCATGTGGGCTTCAGCAGTTGCAGCGTGTGGGCTCAGTAGTTGTGGCTCGTGGGCTCTAGAGTGCAGGCTTAGTAGTTGTGGCGCATGGGCTTAGTTGCTCCGCAGCATGTGGGATCTTCCCGGACCAAGGATTGAACCCATGTCGCCTGCAATGGCAGGTGGATTCTTAACCACTGCGCCACCAGGGAAGTCCTGTCCTTTATATCAGGAATTACAGGAAAACTGAGACCACAGAACACCACCCACTCATCTCTCCATTTGGCGGCATTAGTTTGAAAGCCCTGATGGCTAATAATTTCCATCACTGGCTATGAAAGCTTAAATTTCTATTGTAATTGCATAGGGGACGTGCCAGGGTAGAAGGGATTTTTTTTTAATATGGGATTTGATAAAAATATGTTGTTTTAATTTCACTCTACCATTATTTGCTCATATTGACATCTGTATCTGTTGGCATTTACCTTATGAAAAGTTTTAATTATTAAGAGTATGATATTAGCAGAGAGAGATTTAACCAAACATTGTTTTTAATTAAAGTTCATTCGGATTCTAGACCTTGACCAAATGGAGGATGACTTTTATTTGTGTTACATACAGAAATACCAAAAGTAAATCTCAACTAAAGTAGAACTATAATTCAATTGTGAAATAACCCAAAATAACTTTGTTTAAAGTTAATTTTTAACAAATAAATATTATAAAAGCATAAATATGCTGATATTGGGTTGGCCAAAAAGTGCCTTTAGTTTTTAAGTAAAAATAAAGGACACATTTTTCATTTTCACCAAAAACTTTATTGAACAACGTATTCACCCTTTTGTTTTACTACCTTCTGCCACTTTTTAGGCAACTTCATAATTCCATCTTCCCCAAACTTTTTATCTTATTGAGCAAAGAACTGTTCCAGGTGCCTTTTACAGTCTTCCAGGGGATTGAAGTTTTTTCCATTAAGAGAATTTTGTAAAGACCTAAATAAATGGGGCTTCCCTGGTGGCGCAGTGGTTAAGAATCCGCCTGCCATTGCAGGGGACACCGGTTTGATCCTTGGTCCGGGAAGATCCCACATGCCGCGGAGCAACTAAGCCTGTGCGCCACAACTACTGAGCCTGCACTCTAGAGCCCGCGAGCCACAACTACTGAGCCCACATGCTGCAACTACTGAAGCCCACATGTTCTAGGGCCCATGCTCCACAGCAAGAGAAGCCACCGCAATGAGAAGCCCATGCACCACAACAAAGAGTAGCCCCTGCTCACCGCAACTAAAGAAAGCCCACATGCAGCAATGAAGACCCAACGCAGCCAAAAATAAATAAATAACTATATGAATTAAAAAAAAAAAAGACCTAAATAAATGGAAATCTGAAGGTGCAATGTCCGGTGAATACAGTGGATGAATCAGAACTTCCCAGCCAAGCTGTAACAGTTTTTTCCTGGTCATCAAAGAAACGTGGTCTTGCGTTATCCTGATGGAAGAGTATGCATTTTCTGTTGACTAATTCTGGACGCTTTTCGTCGAGTGCTGCTTTCATTTGGTCTAATTGGGAGCAGTACTTGTTGGAATTAATCATTTGGCTTTCCGGAAGGAGCTCATAATAGAGGACTCCCTTCCAATCCCACCATATACACAACATCACCTTCTTTGGATGAAGACCGGCCTTTGGTGTGGTTGGTGGTGGTCATTTTGCTTGCCCCACGATCTCTTCCATTCCACATTGTTGTACAGTATCCACTTTTCATTGCCCGTCACAATTTGTTTTAAAAACGGAATGTTCTCATTACTTTAAGTAGAGAATCTCATGCGGAAATACAGTCAAGAAGGTTTTTTTCACTTATGTGGAACCCAAACATCAAAGCGATTGACATAACCGAGCTGGTGCAAATGATTTTCAGCGCTTGATTTGGTTTATTTTGAGTATGTCGGCTATCTCCCGCGTGGTATAATGTTGATTGTTCTCAATTAATGTCTCGATTTGATCGCTATCAACTTCAACTGGTCTACCTGACTGTGGAGCATCGTCCAGCGAGAAATCTCCAGCACGAAACTTCTCAAACCACTTTTGACATGTTCGATCAGTCACAGCACCTTTTCCCTACACTGCACAAATCTTTTTGTGCATTTTCATGCATTTTTACTTTTCTTGAAATAGTAAAGCATATGCTGAAAATGTTGCTTTTTTCCTTCCATCTTCAATATTAAAATGGCTACACAAAAATTCACCAATTTTGATAATTCTTTTTTAAATGCACGCTGCTATGACAGCTGTCACATACAATCTTAACAAAATTGTTTCGAATGAAGTTAAAGACAGCTAAGTGCTACTAGAGCCATCTTAGGAAAAAACCGAACGAACCTTTTAGCCAACCCAATACTTTACAAAGGCAAAAGTGGAAAGAAAGGAAATTATTTAAGTTCATTAATACTTAAGAGCTTTGGGCTTCCCTGGTGGCGCAGTGGTTAAGAATCCGCCTGCCAATGCAGGGGACACAGGTTTGAGCCCTGGTCCGGGAAGATCCCACATGCTGCAGAGCAACTAAGTCCGTGCGCTATAACTACTGAGCCTGCGCTCTAGAGCCTGCAAGCCACAACTACTGAGCCAGTGCGCCACAACTACTGAAGCCCGCACGTCTAGAGCCCATGCTCCACAAGAGAAGCCACTGCAATGAGAAGCCTGCACACTGCAACAAAGAGTAGCCCCCACTTGCCACAACTAGAAAGCCCGCGCACAGCAACGAAGACCCAGTGCGGCGAAAAACAAATAAATTAAATAAATAAATTTATATTTAAAAAAATACTTAAGAGCTTTGCTTATTATACTCTCTGTAGGGATCCATGTTGAATTGACCACATTATAAACTAAACTGCTTCTGATGAGGTCCTTTTGCTATTAGAAGGATGAAATCTCTTTAGCTAAGTTCCGAGATACACTCTTTTAAACAAAACTCCCATCTGCAATGTTATGATGTTATGTGATGAGGCTCTATGTAATAAGCATTTTATTTGGTTGCAATAGAAAATTTCTACTTGCAAGGGAATGGAAAGCAAAGCTGTTTTAGACACCACACACCCCCAGGACATATACGCACAGAGGAAGACTCAAGTAGATGTAGACAAAAATAAAGCACAGGGCTTCCCTGGTGGCGCAGTGGTTGAGAATCCACCTGACGATGCAGGGGACACGGGTTCGTGCCTCAGTCCGGGAAGATCCCACATGCCGCGGAGCGGCTGGGCCCGTGAGCCATGGCCGCTGAGCCTGCGCCTCTGGAGCCTGTGCTCCACAACGGGAGAGGCCACAACAGTGAGAGGCCCACATACTGCAAAAATAAATACATAAATAAAGCACAGGGTTATTTAAAATTATAAGATTTAAAATTGTTAGGGCTTCAATTGTATGCCAGGATTGCCCATCAATATTTCAGATAACTTGTATGAACAAGTCTTCCATTTTTGTGACAGTAAATAATTAGTCAATAATATAGAGGAATTCCCTGGTGGTCCAGTTGTCAGGACTCCGTGCTTCCACTTCAGGGGCCCTGGGTTCAATCCCTGGTTGGGGAACTAAGATCCTGCAAGCCACCTGGTGAGGCAAAAATGAAAAAAAAAAAAATAGTATAGGAAATGCATGGTAATAGACAAAAGATGTTGCACCTCTGTTTTTTTCTGAATAGTAGTTTTAATGTGGTGCTGCCCTCTGCTGGAGGATGAAATCTGTTCACATCCTTTCAGGCTTGTTTAAGACCAACCTAGAACCAACCTTCCATTGATTATTGGTTTTACGTTAGAACCCTTAGAAGTAGCCCCACTAAAAGATAGGAACAGTGCAGTTATTTTACAAATTGACAAATATTAGAAGTGGAATGGGGCCTGCATGATTGAGATGAGGGTTCTATTCCCCTGAAGGTCCCCATCATAACAGTTCCTCACTCTGGGGATTCTTCCTAAACACTCAGAAGGACTTTTCTTCTGTGGAGATTTAAGATTAGCTGTCTGGGGATAGTTAGTCTCTTTGGCTTTCAATTTAATGATGCTCCGTCTTTAACATCATGAGAACAGTGGCTTCTATGCAAAAAGACAAAGGGATCGATCTCCCTCAGTTACAGCGAACTTCAACCAGAAGTACTAGACTTTCCTCTTCCTCTGTGATACATGATAGAAAAACACATTATTTTAAATACAGTCCTAATAACTGGTCTAGCAAATTTTCTTTCCCTTTTTCAGATGAATGAATATGTTTCATTTAGTTTTGAGCCATGACTATCCTC
The DNA here is from genome assembly GCF_011762595.2 of Tursiops truncatus. Classification (NCBI taxonomy): domain Eukaryota; kingdom Metazoa; phylum Chordata; class Mammalia; order Artiodactyla; family Delphinidae; genus Tursiops; species Tursiops truncatus. The sequence continues at coordinate 76,633,100 of NC_047049.1, read as the reverse complement.
CTTATAACATTTTTCCACATCTGCCCTCTCTGTTCTAGAATTTTCCTCTCCTTCAGGTCCATGTTTCTGCTCTGTTGCTTGTTTTAGGGCCATTTCCTCACTCCTTGAATCAGATTTCTTCTGTATGCCTGTGGCCTTCTCTCTCCCAGCTACGGGCTGACATCGGCTTCCTTTTTTCACTTAGACATGCAGAAACAATTTGTTGGATTGTCTTTCATATTTAGTGACACTTTGGCCCTAAGAACGTTGAAACCGTTTTCTGCCCTTGTAACTGAAACATACGGAGCTGCGTGCACCCAAGGAACTGACTGAGAACCAGTTTCCCTCTTTGTTCTATGATTTCCTTCCTGGGAATTCCGACTCCACCTACTGAACCATGTGCACTTGGGTATAAATGGATGAGAGGGTATGTCTTGCTTCCCTCATGTTTAGAGGGTCACGGCCGTGACGCTGATCCAAGTGCCGGGCGAGTGGGGGGCCACACCTGGGGGTCCAGATCACCCAGAGGAAGCCCCACAGCAGAGGAGGAGAGGCTGTTCTCTCTCTCCCCGTGGCCATGTTCGGCCGAGGATGCCTCCTGGAAATCACTCCACAGCTGAATCGAAGAGATCAAAGTAGTCAACGGTGCAACTCGAAATGAAACGATTGAGTTTATCCACCCTTTTGGAAACGTAGAGGGTAGCTTCTCAGGGCTTCCTGAGCTGAGCCATGCTCTCCTGTTTGATGTGACCGCCAGTGACCATTTTCCTTTGAGGCAGACCCTTGGAAGCTCCATGGGGGACACTTCTTCAGCTATGCTTTTGAACGACTGAATTTTTGTGATCCTTTCTATATCTTCGTGCTGTACTTTTTAAGCTGCCTTCATTTTGATGTCCTGCATGATTTTATGTTTTCTTTATAAATAGAAATTATTTGAAACTGTAGTAATGGGTGCTACAAAATTAAATTGATGTCAACCATGTCTCTAATTGGTGCTTTTATGCAGATTCTAACACAGTTGTTGATTCATATGTTCTCTTGGTCAGTCATCAGTCGGAAACCTAGTGACTTTCTAAAATGCGTCCCGGGGATGCAAAGATAAACAACACCTTCCTACCCTCCAGGAACCTTAGACGAGGGAGAGTCATCGTACACGATGAGAGATGTTCCTGGAGAAAATGCCACACCCGTCCAGGAATGGGCAGAACAAAGTGAGAATCACTGACGTAGAAAGAAAGACAAGTAAATAAGCAGTCTGACGAAGTGCTTCAGATGCCGTGATATCTGTATGTGAAGGGCGGTTTCATGGTTACTTTCCGCCCCTCCTAACTTTATCTCTCTGGTCCAGGCTTGTCCTCTGAGCTGCCAGACACCCACAACTACTAGCTTCACATCTCCACGCATGCGGATGTTTCCCAGGTACCTCAAACCCAACCCGTCCTAAAGGGAACCCATGACTCTTCCGTCCAAACTTGTTCCTCACCGGAGTTCCCTGTCGTACCATCCACCTTGTTTCTAAGTCATCATCAAATCCCCCTCTCCATCCCTCTCTCTTCCACCTCCCAAATATCTCTTAAATCTCTTCCCTCCCTTCCATCGTCATGACCGTCCTCACCCAAGCAGCCACCCTTTCTCACCCGATGACGGTCTCCCAAGTGGCCTCCATATGGTGGACGGATCCTGTCATCCCCACATTAACGCCTTTGATGGGTTCCCATTGAACATTAAGTCCCAAATTGGCAGCGTGGCCTCCAAGGCCCTGTGACTTGCCTGTGTGGCATGTCGTCGTGCTCCACTCGCCCACAGCTCCTGATGCTTCAGCCACACTGAACCGTGAGGTCCCCTTCCCACCCAAGACTTCACTGCGAGCTGCCTCATCTGCCCCGTCCACACCCTGGCCACACTCAGACCTGGACACACCAGCCTTCCCTAGCTCAGCCACCTCAGCCCCCAGGTCTCACGTCAACACCACTTTCTCAGGGAAAGGGCACCTGACTTCCAGACTTGGTTGCCTTCCTATTATTCACCCCGTAGCACTCATCCCAACAGTAATAACTTGATTACTGATCTCACCCCTGCCCGACTGCACACCCCAGAGGACAGGGGTATTGTTTGCTGTTCACTCTGTATCAGCACCCTCTGATCCAGAAGCAATTGGAAATATGCTGAAATAATGAAATGGAACTAATGAATTAATACTCTAAAAAAGCAAGAACTTTTTTTTTTTTTACAATATCGTGGTCCTTGAGGAGGAAAAATGCTTATAAATATAAATACAAAATGAGGGGGTTTACATACCAAACCATGAATGCTTCTCGGACATGGGGAGCTTTTATTTTAATGAGGTTCAACCCGTTTCGTTCATTTTCTGGGCTTCAAAGATCAAAGCAAAAATGTTCCAGAATTAGATGGTAGTGAATCTTGCACAACGTTGTGAATATACTAAAAAGCACCTGAATTGTACGCCTTAAAATGCTTAACGGGGTGAATTTTATGTTATGTGAATTGTATCCCAATTGGGGAAAAAAAAACCCACAAAAAAACACACATAAAAAATAACCAAAGCAAGGGAGGGAGACGCAAGAGGGAAGAGATATGGAGGTATATATATATATATATGTATAGCTGATTCACTTTGTTATAAAGCAGAAACTAACACACCATTGTAAAGCAATTATACTCCAATAAAAACGTTAAAAAAAAAAAAAACCCAAAGCTGCTCCCACAGGGGAGAGTAAGGCAGAAACAGCAGCTCCCAGCTCAGAGCCAGGCGTCTGTGGCTGAGGGGAGTGGGGTGAAGGTGGAGGGCTAAGTGAGGAAGAGGCTGGTCTTGAAGCCCGTGAGGACTTCTCAGTGAGTCCAACCAAACAATGCGCCTTCCGTCTCCTTGGTGACCGCTAAAACAATGCGCCTTCCGTCTCCTTGGTGACAGCTAGGACGATGAGAGCGCTCTGGACCCCTGCTGTCCTCTGGGGAGCTGAAGATCCCGCTCCTCAGACAGTCTGTGGAGCTAGGGACCCTGCTCCAAATACCACCATCCATCTAACCTCTTTGCCCTGCCGCCCTCTCCCGGGACAGCACAGGCCAAACCACCGAAGAGGCCAAAGTGATCAGGGCAGTAGCTGTTGGATTGGGCCCAGTTACAGAAAATCATCATATGTTTGCTGTGGACTCAGTAAATAAAACATGGGAGAACCAACCGGACCAGGTAAATGAAGAGAAATAAATGACAAAAATTGGTTCTTCCTCTACATGTATGTCTCTGAAACAAGCCAGATCAAAAAAAGGGTTATTTTTCTGGAGTGACTGATTCGGACAGATTTTACCTCTTTTAGATGATTTGTTTCTAGTTTTAATGTTAAAAAGACATTAATAGAGGAATTCCCTGGCGGTCCAGTGGTTAAGACTCCAAGCTTCCACTGCAGGGGATGCGGGTTCGATCCCTGGTGGGGGAACTGAGACCCCGTGTGTGGTGTGGCCAAAAAAATAAAAAAGACACTAATAGAAGAAATCACATTAGTTCGGTCAACAAACATTTACTGAGCGTTTACTGTGGTCAGGCCCTCAGCTCACTTCTGAGAATGTAATGACAGCTCTTGGCAGTCCCCAGCCTCAAGGGGCCAACAAGTCCAGGAATGAAGACAGACAAGAAGACAGGCAGCTGTCCTGTTAGGAAGCTGAAGGTTGTCTTTGATACCTAGAATTTAGAATTTCTAGTTGTTTCAGTCAGTTTCTTTTTGGAGAAACAAATGGTAAGTTCCATCAGGGGAATTTAATAAAGGAACTAATTACAAGAGTTAAAGGAAACCAGTGAGGAGCTAACAGATGTAGGCATCTTTAGGTCTAAAGGAGGAGGGTGAGCGAGAGGTCAGTGGGAACATGGCTTGGTAGCTCATTTCTGTTTTTTGGGGGGGTTTTTGGCCATGCCACGTGGCTTGCAGGATCTTAGACCCCAACGAGGGATCGAACCCGCGCCTTCCACAGTGAAAGCGCAGAGTCCTAACCACTGGATTGCCAGGGAATTCCCTGGTAGCTCATTTCTTTCTAGCACTGATTATCTGGTTGTAACACAGTTTATTTAACCACTCACCTACTGAGGGACATCTTGTTTGCTTCCAAGCTTTGGCAGTTATAAGTACAGTTATACTGCTGTATAAACATTTATGTGCAGCTTTTTGTGTAGACATAAGTTTTCAGCCTCTTTGAGCAAATACCAGGAAGTGCAATTGCTGGATCATATGGTAAGACTTTAGTCTTGAAAGAAACTTCCCAGCTGTCTTCCAAAGACGCTCTACCATTTTGCATTCCCACCAGCAATATATGAGCGTTCCTGTTGCTCCACACCCTCACCAGCATTTGGTGGTGTTAGTGTTCCAGATTTTGGCCGTTCTAATAGGTATGTAGTGTTATTTCATTGTTGTTTTAATTTGCATTGTCCTGATGACACATGATGTATTGCATCTTTTCGTACGCTTATTTGCCATCTGCATGTCCTCTTCTGTGAGGTATTTGCTCAAGTCTTTTGCCTGTTTCAAAATCAGGTTGTTCATTTTCCTATTGTTGAGTTTTAATAGTTCCTTGTATATTTTGGTGTCTATTGAGGTCTTTGATCCATTTTTAAATTGGGTAGTTTTTTGTTGTTGTTAAGCTTTAAAAGTTCTTTATATATTTTGGATAATAGTCTTTTATCAGAGGTATCCTTTGCCAACAATTTTTTCTCCCAGTCTAGGGCTTATCCTCTCATTCTCTTGACACTGTCTTTTGCAAGAAGAAGTCCTTAATTTTATTGAAGTCCAGATTATCAATTATTTATTTCATGAATCGTGTCTTTGGTGTATCTAAAAAGGCATCACCATACCCAAGGTCATCTAGGTTTTCTCCAATATTATCTTCTAGGAGTTTTATAAAAGTTTTGCATTTAACATTTAGGTCTAAGATCCATTTTGAGCTATTTTTTGTGAAGGGCATAAGGTTTGTATTTAGATTCATTTTTTTACATGTGGATGTCCAACTGTTCCAGCACCATTTGCTGAAAACACTATCTTTACTCCACTTTATTCCCTTTGCTCTTTTGTCAAAGACCAGCTGACTATATTTATATGGCTCTGTTTCTGGGCTCTCTATTCTGTTCCATTGATCTATTTGTCTATTCTTTCACCAATACCATGGTATTCTTGATAACTGTAGCTTGAAGTGTTGAATTTGGGTAGTGTCAGTCCTTCAATTTTGTTCTCTCCTTCAATATTGTGTTGGCTATTCTGGGTCTTTTATCTCTTCATATAAACTTTAGAATCAGTTTGTCAATATACATAAAATAGCTTGCTGGAATTTTGATTGGGATTGCGTTGAATCTGTAGATCAAGTAGAGAAAAACTGACATCTTGATAATATTGTCTTCCTTTCCGTAAACATGGAATATCTCTCCATTTATTTAGTTCTTTGATTTCGTTCACCAGAGTTTTGTAGTTTTCCTCATATATATTTTGTTAGATTTATACCTAAGTATTTCATTTTCGGGAGTGCTAATATAAATGATATTGTGGTTTTAATTTCAAATTCCACGTGTTCATTGTTAGTATATTAGAAAGCAATAACTTCTGTACATTAATCTTGTATCTGCAGCCTTGAAATAATCACTTATTAGTTCCAGGAAATTTTTTTGCCAGTTCTTTCAAATTTTCCACATAGATGATCATGTCATCTGTGAACAAAGACAGTTTTATGTCTTCCTTCCAAACCTGTATACCTTTTTTTTGTGTGTGTGTGGTACGCGGGCCTCTCACTGTTGTGGCCTCTCCCGTTGCGGAGCACAGGCTTCGGACGCGCAGGCTCAGCAGCCATGGCTCACGGGCCCGGCCGCTCTGCGGCATGTGGGATCTTCCCGGACCGGGGCGCGAACCCGTGTCCCCTGCATCGGCAGGCGGACTCCCAACCACTGCGCCACCAGGGAAGCCCCGCCGTATACCTTTTATTTCCCTTTCTTTCCTCATTGTGTAAGCAAGGACTTCCAGAACAATGTTAAAGGGAAGGTTACATAGTTTTTCAAAATTCCATTAGAGGTTATGTGAGCAGAAGTGTTTAAAGAGCACTTACCTGAACTAGTGTATCGTCGAGCTAGGATTAAGTTCCTTGTCTCTCTCAACGCCAAAGCTCAAGATCTTACACATAAAGATCTATATCATCTCCAGGTATCTCATGGTTTGCTGTTTTTCCTGCTTCTCCCATCTCCAAATAAACAAAAGTACTAACATGCCTCACCTCACACAACCCTAAGGTTTAACCAGTTGGCTGTTTAACCTGGAAACCATTGTTATTAAAACAAACCATTTTATTAAAATAAACAACTCTACTTATGGCTCAAGTGCAAAAGACTATAAAATTTACCCTCACTTTCCTAAAGTTCCTTGCACTTTAAAAGTGCAATATTATAGCTAAATTATAGAAGAAAAATGAATATAACTACTAAGGTGGGAGGAGATTTTGAGTGATTGTTGCCCTTTCTGCATGGCCCGTAAGCCCAGCTAACTTGAGCAAGGCCGTGGCTGGACCATGTGACACCTTTGTACAAGTTAGAAAAAGGTGGTCTACGCCCTACCACTATTCCTTTGCACCTGAAGATGGAGCACTTTATCGGTTTGGTGAGTAAAGTAGAAACTGGGTTTCAGCTACCAAGTCTTCCTTCAGCTAATTGCCCTTGTGCATTTTATGAACATATGCAATGACTCTGTGACTTTGCATTATGCTTCAGCCAGCCAAGAAAAGAATGGAGAAAAGCAGTTGCTCTTCTGGGTAATTACCTTGACTACTTCCCAATTTGCTCCCAACCTTTGGGCATTCATTATTCCCACACTTCTGTTCCTGCATTGAAGCTTCCATATCTCCTCGTGGTCCCTATTTGAATTCCCCTAGATTTCCTTCCTGGCTTCTTGACTTTGACTTTCCATGTGTTTCCTGGTCCTGTTTACTCCTTTGGTTTTTCTGTTCCTCTCTCATCTCCAGTGAGAGGTTTCTCAGTACAGCTTCTCAGGCCTCACCTCCAATACCCCTTTCCCATCAGAGTAGCCTGGATCTTCTTCTATAGTAGAGTAGGGACAGAGAATTTGAATGAATTCTCAAAAAGTGCTTGGAGTCATATCTAGCAAAATTACATAGCATTTAACCTTTGACATAAAAATGCCACTTCTAGGAATCCCACAGAGGCAGTGTGGCAAATATACAAGGACATGTACACAAAGTTATGTGCTGAAGCATTACTTATGATAGATAAACAATCCAAATGTCCACAGGTTAGGTAAACTATGGTATGTTGACACCATGGAGTAATATGAAGCTATGAAAAGAAATGAGGAATATCTCTGTAGTATACTAGTGCAGAGAGATCTTCAAGCTATATGTGAAGTAAAAGCCAAATGCAAAACTATTCATGGAGTGCCACCTCTTGTCTAAGGGGCGAATATGAATAGAGATAGAGGTAACCATCGAGCTATGTTACCTGTAGAAAGAGGGAGGGAACAGCATGGAGAGGACAGGGGTGGAAGTTAGATTTCCTTGACTGTATCTTGTCTGTAAATTTGGCTTTGAAACCATGTACTATATTTCACAAAATTATAAACCAAAATTAAACCAAAATGAAATAAATGAAAAGCAAGGCCCAGGAGCTGAAAGCAAGATGAAACCAATGAGTCTAATGGTGTATTGAGAAGGTGGCTTCCTCACAGAGATACATTATTTCAAATTACTTTTTTAAAAAAATTGTGTTTAACACATAACATAAAATTTACCATCTTAACCATCTTTAAGTGGAAGGTTCAGTAGTGTTAAGTACATTCATACTATTGTGCACCAGATCTCCAGAACTTTCAAAACTGAAACTCTCTACCCATTAAACACCTTCCCATTTCCTCTTTCCCCCAGCCAGTGGCAACTACCATTCTACTGTCTGTTTCTGTGAATTTGATTACTTTAGATGCTTCATATAAGTAGAATCACACAGTATTTGTCTTTCCGTGACTGGGTTATTTCACTTAGCATAATATCCTCAAGATTCATCCATGTTGTAGCATGTGACAGAATTTCCTCCCTTTTTTAAGGTTGAATATATGACATTTGGTTTACCATTCATCTGTCAATGGGCATTTGGGTTGCTTCCACCTCTTGGCTATTGTGGATAATGCTGCTGTGAACATGGGTATGAAAATATCTCTTTGAGATCCTGCTTTTAGTTCTTCTGGACATATACCCAGAGAAGTGAGATTGCTGGATCATAGGGTAATTCTATTTTTAAGTTTTTTTTTTTTTTGCGGTACGCGGGCCTCTCACTGTTGTGGCCTCTCCCACTGCGGAGCACAGACTCCGGACGCGCAGGCTCAGCGGCCATGGCTCACGGGCCCAGCCGCTCCACGGCATGTGGGATCTTCCCGGACTGGGGCACGAACCCGTGTCCCCTGCATCGGCAGGCGGACTTTCAACCACTGCGCCACCAGGGAAGCCCTATTTTTAAGTTTTTGAGGAACATTCATACTGGTTTTCATAGCGGGTGCACAACTTTGTATTCCCAACAGTGCAAAAGAATTAACGATTTTCCACATCCTTGCCAACACTTATTGTTTTTTGATAACAGCCATCCTAATGAGTGTGAGGTGTATCTCGTGGTTTTGGTTTGCATTTCTCTAATTACTAGTGATGTTGAGCACCTTTTCTTATGCTTGTTGGTCATTTGTATATCATCTTTGGAGAAATGTCTATTAAAGTCCTATGCACATTTTTGAATTGGGTTATTTGTCTTTTTGCCGTTGAGTTGTAGGGGTTCTTTATATATTCTGGATATTAACCCCTTATCAGGTATATAATTTACAAATATTTTCTCACATTCCACAAGTTGCCTTTTCACTCTGTTGGTTGTGTCCTTTATGCACAGAATTTTTAGGTTTGATGTAGTCCTATTTGTCTATTTTTAAATTTATTATCGATGCTTTTGGTGTCATATTTAAGAAATCATGGCCAAAATCCAATGTCATGAGGTTTTCTGCCTATTTTCTTCCAGGAATTTTATAGTTTTAGGTTTTTGTTTATTTCTTCAATCCATTTTGAGTTAATTTTTGTATATGGTATGGTAAGGATCCAAATTCATTCTTTTGCATGTGGACATCCAATTTTCCCAGTGTCATTCGTTGAAGAGACTGTGTTTCCCCCGTTGAGTGGTCTTGGCACCCTTGTTGAAGATCATTTGACCATATACACGAAGGTTCATTTCAAGGTTCTCTATTCTGTTCTGTTGGTCTGTGTGTCTGTCTTTATGCCCGTACTACCGTGTTTTGCTTACTAACTTTGTAATATGTTTTGAAATTGGGAAGCGTGAGGCCTCCAACTTTTAGGTTCTTTTATGTTCAAGGCTGTTTTGGTTTTTCAGGTTCCCTTAAGATTTCATATAACTTTTTGGATTCTTTTTTTCCGTTTCTGAAAAAATGCTGTTGGGATTTTGATAATGATTGCAGTGAATCTATAGATCACTTTGGGTAGTATTGTCAAATTACTTTAAAACACAAAAATTTGATTATATATATCTTATGAGATACAGCCTCAGGAGAGAAAAAGATGGCAAATAAACCTTAGTTTGGTTATGTAATCATATTGTTATGATAATATTTATCTTTTTATCCTGAAACTACTATATATGACAGGATAAAGCAAGTAAGTAATTTTGTTAGAAACTAAGATTTTCATAAGAAAAATGAGGTATAAATATAAAATAAAAAAGCTAAATGAAAACATTGTAATCCTAAATTGAGTGAAATCAGTATAAACTCAGATATTAAAAACAAAAATCAAAAAACTTTTTTCCTAGCTCTATCCATTGAGGAAGTCTAGAAACCAACCCAGTTGCCATGAACACTCCTTTCCAAAATTGTAGTCTCTCTATACCATTTCCCACTAAAACTTTCCTTGGAGAAACTGCTAAGTCCAAGTTTGGCAGGAAATGAAAATGATATCTTGGGATATTTTGTCATACCAGGAAGCAAGGAAACTAACTAAGGTTACTATGTTGTGTCAAAAGAAGACAGATGCCAGCTCAAAGGGGTCCCGTTTGGTTATAGATGGGATAATTTAAGTATCAGGAAAAAAAGAAACACATCAAATATATTAATATTCATGAATTCATAATGACATTTTAAAAAACCAACTCATTGGTTACCTTTTGTGGAGGCTAGGAAAGCAGCTTATTATTAAGAAAACTCTTAAGTAAAGGGAAGGAATCAAGCTTTTGGCCGGCCTTTCTGGCATAAACTTCACCTTGGGGTCACCAAATAGGAAACAATATTTCCTTATAGAAGAACTCTAACTCATAAATGCAGGAAGAATGTTGGAATTGATGTATCACCACTTTTCAATTTTTAGTGAAATAATGGCTCTAGGCAGTGAACATGAATAGCAGCTGCTAAAACCATTTGATCAAAAACTGATGGGAACTTTGTAACAGATGAATGGATCAGCTGAGAACAGCGGAAACCACTGACCAGTCTTGATATCATACAAAGAAAAACAACCAGTGTTGCGTAGTTGCAATGTCATCGCCAGTGAGGTTTATCCAAGGAGTGATTATTGCTAATAGAAAAACAACCAGACCTTCAGTTTCTCCTGCTGACTTGCGATTGGAAATACATACCACCTATGAAGTCTTCTGGCCAAAAAAACTGAACCTGGGTCTTATTAACCTTACAGTCTAACAACCAGTTTTGAAGTTTTATAGATTAAATGAAGTCTGAGATTTGCTTCAAAGTGGGCCGGGGTGGGGAGACAGTAGGTGAGGAGTAGATGAACCAAGATAGGGCATGTTGATAAGACATGTCCATTTTGGAGCTGGACCGTGAGTGGATGGGAATTCATCACACTATCTCTTATGTGTATGTTTTGAAATTTCCAAAATAAAAAATTAAGTATTTGGACTTAATAACATTTTTCTATTTGGAAAAACCACCTGGATTTCTTACTTGCTTCAACCTGTCACAGAAATTCTTCCCTTGAGGTTTCGCTTGTCAGTTTATTTTATAATGAGCTGTGTAAATACAAGCTGGAAGGAGATTAGCTATGTGCATGGCGGGTTGGTTAAATATTGAGAGAGCGCGAGGCTGAGGGAGGCCTTTTAATGGTTTTATGAGTTGCAGCAACTTCGCAGGAACAAAGATCACAATGAACATTAACAGTTACTAACAGCACTCTTTTGCACTTCTAAAAATCCATATATGTGATTACTGAATGTCTAACTCCTACTGGATTTAAGCTCCAGGAAAGCTATATTTTTTACCTGCCGTGTCTCTAGAGCCTAACACGTTGCCCAATTTATATATATATATAAACTTCTAAAGGATTCTATTTTGTTTTGACTTTTAGATAATTTCAGATATATTTTCATGTCAAATAACAATACAACATTTTCTAGTTAACATACCATAATGTGCCAAGCCATTCAAGAAAAGTATTTTAAAAACGGGACAGCATCTCATTCTTTGAGCCACTGGGATAAATAAATTAATCCACACTACTCTGAAGATTTCTCCCATCTCCAAGATTCTTTTATTTTATGACAGAGCCATAGTTCTAGAAGCTTGTTTCTCACACCTGAAAAGACTAGATTTGGGACATGATCCTGTAGAACGTAAGAGGTAAGCCTGATCAGTCTGAACACAGGGTGTCTGGAGGGTGAGAAAAGAGTTTGAGTCCTTATAGGTGATACTAGTATTGGTGTGTGGGAGACATTAGTTCAAAGCATGACGATTCAAAGAGGAAATGAGTCCACTGAGAATGGGGAAGATAGAGGAGGAAGATGACGCCAACCATGAAAACTTCCCTGGGAAGTAGACGTACGCATGAGTGCTGTGATTTTGTAAAGAATGCACTCCTAAAGACTGCATAATTTAAAACCTGCATAGTTCAAGACTAATTTTTCCATGAGAATAAATGGAACAGAGTATGTGTTCTCAGAGTTCATAAGTCTATAACTTTTGTGGCAAATTTTTACTTTAATATCGCTTTTATTTATCATTATTATTGCTAAAGGTTCTAGAGTTCTGGCTCCTAAGTTCATAGTGAAAAAGAAGTAATTATTTAAAGTTCTTTACAATGTTTTATCACATCTAACTTGTATTTCAGACTTACTGATTTGGGAGCATATTTTCCCATCAATGGCACCACCATTTAATGAATGGAAGGCCAACATTTAAAAAAATTACTATTATTATAATAACAAAAATAACACAGCAACACAACAATAAGCAAAATCACTACCAGAGGTGTTTCCTAGCTTGAAACAACATAGTTCACATTGTTGACAAAATATGGCAGGAATTTGTTTAGTCAACTAATCCTGCCAAGTAGCAAGTGTATATACAGTTTCAATTCGTAAGTCTAAAACATGTGATTTGTTTTTTACTAGTTTTTTGAAAATTGGGGCAATATATATTACTTCACATTTTAATTTTTTTAATTGAAGTATAGTTGATTTACAATGTGTTAGTTTCAGATTTACATCAAAGTGATTTGTTGTTATATATATATATTCTTTTTCATATTCTTTTCCATTGTAGGTTACTACAGAATATTGAATATAGTTCCCTGTACTATACAGTAGCTCCTTGTTGTATATCTATTTTATATATAGTAGTGTGTGTATATTTAATATTTTTATATCACACTATTTCTAAATTTGTACTTTGTGAATGTGGCTTCTTGGGTAAGGAAAGAGGACAATAAAGATAGATGGAGGGGCTTCCCTGGTGGCGCAGTGGTTGGGAGTCCACCTGCCGATGCAGGGGACATGGGTTCGTGCCCCGGTCCGGGAGGATCCCACATGCCGCGGAGCGGCTGGGCCCGTGAGCCATGGCCGCTGAGCCTGCGCGTCCGGAGCCTGTGCTCCGCAACGGGAGAGGCCACGACAGTGAGAGGCCCAGGTACCAAAAAAAAAAAAGATAGATGGAAAAGAAATTGATCCAACCAGAAATGATCCCTTCATCTCTGGAAGTCTAAGGCAATTATCTACAAATAATTAGTAACATCTCGTCTTGCAAACATTTTAGTGAGTTATAAACAATATTTTTTTAAAATGAAAAATTAGAGGGCTTCCCTGGTGGCGCAGTGGCTGGGAGTCCGCCTGCCGATGCAGGGGACACGGGTTCGTGCCCCGGTCCGGGAGGATCCTGCGTGCCGCGGAGCGGCTGGGCCCGTGAGCCGTGGCCGGCTGGGCCTGCGCGTCCGGAGCCTGTGCTCCGCGGCAGGAGAGGCCACAGCAGTGAGACGTCCGAGTACCGCAAAAAAAAAAAAAAAAAAAAAATGCTTCATGCATAACAAGAGTATCGTTTTGTGAAATTTTTGTTTCCATGATTTTAAGTACATATGTAACAAGTCACAATGTAAATGTATTTATTTTTAGTTTTAGTTTTTTGGCCGCACCGCATGGCTTGTGGGATATTAGTTCCCTGACCAGGGATCAAACCTGGGCCCTTGCGGTGAAAGCACGGAGTCCTAACCACTGGACTAAATTTAGGACTAAACCACTGGACTAAATACATTTAGGTTCCCTAAATGTATTTATTTCTTATTGTGGTTTACTTGATAAAAGTCTAAAAGGCACCACTGTAGTATCTTCTCTTTTAAAAAACAAACAAAAACAAAACAAGACAATCAAAATATTCCCTTTACCCCACTGCTTCCCTAGCCTCTGCACTTCTTTGCTCCTCTCCACAGCGACATTTCTTGAGATATTTATAGTCATTAGTCCCACTACTTCTTTACCTCACGTCTCAACGCACTTCAGAGTCAGTCCCCAATGACCTCCATGTTGCTAAATCTATTGGTTATTTCTGTGTTCCTTGACCTCTTAACACCACAACTGGTTGTTCTACTCTCTTGAAACACTTCCTTTCTTTGGTTGCTAAGACACATTTTCAGCAGGTCTCCATGGTCGCCTCTTCCCAGCCTCTTTTATTGTTTTGTTTTGTTTTTTAATCTCCCTAGGGCTCTGTCCTAGGTCAACTCCTCCATCTATCTACTCGCCCAGGTGACCTCATCCAATTCCATGACTTCATGTCATATAATTTCCCCCTCTTTTATTATGCTTAGCCATGCTGGTGGCCTCTCTGTGCCTGAACACACTAAATGTATTCTCAAGAGCCTTAGAGACTTTGCATTAGCTGTTCCCTCAGCTGAGAATGCTCTCCCCCAAGATCTTCATGTAGCTGCCTCCTTTCTTTTCTTTTCTTTTTTTAAATTGAAGTATGGTTGATTTACAATGTTGTGTTAGTTTCAGGTGTACAGCAAAGTGATTCATATACGTATCCTTTTTCAGATTCTTTTCCATTATAGGTTATTATAAGATGTTCAATATAGTTCCCTGTGCTATACAGTAGGACCTTGTTGTTTATCTATTTTATATATAGTACTGTGTATCTGTTAATCCCAAACTCCTAATTTATCCCTCCCCCCTTTTCCCCTTTGGTAACCATAAATTTTTTTTCTATGTCTGTGAGTCTGTTTCTGTTTTGTAAATAAGTTCATTTGTATTATTTTTGTTAGATTCCAGATAGAAGTGATATATTTGTCTTTCTCTGACTTACTTCACTTAGTATGATAATCTCTAGGTCCATCCATGTTGCTGCAAATGGCATTATTTCATTCTTTTTTATGGCTGAGTAATATTCCATTGTATATATGAACCAGATCTTCTTTATCCATTCATCTGTCAGTGGACAGTTAGGTTGTCTCCATGTCTTGGCTATTGTAAATAGTGCTGCTATGAACTTTGGGGTGCATGTATCTTTTCAAATCAGAGTTTTTGTCTTTTCCAGATACATGCCCAGGAGTGAGATTGCTTGATCATATGGTAACTCTATTTTTAGTTTTTAAGAAACCTCCATACTGTTTTCCATAGTGGCTGCACCAATTCACATTGCCATCAACAGCGTAGGAGGGTTCCCTTTTCTCCATACCCTCTCCAGCATTTGTTACTTGTGGACTTTTTGATGATGGCCATTCTGACTGGTGTGAGGTGATACCTCATTGTAGTTTTGATTTGCATTTCTCTTAGAGATGTTGAACATCTTTTCATGTGCCTGTTGGCCATCTGTATGTCTTCTTTAGAGAAATGTCTATTTCGGTCTTCTGCCCATTTTTTGATTGGGTTGTTGGGTTTTTTGTTTTTTTGATATTGAGCTGTTTATATATTTTGGAAATTAAGCCCTTGTCGGTGGCATTGTTTGCAAATATTTCTCCCACGCCATAAGCTGTCTTTTCCTTTTGGTTAGCTGTCTCCTTTCTTTCATTCACTAGCAACTTAAACTTTACCTCTTTGGAGAAGTTTTCCTAGGCATGCAACTAATGTAGACACCCAAGTGCTCCCAATTATACATCATCCTATCTTTTTTTTTTCAGTACGCGGGCCCCTCTCACTGTTGTGGCCTCTCCCGTTGCGGAGCACAGGCTCCAGACGCGCAGGCTCAGCGGCCATGGCTCACAGGCCCAGCTGCTCCGCGGCATGTGGGATCCTCCCAGACCGGGGCACGAACCCGTGTCCCCTGCATCGGCAGGCGGACTCTCAACTACTGCGCCACCAGGGAAGCGCCATCATCCTATCTTAATCTTCTCCGGAATGTATCACCATCTGTGTCCCCCACTGGATTAAGCACGATTGAAACAAGAACAGTCAAAACTCTCTGTCCGGGCTTCCCTGGTGGCGTAGTGGTTGAGAGTCCGCCTGCTGATGCAGGGGACGCAGGTTCGTGCCCCGGTCCGGGAAGATCCCACGTGCCGCGGAGCGGCTGGGCGTGTGAGCCATGGCCGCTGAGCCTGCGCGAATGGAGCCTGTGCTCTGCAACGGGAGAGGCCACAACAGTGAGAGGCCCGCGTACCGCAAAGAAACAAACAAACAAAAAAACTCCCTGTCCTCATGGAGTTTGTAGTCTGGTGGATGAAGTAATATAAAGTAAAAAGGTAAATAATGTAGCATATTAGAATGTGGTAAATGCTAGAGAGAAATAAAGCAAGAAAGAGTGATAGGGATTGTGTGTGTGTGTGTGTGTGTTTTGGGAGGGTGTTTGTAATTTTAAATACGGTGGTCAGGAAGGGCCTCACTAAGAATCGACATTACTCACTGTCATTACTCAATTTTAAGGAGGTAAGGGAAACATCACATGCAAAAGTTCTGAGCTGGGAGTGTGACAGGCAGGCGGTAAGAACACCACAAAGGCCAGTACGGTTGTTACAGAACAAGGGAGGAGGAATGTAGTAGGAAATGAAGTGAGAGCGTGTGGAGGTGGAGGCGGGTCATGAAGTGTAAGGACTTGGATCTTTACTCAAAGAACGAGCAAAAGCTAGTGGAAGGTTTGAGCAAAGTAACATTGTTTAGGCTGTGTTTCCCCATGATCTCTCTGACTGTTGTGTTGAGAACAGACTGCAGGGGGAAGGGTAAAAGCAGGGAGATCTGGGCTTCCCTGGTGGCGCAGTGGTTGGGAGTCCGCCTGCCGATGCAGGGGACACGGGTTCGTGCCCTGGTCCGGGAAGATCCCACATGCCGCGGAGCGGCTGGGCCCGTGAGCCATGGCCGCTGAACCTGCGCGTCTGGAGCCTGTGCTCCGCGATGGGAGGGGCCACAGCAATAAGAGGCCCGCGTACCGCAAAAAAAAAAAGCAGGGAAATCAATGAAGAGGCTATTGTAATAATCCAAGGAAGAGGAGTGGGACTTCCGTATATTTATATCGCTTCTCTGCGTCTAGAGGGCCCGGCTCGGTACGGCAAATGTTACAAAGCCCTTTGTATACTTATCACTGTGCCTTGTCATGGCGGACATCGAGTACATACTTGTTGATTCTAAAAGATATAAAAAACATACGGAGCTCATTGAACAAAACCGGACCAACGAAGGGGTTTTTCTAAGATAAATTCTCTGGATGTGTGGATCTTTTAATCCAGAATTACTGCACCAATACAGGATTTCTGGCCCTTTTGCACAGTCCTATTTATACCTAAATTCTACTTACCAAAGAAGTGGAGCATTGATGTGTATTTATTTCAGCTTACTTTGTATGGGGGAGGTAACCAACCCAGGCAAAGTTGTGAAGACATTCAATTGCTCCTCACTTTATCAATAACCTATCATTTCAACCTAATATTTACAGAATGTCTACTTCATGCAAAGCATTACACTAGGCATTGGGGAATATTCACGACATCCTCTTCTCAATTTAAATTCGAGTTGGATAGATAAAACAACACACAGAAAGATAAGTACAAATCCCAGGCAGTGTATGTTAAGGGTTAAATACAGCTATTGAAGTTGGATCCCAAAGAGTGAAGCAAACTTGGAAAATGAATAGGAGAGCAAAGTAATAGGGAATCAGAATGTGAGTTCGATGGTATTGGGTGTGTAATGAATTTCTCAATTTAAATAAAAAATAATAAAACCCAAAGCTACAGAGGAGAAAGCCCAGAGTAGGGACACCAAAACATGTCTCTCAAAGGAAACGTGGATAAAAATCAAGTAGAGACAAGTAGGAAGATAAGAACTTTGTGATCCCTAACAGAAAACAAACTGTACCAGCTGTTCAAGGTAGCTTACATAACTTTATTTGTATTTCTCGCTGACGTTTTTTACAGCCAACAGGTCAAACTGGCAGTCATTATGGGCACTTGCCTGAAAAGTTGGTTATTTCCGAACATCTACCGTGCTCAGAATTGTGCTCTATACTGCTGACATTTCCCTCGGGGTAGTATATAACTTAGAAAACAACAACACACAAAATTGGCAGATAAGCCGCAGTGGCTGAAGTCCAAGTTAGACTCACTAGATAGGGGCTCCGGGCTGGACTCAGTCCAGCTATACTGAACCCATTTCCCCCCGCATTTTATTTACACCCAAAGGTGTGGCAAACAAAACACCGGGATGCCTCCAAGTCAGCTTCTCTTTTATTGCACTGTATGTACTATTTGGACTCTAACCCATGGCAGACAAGGAAGCAGACTTTGAGAAATACCTGGCACTGACCCCGCTGAGCCGGGCGACCAGGGAAGGTCACAGACGGCCCCTCTGGCCGCGTGGGCCCCTTTCAGCCATCACCGGGTCGAGGCGGGGCCTGTGCGAAGTCCACACCGGCCCTGGAGGCCGGGGACACGCGGGCCGAGGGAGCAGAAGGTCTCTCCTTCTCTCTTCCCCATTTCCCGGCCCCCCAACCCCGGCGGCGGGTCAGAGGCGGCCAGATCCACCCGGGAATTTTGGAAGCACACACTCTGCCCCCTCCCTCTCTGCTCGTCTCGCAGCAAGCCACTGGCGGTCCGAGTCCCCGAGGCCGTGCAGGGCGCCCCGCCGGGGGAGCGGCCAGCAGCGGACCAGCCACTAGCCCAGCGGAGCCGCCAGCGCGCCCCGCACGCAGACGCAAGGCCGACGGCGACGCCAGGGGCGCGCGAACCAGAAAATGGCGGCGGACTGACTCCTCTCGCTTCCCGTTCTCGCCCACGCACGCCCGGCCGGGAACCCGGACAACGCGCCGCGGCCGCAGAACAGCCTCCTACGCCGAGCGCGACGCCAGTCCCGGGGTGAGTCGGCGGGCGGTCGCGGCGGTGGGCTCGTCGGCCGAGGAGGGGATGCGGTGTTTCTGGCCCCGTGTCAGAGTCAGACGGGCGGGACCGGCTCCGGTAACCCTGTCGCGCGGGTCTTCACCGCGGAGGGTCGGGCTGGGCGGCTGGCAGTGCCCCGCGCGCTGCGACCCGGGAACGAGGGATGGTCGGGAGTCGCAGCCCTCGGGCAAACCGGCGCTGTCCCCGGAGGAAGCCCCGCTGTCGACCACCGCCTCGTCCGGTGCTGTCTTGGCTCGTGCGACCTCCTCGCCCGGGAGCGAGCGCCGCCTTCGCGCAGTGGAATCCGGGGACGTTTCTTTCTTGGTGTTTTAAATGACGGGTTCTTTAAATTTAATGACAGACCTCCGTGGCCCTCCCGGGCTCTGAACATCCTCTTTTGAGATGCAGAGTCATTTACTGCAGTGTGAAAGGGTAGGAAACGTTTGTCCTCAGAATTGCAACAGCATCGTGATGGTTTCTTGGGAGGCGAACGAAGAGTTAATAACACCAGGACCCATGCCTGTGGATGTTTCTGGGAATGATTGGTTTCACGCGGGCCTGTGGCTTAAATTGGGTCACTCTCTACTAACGATGTAAATTATGAATGTGGCTGTGGCATCTCTGTATCCTTTGTTTTTGCTCTTGTTGATGCTTCCCGAGTTTGATGGAGCAAAAGTTTTGAGGTTTTGACTAATGTGTAAGTTAATAGATGGGGTTACATTTATAAACCAAGAGGGTTGCAGGGTTTTTGTTTTCCCAGCTTTATTGGGGTATATGTGACAAATAGAAATTGTATACATTTAGCGCATAAAACTTGATGTTTTGATTACACCCACTTATTTTCTTAATAGATCTTAGATCAGACATTAGGGGGACCAAAAATAAAATTAGGCAGACCAGGCTGAGTACTCTGATTAGGGTGTCACAAGCTGAAGTTCAGGTGTTATCCAGTTTGGGCTCTATTCTCTGGGGAAGAATCAACTTCTGGGATACTTTAGTTTGTTTTCCAGGTTTGTTTCCTTCTTGCAGTTTCCGTGTATGCCCACCCGCACTCCATCGAAATGCCACCAAGAATGTGTTGAATCCTTCTCAGGCTTCAAATCTCTGATTTCTTCTGCTACTGCATCTCTCAGGCTTCTTTGTTTATTAAGCGCTCATGTAATTACATTGGGCCCACCAGTTAATCCAGGACAATCGCCCTATCTTGACATCAGCTGATGTTAATTACACCTGCAAAATCCCTCTTGTGAGCCCATCTGACATTGTTCAAAATAGAGTAATGCCTGTCAAAGGCCACTATCATGTCTCTTTGAGACACCCAAGGACTGAAAAATTACTGAAGACAAAAAGTTACAGATTCTCAGAAGAACCACATCCTATAGAAACACAGCAAGCCAGAATACAACTGTGGGCCAAAATAGATGTGAACCCACCCGCTCTTTCCTGCACTTTGCCCTTTGAAACCCGTTAAAAGACTCAGACCGCCACCCTTCAGGGCCGATGCCACTCTATGTGTCTGGCCCCTTTCCTCCCTTGGAAAGTGAATAAAAACTTTCTTTTCTTCCCTTGTTAATACTTCTGTGAATTCTTTCACAACCTGCATCTGCTCAGCTAACACCTCTTGCTGTAACTTAACCACTCAGTTTATGTTACATCCAGGGTTGGAGATGCAGTTTTTTCTTAATAGAGAAAAAGTAATACATGTGATCAGTGCGTATTGCCCTTTGGTATAATGACAGAATCGGAGGAAGTAAAATGTAGGAAGCTTGAGTTTCATTTCTCTTTTGGTTCTGCTTAGTCTTCAAGTCTTCCCTGGAGCTGTTATATGTAGTACTGATGGGTACTTTTACCTTTAAAGCTTTTATCTTTTTTTTAGCCACATGGAAGTGAATATTTGAGGCATTGGATTTTTTTTTCCTTTTGACTTGTTTAATTTGGAGGAGGAAGAGCAATCCCTTCTACTAATAACAATAGATAAAACTTATAAAGCACGTACTATTCCATTGCTTTATTAATTCATTTAATCTGCAGAACAAACCTGTGAGGTGAATACTGTTATTCTCATTATACAGATGAGAAAAGTTAAATGAATATCTCAGATAGCTGTACAGGAGTATTTGCTATTATTTGATATAGTATTTTTTTTTTTTTTTTTTTTTTTTTTTGCTGGTACGCGGGCCTATCACTGTTGTGGCCTCTCCCGTTGCGGAGCGAAAGCTCTGGACGCACAGGCTCAGTGGCCATGACTTACGGGCCCAGCCGCTCTGCGGCATGTGGGATTTTCCCGGACCGGGGCACGAACCTGTGTCCCCTGCATCGGCAGGCGGACTCTCAACCACTGCGCCACCAGGGAAGCCCTGATATAGTATTTTAATAACAAATTTTTGTTTCTGTGTTTTTTGGCTGTGCCGCCTGGCTTGCGGGATCCCTGTACCCCGACCAGGGATTGAACACAGACCACAGCAGTGAAACCACTAGGCCACCAGGGAACTCCCAGTAATAAGTATTTTTAATAAATTTTCCAAATTAGAAGTTTTCTAATGATGTAGTTTTAAAATCAATATTTCCTGTGCTCATAATCCAAAATTATTTAGTAAAGTACATTAGATAAGAACTGGAGTCAGATCTTTGTTATAGCATCCTGTTATTTGGTAAATATCAGTAAAATAATTTATGTACTTAAAAATAGTTATAAGAAGGGGCTTCCCTGGTGGCGCAGTGGTTGAGAGTCCGCCTGCCGATGCAGGGGACACGGGTTTGTGCTCCGGTCCGGGAAGATCCCGCATGCCGCGGAGCGGCTGGGCCTGTGAGCCATGGCCGCTGAGCCTGCGCGTCCGGAGCCTGTGCTCCGCAACGGGAGAGGCCACAACAGTAAGAGGCCCGCGTACCGCAAAAAATAAAAAAAAATAAAAAATAAATAGTTATAAGAAAAATGGTGCTTATTTTCCTTTCCCTCTATTTTGATTTTACACAGGTCAGGTGCCTCAGTTTCAATCTGGGAATTCTTTAAATGAAACTTGTTTAAAATCTTAGACCATACCCAAAAGAGAGACCCCAGTCAACAGTAAGGTGGAAAAGAATGATGTTGTCCTTAAACAGTCTACAGAATGTCGTCTGTAACCCGGTAAGTAATTTCTATAAAACCACTTTTTGCCTATGCCAGGGTTGAGAGCAAGTCCAACTGGATAGTAATTATCCACTGCTGGGGGATAGGGGCAGAAGTAAAATTCAGTAAACATAAAGCACCTGCTATGTGGTGGGACTGCAGTGGGCCCTGACTGAAAACCAGATCCAGCCCTTGGAGCTCCACAGATGTTTAAGTTCCCTAGTCAGCCCTCCTCGGTACCCAAGGTTCTGCATCTGAGGATTCAGCCAACCGCCCATCAGGTGGTGTGTGTTTATGGAAAAAAATCTGAGTATAAGTGGATTCAAACCTGCACAGTTCAAACCTGTGTTGTTCAAGGGTCAACTGTATAAGACGATAAGACGTGTTATGAACGGAGAACTTGGGAGGACAGTGGAGGGAAGGCTCAGACCATCCTAAGACATAATTTTCAGGGGAAAGTGGATTTCTTTGTCTACACATTTTAATTTTCTTTTTAAATTAGACCTGTTCACGAGAAGTTAATTTCTCAGCTTTTCCCTCTGCCTTTCAAATCCTGCTTGGTAGTTGAGCAGGGGAATGTCAAAAGCCAGTGGTGAGATGGAGAATGAGGAAAACTAATGGTCACGTCCCAGCCTCAGGCTGGTCCAGGAACCCCTGAATGTAATTGCTGGAAATTTCAGTATACGTCCTGGGAAGTAATGAACTTGTTCAGTTTCATGTGGTGTGAGAATCTTTAGAAATGTCTAGTTTCCATGTGTCTGAAGCTGAATCCTGAATTTAGGTCTGAGACAAAGTTGCTGCCGTTTTTTGTTTTTTCTTGTAAACCCTTTATAGGAGATTCTTGGTAAGGCTTCAAGTAAGGCTTTAAACCAGTCTTATTAGTGTAAGTGGATTCAATTTTTTGTTATTTACTTGTAGCTGTAGCTCTTTCTTTTCCCCCTAAGGTTTACTGTCATTGTGCAGGAATGAGGCTTAGAAGAAATAGCCTTCAATCGTAGTATGTTTAAAAAGGAAGACTTGATGAATTTGAAGTCAGCTAGACATTTAAAATAATTTTGCGCATCTTAAGAGTTAAAAACATCTCAAAGTTGTAGACTGACTTTCTGCGAAGATTTAAAAAAAAAAAAAAACAACGCTGCCTGCCAAGGGGGACTGAAGTAATGTTGGTGCAAGCCAGGAGGCTTGGATGGTCGGGTTAATGCCCTTCAGCTCTGCCCTTCATCACAGAGATGTCTTATTTGAATGTTATTTAGAAAATAATTTTATAGCTTAAAATTCCTGCATGTCTTGGTATTAGAGTGTAATGATGATTCCTGTAATTTCTGGGGTTAGCACCCTCGACTACAGAGTTGAAACAAAAATCAGCTGACGTTTCATTTCCTGAGGACAGGGGCCTGCAGAAGTAGTGCTGCTTTCGAGCAGCAGCTGCATTCAGGGCTCCCGGTGGCCTTGTGCTGTTCTGAGGATAGGTCGTGATAACTTTCCAAAGTAAATATTTCGTTGCATTCTGGTTACTTTGTTAGTGATCAGTTCAACAACAGGGAAGTGTTTATTGAGTTTCTGCTATACTCTTTATTAAGCCTTGTGAAGACAGGGAACTGCCATCTTTCTGTTTTTATTTCTTAATGTTTCCAAAGTTTCGGTCCACATTTATTGCCTCTTATACTGTAAAATGTTAAATTTTAGTTCGTATAACCCTGCATACTATTCATTAATATCAGTAAAAAACTTAGCTTTAGGGCACTTTTTTATTTTGAGAGCATGAAGTACAGAATGTGTCAATGATAAAGCTGAAGCCTCTTGCAAAATGATTTTTTAAATGAAATGCATAAAATCTTTTTGAATAACTTAGTATGCTCTATTTACTTGTGTGATGTCGAAAGTGTAACTATTTTTTTAAAAAAGTGTAACTATTGTAACAATATATTCCAAAAACAAGCTGGATTACTTTGAGGATGTTGAATAGCATTCACAATGACTTTGTTTTAGTTTGGTTTGGGGCAGCTGCCAACCAGGTAAAACAGTGTTATTAAAATTAATTCAATAAAAATGACTTAAAATATATTTTAAAAATTGTGGTAGGCAAATTCTGTCCATATAGATATATATATATATTTTTTGTGGTACGCGGGCCTCTCACTGTTGTGGCCTCTCCTGTTGCGGAGCACAGGCTCCGGACACGCAGGCTCAGCGGCCATGGCTCATGGGCCCAGCCGCTCCGCGGCATGTGGGATCCTCCCAGACCGGGGCATGAACCCATGTCCCCTGCATCGGCAGGCGGACTCTCAACCACTGCGCCACCAGGGAAGCCCTCTGTCCATATTAACTCTTGGAAAAGATAAATTGTATAACTGGCCTGTGTAATTTTTTCCTACTTAGTATATTTCATTGACTAGTTCAGTTGATAGAATTCCAAGACTTAAAAAAGTTCGGCTCACTTTTCTTTTCCTTTTTTTAAAAAAATTAATTTATTTTATTTTATTTTTGGCTGCGTTGGGTCTTTGTTGCTGCACGTGGGCTTTCTCCAGTTGTGGCAAGTGAGGGCTACTCTTCGTTGCAGAGCACGGGCTTCTCATTGTGGTGGCTTCTCTTGTTGAGGAGCACGGGCTCTAGGTGCATGGGCTTCAGTAGTTGTGACACGCGGGCTCAGTAGTTGTGGCTCATGGGCTCTAGAGCACAGGCTCAGTAGTTGTGGTGCACAGGGTTAGTTGCCCCGCGGCATGTGGGATCTTCCTGGACCAGGGCTCGAACCTGTGTCCCCTGCATTGGCAGGTGGATTCTTAACCACTGCACCACCAGAGGAGCCCGGCTCAGTTTTCTTTCCACTCAAATTGAGTGAATAATTTGGAAGACGGTATCTTCATACCAGAAATGCTCTCAGTGAAATCTCTTGTTTGGCAACTCAATATCTGCTTAAATATTTTATTATTGCTGTTTATAGAGTTAAAACGTGATTAAGTGTTAGTTGAGAAGTTATTTAGAAATTAAACCGATTGGTTGTCACTCCTAATTAACAAACCACTTATTAACATTAATCCCACCTGGCCCTGAAAAGCTCATCTGTTCCAATTTCCTTCAGAACCTTACTTCCACACTGATCCTTTTTTCCTTAGTATTCTAAGTACTTCCGTTTCTACCTTGCAATTTAACCTTACAAAACAAAACAATAAAATCTTTTCTTTTTAACCTCTGAAGGTCCTTCCCCGTCTTTGTTCCCTTGTTCTTCTTTTGCTGACTTACCTTTTTTGTTTTTTTAATATTTTTTATTTTTAATTTTGGCTGTGTTGGGTCTTAGTTGCAGCACGCGGGATCTTTCGTTGTGGTGCGCGGGCTTCTCTCTAGTTGTGACTAGAGTTGTGTGGGTTTTCTTTCTCTAGTTGTGGGGCGCAGGCTCCAGAGCGTGTGGGCCTTGTAGTTTGTGGCACTCGGGCTTAGTTGCCCCACGGCACGTGGGACCTTAGCTCCCCCACCAGGGATCGAACCCGCGTGCCCTGCCTCACGAACCGGATTCTTTACCACTGGACCACCAGGGAAGTCCCTGACCTCCATCTTGAGAGAGTCGATTTCTGCTGCCTTAATTTCCTCACCATGGCTCTGCCCTCTGATTTTTTTTTTCTGAATCCTAATTCTTTTTTTTTATTCTAATTTTATATTGGAGTACGGTTGATTTACAATGTTCTTTTAGTTTTAGGTATACAGCACAGTGAATCAGTTTTACATATACACATATCTATTCTTTTTCAGATTCTTTTCCCACATAGGTTATTACAGAATATTGAGTAGAGTTCCCTGTGCTCTACAGTAGGTCCTTGTTGATTATCTATTTTATATATAATAGTGTGTATCTATTAATCCCAAGCGCCTAATTTATCCCTCCCTGCCCTCTGATTTTTTACTCTTAATTTCTTTATCAATCTTGTCTTCAGTGTCTGTCTTTATTTCTCTGATGTCTTTACTGACCAGAATATGAATACAGTTTGCATACAGTCTGCGTACAGTTCTGCCCTCTCACCCAGGGTGAATCTCCAGCCCTCTTAGATGCCCTGCCAGCCCTTGAAGACTGTGAGTTCAAAATGAAACTCCCATCGTCCTTCCCAAACCAGCTTCCGTTTTGTGGTTTTCCATTTCGCTCAGTGTCCTTCCACGCTGTCAAGCCCCTAACAGTTTGAAGATAATCTGTCTTTAAAATTTTAAATTCATTGATGTCATCAAATTCAGTGGCTTTTCCTTTTTTATTATTATTTTAAAAGTATAAAGAAAATATGTGTAAATCATTTTTAAAAATTCAAGCAGTATTTAAGGGTTTCATTAAAACATGAATTTTGGGCTTCCCTGGTGGCGCAGTGGTTAAGAATCCGCCTGCCAATGCAGGGGACACGGGTTCAAGCCCTGGTCTGGGAAGATCCCACATGCTGCGGAGCAGCTAAGCCCATACGCCACAACTACTGAGCCTGTGCTCTAGAGCCCGTGTGCCACAGCTACTGAAGCCCATGTGCCTAGAGCCCGTGCTCTGCAACAAGAGAAGCCATCGCAATGAGAAGACCGTGCACTGCAACTAAGAGTAGCCCCTGCTCACTGCAACTAGAGAAAGCCCGTGCACAGCAACAAAAGATGCAACACAGCCTAAATAAATAATAAAATAAATAAATTTATTTAAAAAAAAAAACATGAATTTTCCTTCTACCTGGTGCTCAGTTGCCCTCCCTAAAGGCAATCATTTCCTCCCAGATTTTTGTATATCCTTCCTGAGAATATGTGTGTTGTGTGTGCATGTGTTGTGTGTGTCACCTTTTGTATACCCTGTTTCTTTACATGCATGTATCATACCATATAAACTGCTATACCTGCTTTTTTTCATTTAACACATTTTGCAGATACCAGCATGTTTAGAGTTTACTCACTTATTTTTAATGGCTGCATAATTTGTCCACTGTATGGAGGTACTGTAACTTATTTAACCAGTCCCCTGTTAAAGAGCTATTTCCTTTCATGGTTGTATCCAGTGCTGTGCTGTACATCCTTGTAGATGCATCTTTCTGCACATGTGCTAGTATTTTACAGGATAAATCGGTAGAAGTGGAATCACTGGATCAGAGGGTATGATATCCATTTTAGTATCATTTGGGGGGCAGCCGGGGGGATCTTCCTTATTTTTCCATGTTAAAGACATTGACAGTCCTCCCGTTTTTGAAATCAACTTCCTTGATACACCTGCCCTCTCTGATAGATCCTTCTCTCTTCTTTCTCTTCTCACCCCCTGCATCGAGGTCTCCCACACACCCTCAGTTTTGATGCTTCACCAGCATAGAGTCATACCCATGGCTATGATATATCCCAGTGAAAGGGTGTAAAGCAAAATCACAAAGGGAAAAGGCACGTGGGGCGAAGTCCAGGGGGAAACAGCGCAGGATTTCAAGGGTATTCGGCCAGTGGAGTCACACACGATGGACTTAATCTCCCAGCAACTAGTTGTGACAGCACGTGTGAAATGTTCTTTACCAGGGAAGCTCATTAGGGACTCACTGCCCAGGGTTTTTATTGAGGGCTTGATGCGTAGATAGCGTCTGCCTAGCACATACCCAAACTCCAGACTCTAAACAGGAAAGCAGGTTTTTAGCATAAACCATAGTGTTTGCACAAACAGTTTAGGTGGGTAACCCACCCTTCTCACCTAGGGTGGTGGGTGCTCTCTCCAAATCCAAGTTCCTAGACAGCAGCCCAGCCTTGGACGGAGGCCTTTCAAAGATAGCAGCCAGGTGTGCTGTGTTAACTCTTTCTGCACACCCCCTAATCTGACAGCCTTTGAGGCTTTGCTCCTGACTTTTCCTCTCTCTCAGTTTATCTAGTAGCTCTCATTGTACTTAGTAATCATCTCTACTCTGACTTCTGAGTCTTGGCCATTCACTTAATGTTGGTCCTGAGTGTTCCGCTCCTTTCAGTATGTTCCCTCTTAGATGTCCTGCCAACCCTTTACACTAAAAGTATTCCAAGCCAAACTCAGCATCTTCCCTCTGAAATCTTTCTTCCCCAGTGTTACCATTGTAGGTGGTGGCCCGGGATAGACAGCTTCCTTTGAAATAGCTCGTGTTTATCTCCTGCCTCCCCTTCCCCCTCAGTGTCTGCCGCCATCAGCCTGGATTATGTCCTTATCTCCTTGTGCTAGGCTTCCCGGAAGGAGTCAGTCTCACAAATAATCCCCTGCCCTCCAGTGAATTTTACCCCCACTGGATTGTTGTTCCCAACCCCCGCTTTCCTTATGTCCTTCCAAAATCTGACCCTAACTCTGTCTGTCTTTAATTGCTCACTTACTATTTACTGGCTCCCAGATACGTTTTGTCTTTTCCTGCCTCTCTGCTTTTGTAAACGGACATTTCTACCTGAACTGGCTTCCTTCTCCTCTCTGCCTAACCATATTCTTCCCAGCTCAAATCATACCTCGTTATAAACTTTGGCCACCTCAGTTATTATTTTTTATACATTTTTCTGAAGCATTTATTCGACACTTACTGCCCCATTTCTGTGGATGTTGAATTGGTCAGGGTTTGTGGTTGTAAACATGGAAGCCAACCCCTAATTTAAGCAGAAAAGAAATTTATTAAGTGATATCTATCAGCAGGCAGGACTGAAGAACCAGGCTTGTCAACTACAGCATCACAGACAACAGCCAAAATCAGGCTGCAGGGCTGTTCTAAGAGACGTCTGTCGCCACCACTGAACAAACGTGGTACTTCTTGCACTGGCGACACCACCGGTGCCACTGCTGCCTCTGACCCTAGATGTAGCTGCTGCCCCCTGGCCAGAGTGAATACTGCATGATTCTGGCTGCTGCTTGTCACGAGTCCTAACTCAGAGTCTGAGCTGGGGGTACTGATGGACAGATTTTCATCGTATGCTCTCGCCACAGTTCAGATGAGGTCTCATGTTTATAAGGTAGAGGATTTTCCACCTGTGGAAGGAGATTCCAATTTGAACCGCTAAACAGTGTCACATTTTCTCTCTAATCTTTCCATAGGTATCTGACTTCTTCCCAACTGTATCAGCTCCTCCCGGATGGACGGGACTCATACTTTTTTCCAGCTGCAGGCTACCTTAACATGACCCTGGTGTAGAGCAGACATTTAATGAATGACATAAAAAAGGCAAAGCAATATGAATCAGCTAGGATGTTTGGGCAGGTAACACCAAACCTAACTAGGGCTTAAGCTTATGGTATTGTCTCTAGTGTGTTCAGATCTGTACTTTATTGTTTTACATCAATTATTTTTGAAACAACAAAGCCTCAAAGCTTGGAGTTGCCTAGAAAACCACCCTTCTCCCTTTCCTCAGGAGCAATGTTTGTGAGTAAGTGAGCGGGCTGTCGGGCATTTGTTTCCTTCACATGGTCCAAAAAAGTTGAGTATTGTTGATATAAGTTAGGGTACTTTCCTAAGTAGACAGCGTTAATATGGACAACTGAAACAGCAAATGGCCCAAGTTTGCAGCGCAGTTGTTTCTCAGACTGGAACAACTCATTAACAGTTGTAACAATCTATTAGCAGTGATGGGAATAGATGGTTGGTCTCAAAAAGCTCTTTGCACTTTGCTGTACAGCAGACATGGGGACAGCATTGTAAATCAACTATACTTAAATTAAAAAGAAAAACTCTCACCCTAAAGTTAAATATATAATAAAAAAAATCTGTGGTTATAAACATTATAAGTACTTATTATATAAATCTGGAAAATATACAACTATATGAAGAAGAAAATTAAAATGTCATCCCTCAAGAAAAGTGCTGTAATATTTTTGGCTTATCTCTTTTTTTTTAACATCTTTATTGGAGTATAATTGCCTTACAATGGTGTTAGTTTCTGCTTTTTAACAAAGTGAATCAGCTATACATATGTTCCCATATCTCTTCCTTCTTGCGTCTCCCTCCCTCCCACCCTCCCTATCCCACCCCTCTAGGTGGTCACAAAGCCCCGAGCTGATCTCCGTATGCTATGCGGCTGCCTCCCACTAGCTATTTATTTTACGTTTTGTAGTGTATATATGTCCATGACACTCTCTCACTTTGTCACAGCTTACCCTTCCCCCTCCCCATATCCTCAAGTCCATGCTCTAGTAGGTCTGTGTCTTTATTCCCGTCTTGCCCCTAGGTTCTTCATGACCTTTTTTTTTTTTCTTAGATTCCATATATATGTGTTACCATATGGTATTTGTTTTTCTCTTTCTGACTTACTTCACTCTGTATGACAGACTCTAGGTCCATCCACCTCACTACAAATAACTCAATTTTGTTTCCTTTTATGGCTGAGTAATATTCCATTGTATATATGTGCCACATCTTCTTTATCCATTCATCTCTTGATGGACACTTAGGTTGCTTCCATGTCCTGGCGATTGTAAATAGAGCTGCAGTGAACATTTTGGTACATGACTTTTTGAATTATGGTTTTCTCGGGCCCAGTAGTGGGATTGCTGGGTCGTATGGTAGTTCTATTTTTAGTTTTTTAAGGACCCTCCATACTGTTCTCCATAGTGGCTGTATCAATTTACATTCCCACCAACAGTGCAAGAGTGTTCCCTTTTCTGCACACCCTCTCCAGCATTTATTTTTTCTAGATTTTTTG
Source organism: Tursiops truncatus (assembly GCF_011762595.2). Taxonomy (NCBI): domain Eukaryota; kingdom Metazoa; phylum Chordata; class Mammalia; order Artiodactyla; family Delphinidae; genus Tursiops; species Tursiops truncatus. The sequence goes on along the minus strand of NC_047049.1, from coordinate 76,602,805 downwards.
ATGATGGCCATTCTGACCAGTGTGAGATGATATCTCATTCTAGTTTTGATTTGCATTTCTCTAATGATTAATGATGTTGAGCATTCTTTCATGTGTTTGTTGGCAATCTGTATATCTTCTTTGGAGAAATGTCTATTTAGGTCTTCTGCCCATTTTTGGATTGGGTTGTTTGTTTTTTTGATATTGAGCTGCATGAGCTGCTTGTAAATTTTGAAGATTAATCCTTTGTCAGTTGCTTCATTTGCAAATATTTTCTCCCATTCTGATGGCTCTTTTGGTCTTGTTTATGGTTTCCTTTGCTGTGCAAAAGCTTTTAAGTTTCATTAGGTCCCATTTGTTTATTTTTGTTTTTATTTCCATTTCTCTAGGAGGTGGGTCAAAAAGGATCTTGCTGTGATTTATATCATAGAGTGTTCTGCCTATGTTTTCCTCTAAGAGTTTGATAGTGTCTGGCCTTACATTTAGGTCTTTAATCCATTTTGAGTTTATTTTTGTGTATGGTGTTACAGAGTGTTCTAATCTCATACTTTTACATGTACCTGTCCGGTTTTCCCAGCATCACTTATTGAAGAGGCTGTCTTTTCTCCACTGTATATTCTTGCCTCCTTTATCAAAGATAAGGTGACCATATGTGCGTGGGTTTATCTCTGGGCTTTCTGTTCCATTGATCTATATTTCTGTTTTTGTGCCAGTACCATACTGTCTTGATTACTGTAGCTTTGTAGTATAGTCTGAAGTCAGGGAGCCTGATTCCTCCAGCTCCATTTTTTGTTCTCCAGATTGCTTTGGCTATTCAGGGTCTTTTGTGTTTCCATACAAATGGTGAAATTTTTTGTTCCAGTTCTGTGAAAAATGCTAGTGGTAGTTTGATAGGGATTGCATTAAATCTGTAGATTGCTTTGGGTAGTATAGTTATTTTCACAATGTTGATTCTTCCAATCCAAGAACATGGTATCTCTCTCCATCTATTTGTATCACCTTTAATTTCTTTCATCAGTGTCTTATAATTTTCTGCATACAGGTCTTTTGTCTCCCTAGGTAGGTTTATTCCTAGATATTTTATTCTTTTTGTTGCAGTAGTAAATGGGAGTGTTTTCTTAATTTCACTTTCAGAGTTTTCATCATTCGTGTATAGGAATGCCAGAGATTTATGTGCATTAATTTTGAATCCTGCTACTTTACTGAATTCATTGATTAGCTCTAGTAGTTTTCTGGTAGCATCTTTAGGATTCTTTATGTATAGTATCATGTCATCTGCAAACAGTGACAGCTTTACTTTTTCTTTTCCAATTTGCATTCCTTTTATTTCTTTTTCTTCTCTGATTGCTGTGGCTAAAACTTCCAAAACTATGTTGAATAATAGTGGTGCGAGTGGGCGACCTTGTCTTGTTCCTGATCTTAGTGGAAATGGTTTCAGTTTTTCACCATTGAGGATGATGTTGGCTGTGGGTTTGTCATATATGGCCTTTATTATGTTGAGGAAAGTTCCCTCTATGCCTACTTTCTGCAGGGTTTTTATCATAAATGGGTGTTGAATTTTGTTGAAAGCTTTCTCTGCATCGATGGAGATGATCATATGGTTTTTCTCCTCCAGTTTGTTAATATGGTGTATCACAGTGATTGATTTGCGTATATTGAAGAATCCTTGCATTCCTGGAATAAACCCCACTTGATCATGGTGTGTGATACTTTTAATGTACTGTTGGATTCTGTTTGCTAGTATTTTGTTGAGGATTTTTGCATCTATGTTCATCAGTGATATTGGCCTGCAGTTTTCTTTCTTTGTGACATCTTTGTCTGGTTTTGGTATCAGGGTGATGGTGGCCTTGTAGAATGAGTTTGGGAGTGTTCCTCCCTCTGCTATATTTTGGAAGAGTTTGAGAAGGATAGGTGTTAGCTCTTCTCTAAATGGTTGATAGAATTCGCCTGTGAAGCCATCTGGTCCTGGGCTTTTGTTTGTTGGAAGATTTTTTTTTTTTTTTTTTTGCGGTATGCAGGCCTCTCACTGTTGTGGCCTCTCCTGTTGCGGAGCACAGGCTCCAGACGCGCAGGCTCAGTGGCCATGGCTCACGGGCCCAGCCGCTCTGCGGCACGTGGGATCTTCCTGGACCGGGGCACGAACCCGTGTTCCCTGCATCGGCAGGCTGACTCTCAACCACTGCACCACCAGGGAAGCCCATGTTTGTTGGAAGATTTTTAATCACAGTTTCAATTTCAGTGCTTGTGATTGGTCTGTTCATATTTTCTGTTTCTTCCTGGTTCAGGCTCGGCAGGTTGTGCATTTCTAAGAATTTGTCCATTTCTTCCTGGTTGTATCCTACTGTCCATTTTATTGGCATACAGTTGCTTGTAGTAATCTCTCACGATCCTTTTCATTTCTGCAGTGTCAGTTGTTACTTCTTTTTCATTTCTAATTCTGTTGATTTGAGTCTTCTCCCTTTTTTTCTTGATGAGTCTGGCTAATGGTTTATCAATTTTGTTTATCTTCTCAAAGAACCAGCTTTTAGTTTTATTGATCTTTGCTATCGTTTCCTTCATTTCTTTTTCATTTATTTCTGATCTGATCTTTATGATTTCTTTCCTTCTGCTAACTTTGGGAGTTTTTTTTTCTTCTTTCTCTAATTGCTTTAGATGCAAGGTTAGGTTGTTTATTTGAGATGTTTCCTGTTTCTTAAGGTAGGATTGTATCACTGTAAACTTCCCTCTTAGAAATGCTTTTGCTGCATCCCATAGGTTTTGGGTCGTCGTGTCTCCATTGTCATTTGTTTCTAGGTATTTTTTGATTTCCTCTTTGATTTCTTCAGTGATCACTTCGTTATTAAGTAGTGTATTGTTTAGCCTCCATGTGTTTGTATTTTTTACAGATCTTTTCCTGTAATTGATATCTAGTCTCATAGCATTGTGGTCAGAAAAGATACTTGATATGATTTCAATTTTCTTAATTTTACCAGGGCTTGATTTGTGACCCAAGATAATGATCTATTGTGGAGAATGTTGCATCAGCACTTGAGAAGAATGTGTATTCTGTTGTTTTTGGATGGAATGTCCTATAAATATCAATTAAGTCCATCTTGTCTAATGTATCATTTAAAACTTGTGTTTCTTTATTTATTTTCATTTTGGATGATCTGTCCATTGGTGAAAGTGGGGTGTTAAAGTCCCCTACTATGATTGTGTTACTGTCGATTTCCCCTACTATGATTGTGTTACTGTCAATTTTATGGCTGTTAGTATTTGCTTTATGCATTGAGGTGCTCCTTTGTTGGGTGCATAAATATTTACAATTGTTATATCTTCTTCTTGGATCGATCCCTTGATCATTATGTAGTGTCCTTCTTTGTCTCTTCTAATAGTCTTTATTTTAAAGTCTATTTTGTCTGATACAAGAATTGCTACTCCGGCTTTCTTTTGATTTCCATTTGCATAGAATATCTTTTTCCATCCCCTCACTTTCAGTCTGTATGTGTCCCTAGGTCTGAAGTGGGTCTCTTGTAGACAGCATATATATGGGTCTTGTTTTTGTATCCATTCAGCCAGTCTGTGTCTTTTGGTGGGAGCATTTAATCCATTTACATTTAAGGTAATTATCGATATGTATGTTCCTATTCCCATTTTCTAAATTGTTTTGGGTTTGTTATTGTAGGTCTTTTCCTTCTCTTGTGTTTCTTGCCTAGAGAAGTTCCTTTAGCATTTGTTGTAAAGCTTGTTTGGTGGTGCTGAACTCTCTCAGCTTTTGCTTGTCTGTAAAGGTTTTAATTTCTCCATCAAATCTGAATGAGATCCTTGCTGGGTAGAGTAATCTTGGTTGCAGGTTTTTCTCCTTCATCACTTTAAATATGTCCTGCCAGTCCCTTCTGGCTTACAGAGTTTCTGCTGAAAGATCAGCTGTTAACCTTATGGGGATTCCCTTATGAGTTATTTGTTGTTTTTCCCTTGCAGCTTTTAATATGTTTTCTTTGTATTTAATTTTTAACAGTTTGATTAATATGTGTCTTGGCATGTTTCTCCTTGGATTTATCCTGTATGGGACTCTCTGTGCTTCCTGGACTTGATTAACTATTTCCTTTTCCATATTAGGGAAGTTTTCAACTATAATCTCTTCAAATATTTTCTCAGTCCCTTTCTTTTTCTCTTCTTCTTCTGGGACCCCTATAATTCGAATGTTGGTGTGTTTAAGGTTGTCCCAGAGGTCTCTTGAGACTGTCCTCAGTTCTAATTCTTTTTTCTTTATTCTGCTCTGTGGTAGTTATTTCCACTATTTTATCTTCCAGGTCACTTATCCTTTCTTCTGCCTCAGTTATTCTGCTATTGATCCCTTCTAGAGAATTTTTAATTTCATTTATTGTGTTGTTCATCATTGTTTGTTTGCTCTTTAGTTCTTCTAGGTCCTTGTTAAATGTTTCTTGTATTTTCTCTATTCTATTTCCAAGATTTTGGATCATCTTTACTGTCATTATTCTGAATTCTTTTTCAGGTAGACTGCCTATTTCCTCTTCATTTGTTTGGTCTGGTGTGTTTTTATCTTGCTCCTTCATCTGCTGTGTGTTTTTTTGTCTTCTCATTTTGCTTATCTTACTGTGTTTGGGGTCTCCTTTTCACAGGCTGCAGGTTCGTAGTTCCTGTTGTTTTTAGTGTCTGTCCCAAGTGGCTAAGGTTGGTTCAGTGGGTTGTGTAGGCTTCCTGGTGGAGGGGACTAGTGCCTGTGTTCTGGTGGATGAGGCTGGATCTTGTCTTTCTGGTGGGCAGGACCACGTCTGGTTTTGTGTTTTTGGGTGTCTGTGGCCTTTTTATGATTTTAGGCAGCCTCTCTGCTAATGGGTGGGGTTGTGTTCCTGTCTTGCTAGTTGTTTGGCATAGGGTGTCGAGCACTGTAGTTTGCTGGTCGTTGAGTGGAGCTGGGTTTTGGCGTTGAGATGGAGATCTCTGGGAGATTTTCGCCGTTTGATATGACGTGGAGCTGGGAGGTCTCTTGTGGACCAGTGTCCTGAAGTTGGCTCTCCCACCTCAGAGGCACAGCACTGACTCCTGGCAGCAGCACCAAGAGCCTTTCATCCACACGGCTCAGAATAAAAGGGAGAAAAAATAGAAAGAAAGAGGATAAAATAAAATAATTAAACTAAAAAATATTAAGAAAAAAAATTTTAAGTAAAAAACAACAACAACAACAAAAAAATGGATGGATAGAACCCTAGCACAAATGGTGGAAGCAAAAGCTATACAGAGAAAATCTCACGCAGACGCATAACCATACACACTCACAAAAAGAGGAAAAGGGGAAAAAATAATGTATCTTGCTCCCAAAGTCCACCTCCTCAATTTGGGATGATTCGTTGTCTGTTCAGGTGTTCCACAGATGCAGGGCACATCAGGTTGATTGTGGAGCTTTAATCGTATGCTCCTGAGGCTGCTGGGAGAGATTTCCCTTTCTCTTCTTTGTTCGCACAGCTCCAGGGGTTCAGCTTTGGATTTGGCCCCGCCTCTGCGTGTAGGTTGCCTGAGGGCGTTTGTTCTTCGCTCACACAGGACAGGGTTAAAGGAGCAGCTGCTTTGGGGGCTCTGGCTCACTCAGGCCAGGAGGAGGGAGGGGTGTGGACGCGGGGTGAGCCTGCGGTGGCAGAGGCCAGCGTGATGTTGCACCAGCCTGAGGCGCACCGTGCGTTCTCCCGGGGAAGTTGTCCCTGGATCCCGGGACCCTGGCAGTGGCGGGCTGCACAGGCTCCCCGGAGCGGAGGTGTGGAGAGTGACCTGTGCTCGCACACGGGCTTCTTGGTGGCGGCAGCAGCAGCCTTAGCGTCTCATGCCCGTCTCTGGGGTCCATGCTTTTAGCTGCAGCTCGCGCCCGTCTCTGGAGCTCCTTTAAGCAGCGCTCTGAATCCCCTCTCCTGGCGCACCAGGAAACAAAGAGGGAAGAAAAAGTCTCTTGCCTCTTCGGCATCTCCAGACCTTTTCCCGGACTCCCTCCCGGCTAGCTGTGGCGCACTAGCCCCCTTCGGGCTGTGTTCACGCAGCCAACCCCAGTCCTCTCCCTGGGATCTGACCTCCGAAGCCCGAGCCTCAGCTCCCAGCCCCGCCCGCCCCGGCGGGTGAGCAGACAAGCCTCTTGCACTGGTGAGTGCTGGTCAGCACTGATCCTCTGTGCGGGAATCTCTCTGCTTTGCCCTCCGCACCCATGTTGCTGCGCTCTCCTCCATGGCACGGACGCTTCCCCCCCTCCACCGCCCGCAGTCTCCGCCCCCGGAGGGGCTCCTAGTGTGTGGAAACCTTTCTTCCTTCACAGCTCCCTCCCACTGGTGCAGGTCCTATCCCTATTCTTTTGTCTCTTTTTTCATTTTTCTTTTGCCCTACCTGGGGAGTTTCTTACCTTTTGGGAGGTCTGAGGTCTTCTGCCAGCGTTAAGTAGGTGTTCTGTAGGAGTTGTTCCACATGTAGATGTATTTCTGATGTATCTGTGGGGAGGAAGGTAATCTCTGTGTCTTACTCTTCCGCCATCTTGAAGCTCCCTTTTGGCTTATTTTTTTACAGTGTTTTCTTTTTCCCTTTTAATGTTTATTATTAACTTGGTTAAGACCGTACTGTATGGGGTTTTGTAGGCCACTTTCTCACTGATAATTATATCACTGACATTTTTGTGTTATTAAATAATTTGCATAAATACAAGTTGAACATATAAAAAAATCTCAAGTCACAAAAACTGTTCTCATTTTATTAAGAGATTTAGAAAATGGAACATGCTATTTATTCTTGGGCTGTGGCCAAGAGGAGTAATTGCTTCCACATTCTCTATGCATGAAAACCATCCACTCTGAGGTGCAGCTGTAGCCATGCTCTATACATCTGTTACGCTTTTCGTTTTCTGGTCTGATAAGCTTGTTCATCTCCCCCATGCTGCTTTCAGCAGTTGCCGTGACACCAGGTGACAGCTGGATTTGGTGATTTCTTGTCTTATTGCTTAAGGCAGCAACGCTCCATTCAGCAGCGGCTTAGTTGCTGCTCCTTTGCACATGTGAGGCCTGCCAGAGCCCAGCTTCCGGGCTGGTGAGAGCGCCTTCATTCACCAAGTGATTATTGATCATCCCTTGACCTCTGTCCTGGGGGTGTAAAGGTGACGACCCAGTCCTGCCCCATGCAGCTCGCAGTGTAGGCATTTGTTTGCAAGTGAACAGAGTACAGAGTGCCGTGATTGACCCTCAGAGGGCGGCTAACTCAGTTGGCCCAGGGAGTCTGAGCAAGGCTCCACAGAGGAGATTGTGCTTGAGCTGAGATCTTCAGCCGATGAGCCACTGACTTACAACTACTTTTATACGGCCTCTCTTGTTTTCTTTCTTTCTTCTTGACAGTCAGAGCTACCCTGGATCAATTTTAGCATAGATGTAACCCGGGTGAGCTTGGTGTAAGGTATGCTGGTGTCTGGCCTGCTTGGTGTGGTCAGAGGCTCCCAGGGGGAAGAGGGAGGTGGTTGTGGCGCAGGAGATGCATCCACATAGCTAGTGGCCCGGGAGGATGGCGGATCCCCTGGGGGAGGGTGGAGCATCGGGGGGAGGGGAGTGACAAGATCTGATCATGTCAGGCCCCAGACAAAGAGGCTGGCTTCCAGCTGATTGGGGGGAGGGGGAGACCCGAATCCTGTGTGGGACCACCAGTCGGGGCATGGAGGTGCTGTGTCGTGAGAGATCCACAGGCACCCACAGCATGTCCTTCAGATCAAGCAGTTCTGTGGTTCCTGGCAGTACCCTGTGGGGTGCAGCTTGGAAGCCCAGCAGGGAAGGCGAGGCACGCAATCCCAGTTGCAGCAGAGTGGCTGCATTTGGAGCACCCTCTGCAGGCAGTAAGTGCTTGTCATTATCTCTGTCAGCACTGGCCTAGGGCCTGGCCTCTTCTGGATCCTGCTGTTGGGATCAGTGGAACTTTAGGAAGGACGGAGGGGTGGGGTGTGGCATGTCACAGAACCCCCAGCCACATAAAAAGTACTGGGAATAATATGTGTCTTTTCCTAAAGAACTCGGAGTGGTGTGCAGGTGTTGCGAGCCTCCTAGCCGTGTTGTTCCGGTGTAGCTGTTTGAATGGTGGGGAGGAAGGACCTGGAAAACGCTAGTGTCTGAGCAGAATTGTGTGCAGCCTTTTTTTTTTTTTAAATTAATTTTTATTGGAGTATAGTTGCTTTACAATGTTGTGTTAGTTTCTGCTCTACAGCAAAGTGAATCAGATATATATATATACATATATCCCCTCCTTTTTGGATTTCCTTCCCATTTAGGTCACCACAGAGCACTGACTAGAATTCCCTGTGCTATACAGTAGGTTCTCATTGGTTATCTATTTTATACATAGTAGTGTATATGTGTCAATCCCCTCGTTCCAATTCATCCCACCCCCCCTTTCCCGCTGTTACCCATATGTCCTCTACGTCTGTGCCTCTATTTCTGCTTTGCAAATGAGTTCATCTGTATCGTTTTTCTAGATTCCACATATAAGCGATACTTACAACATTTGTTTTTCTCTTTCTGACTTACTTCACTCTGTATGACAGTCTCTAGGTCTAGCCACATCTCTGCAAATGGCACAGTTTTGTTCCTTTTTATGGCTGAGTAATATTTATGTGCAGCCTTTAAGAATGTAGTCTTTTGATTCTGTAAATGAACATTTGTTAAAATTATTTTTTTCCTAGATAATCCCCTATGTTGGGACCATTTCTGAGCAGCTGGAGCCTGGAACTTTGATTGTACTACGTGGGCATGTTCCTAGTGACTCAGACAGGTAAAGTCATTCTGTTAGATGAGAAGAGAACAAGAATAAACTCGTTGTGATTGTGGGACAACAAAAAATCATGAGGGAGAGACCATTTGGATACTCGGAGGCCTGATTTTGCTTTCATAGCAGCCCCGGCCAAGGTGCTGAGGAAATTGGAATGAAAAACTGAAATACAGGTTATTTGGACTTTTTGTTGCTGTAAGTCTGATTGTAGTATAAAGAATTAGAGATACGGTTAATGAAGGGAACTGTGGTCAGATGACAGGGACACAGTCTAGTTACAGTGTAACATTCCCACACCATCTCTTAAGGCCTGTTCTGGGTGGTTTTATCTAATGCTTGCTTTGGGTAGAGTCTGGACGAGGCTGTATCAGCTAGAGTTGGGCTCGGCTCTGTGTGGTGGATGCCTGAACAACAGTGGTTTAAATAAGATGTGAACGTGACATCTAAAGGGGACAGTCTGGAGGGCTGAGGGTGCCTCTTCACGCACTCACCCTGCCATGCCAGGGTGAGGTCCTCTTTCTCGTGGTTCCTGGAAGCTAGGACTCTGGTCCTCACGTTGTGTTTGGGTAGCTGCCTGGGACTGTGTGCTATTTGGGGGGAAGGGGTGGGGGGTGGACAGAAGGCAGATGCCAACTGACTTTAGAGACCGTTTCCAGGAATCTTCCTTGCACACTTCACTTCTACCCCATCGGCAGAGCTTGGAGCACCTGGGCGAACGCACCTGCGGGGAGACTGGGCAATGTGGGTGCTTGTGGTGGACCGCCACCAAAAGCATGTGAGTGAACAGAAGATCCGTCAGCTGTCACTCGGCCTGGGTTTCTGCGCTGCCGGGCCTGCGAGGCCACCTTCCTCCCTGAGTCCTCACGCAGCCTGTGTTTCCTCCCCTCCTCAGGTTCCAGGTGGACTTACAGTGTGGCAGCAGCGTGAAACCTCGAGCGGACGTGGCCTTTCATTTCAATCCACGGTTCAGAAGGGCCAACTGCATTGTTTGCAACACTCTGAAAAATGAGAAGTGGGGCTGGGAAGAGATCACCTATGACATGCCTTTCAATAAAGAAAAATCTTTTGAGATCGTGATCATGGTGCTGAAAGACAAATTCCAGGCAGGTTTTGGAGAACAGGGGTTAGATCCTCATTCACGAGAATAAGCACGAGGGAAGCTTTTCACATGAGTGAACTCACCCTTGCGTGTCCTAAATCCAGAGGAAGAGTTTGCCTTTATCATGTTCCTCTAGAGGAGGGCCCGGCGGGGCCCTTGCTGTGAGGCGGGCACAGCCAGCATCCCTGCCGGGGTCGCCGTGCTGGCAGAGGGCGAGGCCAGCGCAGCGGGAGTTTGTTAGATCGTTGCTCCTCGCAGGGCTGAGCTTCCTTCTGACCTGGCACAGCCTTACACTCAGGATGGGAAAGTAAACCCCAGGCAGCAGGACCCGCAGGGTGGGAGAGTCTGAACTGACAGATGGGATCCTGGCGTGGGAGTCGGGGTTTGTAAAGTTGCATCCTGCCGCAGCCTAGTCCCGTAGGATCTTGAGATTCTAGACCCAGAGGAGCTCATAGCAACCCCGCTGCATGTCGTCGGTGCTCCCGCTGCTTCCTCGGGTGTGTGTGGTCCTGGAGGCGCCTCCACCTCCTGGCCCACGAGCCTGTGGAGGACTTGACGCCTCAGGTGGAGACTCCCCACCCGAGGTGCAGACCCCTCTGACCCTCAGAGCCTGCTCCCACCAGCACTTCTCCCCTAAACCTCCTCTCTCCCCTCATCCCTCCTCTGGCCATTGGAGTACTTGGGTCTGGATCGTTCTTTTTAATGCTTGTCCGTGCTCTTGAGCTTTGTTTTTTTTCCTGTGTTTCTTTTGCCCGCCAATGGGATTTTCAGCTCCTTGAGATCAGAGACTGTACTGTGTTCGGCGTGTCTTCCCGACACTCCTACAAGTACTGACATCTGGCGGGAGAGGGAGGCGCCCTGTGCACTGGTACCCGCTAAAATGCATTTATTAACTGTTTTATTCGTGGGGGGGGACCTGTCTTCTGTGTTTGTCCAGGTGGCTGTCAATGGAAAACATACCCTGATCTACGCCCACAGGATCAGCCTAGAGAAGATCGACACCCTGGGCATTTACGGCAAAGTTATCATTCACTCCGTGGGTTTCAGCTTCAGCTCGGTCAGTCCCCTTCCATGGGGGGCGGCAGGGGGTCTTTGGTGATGTTTTCTTGAAAACTGTGTAAATATGTCCCTCATTAGTGTGTTAATTTCTTGGAAGTAAATCTTTCAGACTAGTAGGATGCTAATCATTGACCAGGGCTTGCTTGTCTGTAGGATCTCAAATCTAGCATGGTTCCAACAAAAACCCAAACAGTAACAACAAAACAAACAGCCTTTACAGCTGGAGAGCGGCCGTTTCCCTGATGCAGGAGCGTAGTGGAGCAGTTCGCTAGGATTGTTTCCTAGAAGCGGGACGTCAAAGGGTACCTGCATTTTAAGTTAGGATTGAAATTGCTAACGTGCCCTCCAAAGAGAGTAAAACAAAGTAGTCTCAAGATCTGTATTCATTTGCTCACATTCTTCTTCTTCTTTTTTTTTTTTTTGTGGTACGCGGCCCTCTCACTGCTGTGGCCTCTCCTGTTGCGGAGCACAGGCTCCGGACGTGCAGGCTCAGCAGCCATGGCTCACGGGCCCAGCCGCTCTGCGGCACGTGGGATCTTCCCGGACCGGGGCACGAACCCGTGTCCCCTGCATCGGCAGGCGGACTCTCAACCACTGCGCCACCAGGGAGGCCCCTGCTCACATTCTTCTTGACATTAGTTCTGATTTTAACATTTGCCAGCTTGACAGAGGGGAGAAGGTTGCTAATGTTCATGCATTTTTGGATAATTTTCTGTCATATTTTCATGTTTAATACCATTTATAATTTTTGTTGATATGTCAAGCAGGTTATATTTAGAATTCTGATGGATGTTAAATATTAATCTGAACTTTTCTTCAGGATTTAAGAAGTAGCCAAGCATCTACTCTGGAATGGACAAAGATAAGTGAAGAAAATGTAAATATTAAATCTCTTAATCAACCACCAGTTTAAAAATGTTTTTTTAGTTGCCATGTAAATTAGGTGGCAGGCAGGCTGAGTTTTAAAAAAACTGTTTTTAATATGAAAACTTATATTTTTAGTAATTAACAGGCTGGAAGTAATCGTTCGAAAATTGAGGCATATACTTCAGGGTGCCAGGTGCTATAAGTTTTGCTGTTTAGACTCTCAGTGGATCTGACCACTACCCACCAATCTTCTGTACAAAGAACTCTCTGAACTGCTGAATAGGGCTGTCCGGAGGTGTTTATAAATAGTGAGCACAGCCAGTGCATGGGCAAACGAACTTCCACGTGTATCTTCTCCCCCTGTGGAAACAACTGCAGTTCAGACATTTTTTGCTGTTATTAGTGTGGAGAAAGTGAGGCCTTACTGATCTCAGCACGTTCCTAGACAGACTAGAATCTCAGCATTTGGGGAGCACCCTGGGAAGAACAAGGAAAATGTGTTTGAAGCCCACATGTGGCCTTCAGCAAAGGCTCAGCTTGTGGCGGAGGCTATAGGATTCAGATGAACAGGACAGTCAGTCTGTTCCCAGCCTGAGTGGCACTCTGCAGCTCCAAAGCACTTGGTCAGGAAGCACTGGCCACCTGCATGTCCCCCCGCCCCGGAGTGGAGCAGGCACTACCGGCCCAGGCTCTGGGTGGTACAGCCAGTAAGATCCAACTGCTCATGTTATAAAACGTATTTCTTCCGTCAATCATCTGTATTTTGTCTTTCTCTTCCAATAGGTACAGAAGTCTGGCATGTCACAGTTTGTAAGTATTTTTGCTATAACCTGTGGAACCTTTTATAAGATTGCCCAGGAAATGAATAGTTGAAGCTTTGGAAGACTGGTTCATTCATTCCATACCTTATTGCAGAACTGTTTCCCTACAGCCTAGTAATAGAGGAGACATTTCTAAAATCATCCCCAGAACTGTCTACACCAAGAGCAAAGGTTCGCCAGCCAATCACACTTTGACTTGCTCCAAAATACTACCTACCGACTGTTTGTCAAAGGTTTGAAGAGCCAAAATTTTCTTAATTCTGTCTAACAAGTATTTAATGTTAGTTAGCTGATATGCGTAACTGCTACCCTCAGTACAAGCCCAAAGCAGCCACTCTGTGTTTGCACTGGTGTCCTGGACGGCTATCAGTCAACCGGACATCAGGTCCCTGAGCCGTTAGTGTGTTTCTGTAGCTCCCCCTACCTCAGCCGCTTCCCCTCCGGGCTGAAGGCAGTGCACGCTTCAGGCCAGCCGAGGTGACCTTCTCAGAGGGCATTTCACTCAGGCAGAGGATGTCAGGTCCCTCCCCACATCCATTCATTTCATTGTCTGAAAAATGGAGTGTTTGCTGTGAGCCAGGGACCCACCTGGGACCAAGGCAGACTTGGTCTGTCCCTTCATGGGGTTCACGGCCTTTAAACATTTCCCAGTGTCTTCTGGCAGTTTTCCCTCAAGATCCCTTTTGCAGGCTTCCTGATGCTAACTGGGATTTCTTTGCAGACTCTGCCATTCGTAGCGAGGTTGAACTCCTCAATGGGCCCTGGACGGACTGTTGTCATAAAAGGAGAAGTAAATACAAACGCCAAAGGGTCAGTATCAGTAAGTGGCCGTAATAACGCGGCTGCTGCTGCGTGTCTCTTACAGCTGTAACCCTGTCAACAATCTCGTGAGGTGTAAGTCGGGCTAATGTCATAAGCTTCATTTGAAAAGTGAGACTGTTAAAGCCAGATGAAGTTAGACTGCTGACAACTAGCAGTTGGCGGCGCCTAGGCTTTTTGTGGCCAGACAGGAGGGTGGCATTTTTGTCCACGAGGCCCACCCTTGCAGAACTGCAGGGCAGCTCTGTGAGAGCAGATCACTTTTATTAGGGCTCGTTCCCCTTGCCATGGGTCTTATAAGATTCCTGCTTTTAGAACCTTTTCCAGAGGTGTTCAGAGTTCTGAAAGCTTGAAATGAGAGCTATTTCCTAGCAAGTAGTACACTTTGAAGAACAGGGCATTGTAAATGCTGAGACTTCCTGCTTGGAAGGACCCTGTTCTTGCAGCAGACGTGATCCTTTGGGTAGCTTGCTCTAACCGTTTAATTTCTTCCTGTAGCCTTAAACGTGGATCTTAAAGCTTTTCATATTTTTATTTTGCAAATAACATACTTATACCAACGGTGTGGAGACTCGGAATTTTAAATTTCACCTTCATCGGCATTCCTGGGTCCTTGTGTGTACATGTTTTGTGTAATCAGAGTTTAATTCTGATTGTTAAAATTGCAGAAACTCGACTCCTCTCTTCTACTTGGCTAATTAGTTTTTAAAAATTCTCTCAAAAGCTTTGCTGTTGATCTACTATCAGGAAAATCCAGGGATATTGCTCTCCACCTGAACCCACGCCTGAATGTTAAAGCATTTGTAAGAAATTCTTTTCTTCAGGAGTCCTGGGGAGAAGAAGAGAGAAATATTACCTGTTTCCCTTTTAGTCCTGGGATGTACTTTGAGGTGAGATGATTATCTTTTTTGAAAATGGGACAGGAAAAAGAATCCTGCGGGCAGGGGTAAGATGCAAGATAAATGGTCCATTTAAATTGAGTCCAACTTAATATGTGGAGATTGTGTGTGGTTTTTGTTTATTTGGAGATTGTATTTTGAATGCCGTCTTTTATAACGCAAATAATCAGCATAAATGGCCAAGCCAGTCGAGTGCCACGTTATTTGCATTGGAATTATCTGACATGTTTTCATAATGACAATTTCTGTGTAACCCCATATTAGTTAATAGGAATTTGAACAGGAACCTTGTCTCAGGGCGGGAGTAGCGCGTTTAATCCTAAGTGAACGTGAGGACGTAGGAGCCATGAGACTGCCGGCACTATCCGTCGTCTCAGTGACACACAGCTTAGGTGGCAGTACTCTGTTCCAGGCGGTCCTGTTTGTATATATTCAAAGAAAGACACATTTAGACTACCGGGACTTGAAGGCATGTAGTCCTGAGCCCCCAAAGGTGCGAATGTTCTAACACAGCCTCTCCCCAGATGTGCTTCCGGGGAGTCTCGCCACGTGGATGCTGCAGGGTTGGCTGGGTGCCCTCACCAGCTTACGTGACTCACTGCTCACGTGGTCATTTAGGGTCACTGATTTCGGTCGTGGCTTCTCCAGCATTTTAAACTGTCACATGCTCTGGACGGTTGGAGCTCGCAAGACTCCTCAGAGTTGTTAGAAGTGTGAACATCAGGCTGAACAGAAGGTGGTGATTTGGCATTAATATTTATCCGTAAGTTCCTGTCTAATGCAGTGCCCTGGTTTGGGGAGTGATAGACAGGAGCGAGCTCATCATAGGTTCCCTGGAAGTGGTGGGTACTCGTTTGGAATTCAGAAGGAGGTGGGGGTGTGAAGGTAATCTGCGTTTTACAGATTTCGGGGATGATACGGACAAGTCGCTGGAGGTCGGAAGGGCGGCACAGGGGTTGCTGACTAGGCGGCAGTCAGGGTGCGAAGGGTGACGTGGGTTCACTGGAGGGAGAGGTGGCTGCTCCGGCAGGAAGCTGATCCTTGTGGTTGGTGACTGGAAACTCGTGACCTGTTTTCTGGCCTATTTGAGCCCCAAGTTTGCGACTACTGTATCAAAAGAGGAAAATAACACATTCTCTTAAATAATCTTTTCCTTTGTTAGTTTTCTACTTCAGGAAGAGTAGTTGTCCTCATGTGGGATCACTGTTGTCAGTTTTTTTGTAGTGATAGCTTTAAACTCCTGCCTTTTTAATAGGCTTTCGTTGAGATTCTCAGATCTTTCCATTAAAGCCATTGCTTTGCTTTTAAACAGTATCTTCTGTTCCGTGGCATTTCAGATTCACTTGTTAGTTCCAGCTGGAATCATTTAAAAACTATCTTTCGGTTTTGTAATGTCATCAGTGAGCTCTTTATCAAATTCATGTTCTTAGGAGCTGTTCAGGTGGTTGAGGGATCTTGGTGTTCCATGTTTGCATGTATGTACTTTGTTTTGCAACAGTGTGTCCACTAGGCTGCCTGCCATTTCTCTTCCATTTGTAACATAAGGTGCTGGCTCTGCACTTGCTCTTAGTCTAGAGAACTCTTTTCCCACTGCATCCGTCTAATGCCAGTTTGTTTTCCCTTCTGAGCATAAGGCTGTGTGTTTTGTATTCTCTTGAGATTTTGTTAAATGTCCATCACCAAAGGTCCCTTCCATCTGGTTGAAACTGGGATTTCCACCATTGTTGTGGGCATATAATCCCCAGTTATGGCTATTTTCCCCAGTTCTCTGTATAGCCCTGCGCCTTCATCTGTGTCAGTTATTGCTGTTATCCATGGAATTTCCCCCTCTTCCTAATCTCCCCCAGCAGCCATTTCCACTAGTCCTAGCAAAAGAAAAAAGACACTCCGTTGGCTGCTTTGCAGATCCAGATTTTGTGCCTCAGTCTGGCCTCCGGGGATGGAGGCGGGGAGTGCCGGGGAGAGCACAGTGTGGGTTTACCCAACTGGCCTCTGCAGTGTGGGTGGGAAACAAATGGTAGTCAGTGGCCAGACTGGCACGGGGAACATGGTAGCAGAAGTAAGAGGTTTAGGTGTACGAGCAATTTAAAAGGATCGCAGTTAACTCTGAAGGGCTAACACCAGTGAGGACTCTGAACTGAATCTCTTCCAAAACTCAGAGGTTCATAGAACACTGAGCTTTGAAGAGCTTTGGAGAAACAGACAAGAGGTGCTGAGCTAGGATGGGAATCAGGGTCACCAAGCAGCTCTGCAATCCCTAGCAAGTGACCTAAACTTCTGAGGTTTCATATTGTCTGAGTTGCCCAAGACCCTAGAGTTTGAGGCAGCAAAGTGAGGATCCAAGCCCCTTGGTACCAGCCTGTGACTGGGAACCAGCTCTTCTGTGAACGAGTGTCATGGTCAGCCACTTTCTCCTTCCCAAGTGTCGGCGAGGAGGGCGGCTTGCCACTTCCCCAGGAGCACAGGGCAGGAGAGGGTGCGTGCTGAGGACAGGAAGCCAGCAGGCCCTGGGGACAGTGTGAAGGTCCAGGCACATGAGAGCCACTTCCTGGAGTGGGACAAGGCAGAAAGTGCCACTACAGATACACGTTAGTCAGATCCTGGAAACTGCAGCAGGGAGTCGGCGCTGGCAGGCTGGGAGAGGAAACCAAATGGTTTACTTGACACGCCTGTTCGTGTGCGGGAAACAAACTCTTAAGCCCACGGGCACCACTAATGTTGTGTATACTTTCCTTCCAGATGATAATTTATTGTGATGTTAGAGAATTCAAGGTTGCAGTAAACGGTGTACACTGCCTGGAGTACAGACACAGATATAAAGACCTGAGTCATATCGACACGCTGGAAATCGATGGCGATATCCACTTACTGGAAGTAAGGAGCTGGTAGCTGACAGGTGTGCTACAAAAACTGAAATACAGGTGACTTCTGTAACACTGGCCTTGTTAAAATGCATCTTACTCTCATGATACGGTTTATATATATTGTTAAAATGAGCTGTAAGTCCTACTGGGTGTCCTCAGTCCATGTCACGCAGTGAGACTTTGTCAAGCAAAAAGTGAGGACATTTGAGGCAACAGCAGCTTATAGCCATTATTATAACAGGCCTTTCTGCTCTCTCTCCTGTACCCTGGCCGCCTCTTTTTTAAACCTACTTCACATTCAGCAAGTGTTTATTAAGAGCCTGCTGTAACACAGTAGCCACCCTGCATGGAGCGCTTGTCTTTTGCCAGCACTGTGCTGGGAGCTGGGAGGACACAGTGAGGCACGTACATTCCCTGTTCTGTTCAGCTCAGAACCTTCCGTGCTTTGCCACTGTGCCATTGTTTCTCCTCCATGCACTACATAAACTCACCAGGCACTTAAAAGAATTATTCTGTTAGATCACCTGAGGACACTATAGGCGACACCACTCTTCCTGCAGTGCTGCCCTTCATACCCAGTGTTTGATCGTATCCTGTAATTGAGAGGATTGATGTTGACCTACATCTGGCAGTTTTCTTTAGCATAATATTTATATCTTCTAGCTGTAAGCATTACCAAATAATTATCATTATGAGATCGGAACACAGCACAAGATAGAGGCAAAAAACAAAGCAAAACGAACAAAACCAAATGGTACTGAAATTAACTTGATGTCAATCTCCAGGCCACTGATCTTCTGTACCAGTAAATGGTTATTTTAGAATATTGGAATTTAGGGTGAGTCAGAGGTCTCCTCTGAAAGTTTAAGGTAGACGAGAGATGGATTCAATTTGTAAAATGTTTGTGGGTAACAAAGCAATGTCAAGATTAGACTTAATGACTGATTATAGAACAGGCCCTATCAGAAAGTAAAATACACCAGCAGAGACCAGTGAAGTAGAGAGAGGCCGTGTGTGCCTGTTGCTTGTCTGCACGCAGACCAGCACTGCCTCTCCTCTTCTAAGACGACCCCGTCATCGTTAGTGACTGAGATCAAAACGCTGTTCTCCCTTCAGTGATTAAAATCAAACCTGTATCAGCAAGTTGAACTGTTGTTGCATTTCTGTAATTTTTTCTGTTATTCTTTGAAGAGAGTTGGCAGAAGTTCTTTGTAGAATTCTTACAGGTCAGATCTTGTCACAGGGAATTTCAAAGCCTTGGGAGTGGGGAGGTAAAAAGCTAGATCAGTCAGATCATTTTATATTAAATCGCTGGGCTGAATTCTGCCAGGATTTGGGAATATTTTCATAACAGCTTTTGGTTAGGTATTATTTGTATCCCTATAGTGGAAAAAATACTGTTACCAGTCTTACTTTTAAAAAGTACTCAGTGTAGCACTTAATTCTTTTCCACCTTGTCATATTAATTTATTATGCCCAGTCTTGCCAAGCTAAAACAAACAAAAAACACTGGTGGAGGCGAGGATGTTGGGAAAGCTGTAGAAGGCAAGAAGGGTCTAGTATCCCCCAAGGTTTTTTTTTCCTCCAGAAAAGAACATCAGAGGGCCTGGCAGATGGTGGAAACGGTGGACCACTTAGGAAAAAAGAAAAGCCCACTTACCTTGTTTCCTGTAAGTCTTAAACATAGTTCATTTTCATTTTATGTGGATGATACTAAGACGTCTGACCATTTCTTTGATAGAATAAATACAAAATCTTAAGATTTTTTTGGAAAAGAAGCCATTAGCATTTATTAATGAATCCTGTTGAGATGTTTCATAAAGAGAAATATGTGTTCCTAGCAAACTCCGTCTCCAGACTGCAAATCAGCCTTTGCTTGTCACGATTCCACACTAAGTTTCTGTATTAAATTAGATCAAGGGCTTTCAGACTTGATTTGAACACCTATGGAACAGTGCTTAGAGGCCTTAAATTTTAAAAAGGCATAAATAAATAAAATGCCTTAAACAAAATAAAGGCAGATTTGTTTACTTTTATTTGCACCCTCACTTCGCAGCTTCACCATGACTGACATAGTATAGAGATTAGAGAACTTCAAAGCTTTGAAAAAAAATCTGTTGTTTACTTTTTTCCTCATAAAAGTAATCCTTGGTTAACCACCGATAGAAATAGCATTTCTAACCCTGAAGGGGCTCCCTCTTACCACCTGGTGTTTCTGAGCCCTCATTATTTGTGGGAGCAGTGAGGTGTGGCTGTTTTATAAACAGCCTACTGCTTCCACCCCCTGCCCCCCAAAAGACTGAAGGATAAAGGAGAGACGATCATATTCTAGAGCAGAAAATGCATCCCACAACTACTCCCCTCCATGAGCACACGCAAAAATTAAGACTGCAGTGTCATCTACCCAAAATGAAAAGTAAAAGTCCAAATGGCTTTACAGTTGAAAGCATTCTTGTTGGGTGCTGAATAACTCATTTTCTTGAAGTAAAGAGCTGCTTTGAGTGAAATCTCTGACACCGATACTACGTACAAAAGATAGTCCTTTACCAGGAAAGTTAAGGCTTTACAGTCTAAACGGGGGTTAGCTTTGGGTGCTAAAATTAATCATGTATGTAATGGTAATAACATCACTCAGAAAAGACCATCATCGATGGTCTTAATTAAACAAACAGCAGTCTGTATAAAAATACCATGTATCATTTACTCTTTTTGTATATTCTGTACAACTGGCAGGAGAGGCTTATGTGGTAGCACAAACCAGGTGGGAATTTTGTAAAGAAGTCCAAGTAGGTGTTAGCGGCACCAAAAGTAATATGGTCCTAAACACCCAAAATAAAAATATGAAAAGTCAGTCTGACCTCTGAACAGTATGAAATACCAGAGATCAGGGCTTTAGAAGTAGCCCTGGAGCGGCTCTCCCAGGATCGTTTCCAGCCGCTGAACAGTCTTCTGGCACTGATGCTCCACCTCTTCACATTCATCTAAAAACAAAATCAAAATGAGTCAGTCTTCCTGCCTCAGTTCTCAGAGCCTGGTTCCTCACATCTCACATTCGCTGGCCGTCAGTCAGAAGAGAGAAATGAAGCACAGTCCTGAGGTGGAAGCCATCCTGGAAACCCCTCCTCTGCCTTCCTCCCTCCTGCCTTCATTCCCTTCTTTCGGTCTAGGACTAGGGAAGCAGAATAAGACAGACCCCCAAAAAGTGGTGCACAAACGAAAATTCCAGATGCCTAGCGATGCCACTCTTAGTAGTTCACACAGCCCCTGTCCAGGAGGGAGGAAACAAAGGTGCAGCCAGCTGGTTTTGGATCAGCAGTGAATCGCTAACGTGAAGGCATCTGTCTACTCGCCTCCATCACCCCGCTAATAAGCTGCACTGTTATTTCTTGGGCTGCGTGGTGGCACAGTGCTCGTTCTGCCGTCGGTCCAGAACTGTGCAAACCTGGACTTAAACCCCAGTTCCACCTGTCACACATTTTTATCAGCTAGATTACTTAATCTCTTAAAGCCTCTAGTTTTTTCCTTTATAAAAGGGAGATAACGGCATATGCCTTGTGAGGATTAACGACATCATCCACGTAGAGCACAGAGTAAGTGCTGGTCATTAACAGGCAGCCACCCCATTGCAGCCTTAGTGGCACTGGATGTTTTGGTATAATAACCCTATATCTGTGGACCAAAATATTCAATCACAGACATGCGTGAGGTTAAAGAAAAACAGTATCATAGTCTGCACCGTCAGCAAAAAAACACAAAAGTAAAGATAGTGAGATTATGCTATAAACAAATCTCAAATGACAATGAGGCAGCCCGAGCACCCCACTCAAACCAGGAGCTCAGCCTCTGCACAGAGGGCTGGAGACACGAGCTCATCACAGGCTATCCAAATGTGCATTCTCATTGGGCACATTCCCACAGAAGTTCACTCTATTTCTTAATAGTTTGGGAATTACCTTCCATCAATTCAGCTAAGAAAGGAATGGATTCTGGTAACAAGACGATATAATTCTCTCTTAGTTTTTCAGCCAGTGCCAGCACCGTAATCAGAGCAGCAAATCGAACCTGAAAGGGATAAAAAAGGTGAAGAATAATTAAAAAAAAAAAAAACTAGTATTCTTGTATTACTTTATGATCTAACTTGAGATGAGCTCCGAATTTTAAACTGTTAGCCTCACGTGAGTTTATTTCACTTTCTGGCCAACTTTCATCTTGGAATACCAGTTTGTTTAACAATTCGGGATCCATCTATAATATGGGCAACCTTATATTTCAATCTGTGTTCTAGAATTACAAGCCTTTCATGTGAATGTCTTTTTATAACATTTTTCTTAAAACAAACCAGTAAAAATGCCACCTGCAAATTCAAGTGTGTCATCAAATGTGACTGCACTGGAGCCGCCAGCTGGCCTGGCCGCTGGTGATGCTGACCTGGAAGGACCGCGTCCCCAGCCACTGCAGGCAGGACTCCCGTCCTCAGGACCCTGACTGGGGTCACAGTGTGGTTGTGTGAGGGGCCAGGCGCCGGCTCTGCCCACACCCTCACCTCAGCCTGACTAAAAAACACACTCATTGTGTCATAAATGTCCTAGTTTTGGAACTTAAAAGATTGGAGTGTTGCTCACGACTTGTCTCTGACAAGGAATGCAACCAGTTGTTTGTTTTGTTAGTGATTCACTTTGAAACAAAAGCTATGTTAGTCTTCTTTCTGGTTTTGGGTAATTCTGGTTTGGATAGAGCAAAGTGAGTTGTTGAAAAAACGTTTGTTACTGCCTATGTTCAATCAGGATTTTCTTGATATTGTACAATCAAAACAACATATTACAAAACAACAAATTTAATGCTGCAACTTTGTTAAGATCCTACAATTTAAAATTTGGGGGTTCCCATCCATACATCTGTGAAGAAGAATTAGCATAATAAGAAGAAAAATACATTTTGTTAATTACATTTTACTTCCAAGACCTTTCAAGCCAATGTAGAAAAAGAAAACTTTGGGCACTGTGATCCTTTCATGTGTAAAAAGGAAACTGAACTAGAAAAAATTAAAGTAATAAAAACATTAATCTGAAAAATCATAAATAAAATTTGGGGGTTCATCGGAACAGCCTCATTGTTTTCATTGCTTCCTAATAAATGCTGTGAATTTCAACTAATAAATTTATTAACAAAATTCTGCTTCAGTCTGTTTTATCCCCTGAGGTTCTAGTGTGATAATTAGCTTGAGGAATGGCAATTCATTGCTAGAACAGTTTGAAAACTTCCAAACTTCCGCTCATTCCCCCCGCCCCCCACGTTAATGGGCATCAACCGCTAGCCCTTACCGTGCGTTACTCCACCAAGTCCTATGCCTGAGATCGATACACAACAGGGACTCTGCTCTAACTCAAAGGAATGTTCTGTAGACAAAGCATGCTGTCTCTGGGAGCACACTGACATTTAAATGGTGCATAAGAAACATGAGGAATTCAAGTCTTTTCAATATTTAAAAGTGTAAAGTATTTTAGTGCTCGTGCCTAGCACACCATGGGGGTGGGGGAGGACTGCCATTATTTATAAATGGCCTGTAAGAGAAAACCAAGTTTCCCAGGCTCAACCTTCTGCCTGACACAGCCAAACCCTGGTGCTAGAAGACACCCAGCAGTGCAGACCGGTGAGGCCCCAGGGAGAGCGCACAGCATCCCTGCTGGCCCTGCGGCTCCTAACCTTGGGTGAGGAGTCCCTCATCTTCAGCAGGATCTGGTAGTTCAGTGGTTTCCAAAGCGAGTCGTCTGCCATGGCCACTGCGAACTGTGCAAGGCACGGGATCAGGTGCTTCGTCACCCGTTCCTGGAACGTCTCTTCTCCTCCAAGCCTGTTTTCCAGCTGTTAACAGTGAGACAAGGACTGAGCAACGGGTCTCATTCCTGTTTGAGAAAATACTCAATGTATATAGTACTTTACTACCCTTCCTGGTATCAGCAGGCTCAAAAACCAAGGTGCTGTTTAGTCTCAAAAACCAGGTACTATTTGCTCTCAAGAGAAAGAGAGCAAATTTACTATCTTATAAGAACTCAAATGGAATCACAGCGCTTAGCATCATCCCTTTCCCCCTGCAGAACCTCTCAGAGGAGGGCAGCCAGACCCTGACACATTCTCAATGAACCCAGTTTTTAAGAATTAAAAACTTAATACACCTTACATCATATCTCTTATTTGAAAATATTTAAAGTAAAACTCGGTAAATGCCGCTACAAAGATAAGTTATTAATATATCCATGAAAAATGAGAAATCAATTTTGAAATAAAAATTTCATGAAAAGGAAAAACACACCAGCAAACTGTGGTTCTGGTTGATATAAACCCCGCAGGCATGTAACACTGATGGCTTCCTTATCTTTTAACAAAAGATCATTCCACTGGTTACCTGATCCACCAGGGGCATCATCAAGGCTTCTGCTCTCTCTCTACTTAGAAAATGCTGGGTGTCAAAGAGGAAGATTTTATATAAACAGTTCAGAATAAACTGCAGTAGCAAGCAGCACTTTTCAGGGTCACTTTCAGAGTCAAAAAACGCTTCATCTGTAGATAGGGGAGAGAAACAAATGGAAACAAAAATAACAAAAAACTGAATTTCACAATTTGATCTCCAGTGTTTAACTTTAAATCGCTATTAACAGAACTATAACCAGAAGGTTATTTCTAAAATGATCTAGAAATCACAATCAGGATGAAGGCAGAGCACAAATTAAATGGACGGTCTCGCGGGGGAGTGATCTGTTCTTTCAGAGTTGTTAAGATTTTTGGTTATTAAGGGCTTCCCTGGAGGCGCAGCGGTTGAGAGTCCACCTGCCGATGCGGGGGACGCAGGTTCGTGCCCCGGTCCGGGAAGATCCCACATGCCGCGGAGCGGCTGGGCCCGTGAGCCATGGCCGCTGAGCCTGTGCGTCTGGAGCCTGTGCTCCGCAACAGGAGAGGCCACAACAGTGAGAGGCCCGCGTACCGCGGAAAAAAAAAAAAAAAAAAAAAGATTCTTGGTTATTAAGATTGCTTAGTTTGGCAAGTAGACTGCTTATTAGCATTAAAAAATAAACCAATCTTAATGTTTTAGAGTTACTTCCAATAACACAGGACTGCCCATTTATTCTTCCTCCCAAGTGAGTCAGTTAATAACATTAATTAACTGCTAAAGGAAAAGTGCTAAAACACTTCAGTGTCTGACAACTGACTATAAAGAATTCACCTTCCTTACACTTACTGCATCTCGCTAAGGTGCACAGAGCAAGGGCACCAGCTGACCTGGAGTCAGCTACCTACCTGTTTTGGAGATGTTCACCTGGTTCAAGGTGTCAGCAAAAGGCTTCACTAAGTGGCCAGCAAACAGGGTAAAAAGCCCTTTCAGTTTTTCAGCAATGCAATCTGCCAAGTTGTAAAATGTCAACAGTCTGTCCTTTGGGGCGTCCTCTGTTTTAGCCCAATCAAACAGCTAAAAAACAAAGTAGCATTAGTTTCTTCTTCAGATCTTATAACTGATACGTGAGTAAAAGGAGAAGTAGAGGAAAAGAGCTCACCTTGAAGAACAGGGGTCTGAATGTGACCTCAGAAAGTTTTACAACCATGGCCATGAGACAGTCAATGATGTAATTTTCCGTTTTTCCAATTTCCTCCAGATCATTCTGAAAACAGAAAAGCTGATTGGTTAGCCAGAGTAGTGACATCTAGCCCTAACTTTGACAAGTACAACAGGTCTGAGTCAGGTGAGAAGTTTAGGACGGGGCGTCGGGGGCAGGGAACACGCCTACCTCAGAGTGCTGGGCGCGGAAGTCCAGGGCCTCCAGGAAGAACGTGGTGAGCTGGGGCTGGTGGGAGGCGAGCTCCTCCTTCCTCATCACCCCGATGTGCTCGCACAAGATGCTCATAAATGGGCCCATGAGATTCTGAAAACACAGTCAAGAGACATGCCAATTGTTAATATTTCTCTAGTTCATTAATGCATTTATAATGGAATTAAACCACCATATTCTTCTTTAAGTGAAAATCTAAACATTTCAGTACCACATCTCCCTCCTCCAAAGTCTAATACCCAGTACGGTCTAACCTTCCAGTTCTTCTCAATCTGCTTGTATGTCTTGTTGATGGCTGGCAGTAAGACTCGGGGTGACAGCGTGGTAGCCAGGGTCTTTTTAAGGGACATGAGATGGACATTAGCCTGGGAGGCAGGAGCCATTTCACTAGTGACTTTCTCCAAGTGAATCACCTGTAGGAATATAACAACAACGATCAAGGCCACCACGGGTCCTCGCCGGGAGCATCTGTCTACACACTTACAGAAAGTCCTGGTAAGGATGGAAAAGCCAGTCCAAACGCTGGTGACTGGGAAAGCTCAGTGCACTCAGCATCAACACAGGATTCCTTTTAATGCCAACCCCGAATGTTAAAATAAAATAAATAAAAATAAAAATTTATTTGTAGTATTTAATATAAATTAAATAGATAAAAATGGACAGATGCCTCTTTCCAAGAGGGAGTCAGGGATGCAGGCAGATGGTGGAAGGCAGGACACAGAGCTCTCAGAACGACCATCTTAGAGAACAGGAATCCGGGGCCCGTGAGGAAAGACAGTCACGTTCTCCTTTGCTGAAGAATCTAGAAAGCTCCTCAGATGCAGAGGCCCCTTTCTATAAGAAGTCTACCTTCAAGGCCTGGCTGGAGAGTATGTGAATCGGTTAAGTCATCTGCATCATGGCACTTAAGGCTCCTAACTTCATAAACGGCCAGTGATCAATGCAACAGCACGGGGCGGGGCAGGAGGCCACTCTCGGGCATTTGCATTCAGTTGGAAATGCCATTAGCCCGCCGTCTGGACTGCAACACAGGCATTCTGCCCTGACAGACGCCTTAAGGTCGTGAAGAACTAAGTGGGCATGCCTGTTTCTACAAGAAGCTCTACCAGACCAAGGCCAAGGAGCTCACGGGGGGGAAAGCAATGAAATACATCCTGCAAAGTCAAAAAAGAGAAGAGCCTCATGACAGAGTGACACCCATACCAACGTCACGACTAAACAGGAGGGATGATGGCAGTGAAAAAGGGACACATTCACTAAAAACAAGCACCTCTTTTCAGAAATAAGAATCCTCCTGCCAAACGAAAGACGTCAAGCACAAATAAAACAATCAAATCTGTAAGCTTTCCCCTTCCCCCCCTGTGGTCACCAGCTCACCTGCAACAAGACATCTTCCAGGTAGGGGCTGATGAAGTGCGGCAGGGTCCCAGCCACCTTCTGCAGGGCCACCAGGGCGCTGAGCAGGTAGACCTCGCCCGAGGCCAGGTCGCGGGCGCGCCTCATGGTTGTCAGTAATGGCGGCATCAGGCTGGAAAGAAAGGGCACAAGTTTCTTTGAGGAGAACGGAGCAGAAGTCACTCAGCAAAAATCCAAATAACCGTGTCCGTTACATCTCTGACGTCCCACAAAACGTCTACACGGTTTACGTGACCGAAAGCGAGAGCTCTCCCAGTGCCCACAGTGCCCACTGACACAACATCACCTTAAATAACACCACCACCTTGCAGTTTAACACTTGCTGTGTGTCGGGCAAAAAAGCCCTGCACGCACTGCCCCACGGGCATCCTGCGAGGTTGGTGCTGCCTCGATTTGTAGACGGCAAATCTCTAACAGGCTGCGTAACCCTGGCCAGCTGGCGAGGCTGCACGCTGGCAAACACCAGAGCCGACGAGAGAGCCAGCACCTGGCAGCTGTGGCCCAACCGGCTGGGCCCCTCTACGAAGCAGTGTTGTCACCTACTGCTTCCGAGGAACGCTAGTCAAAGGGGAGCAAAAACTGGGGGACAATACACATCAGGTAAACGAGAATGTTATTATTTTCCGGTTTGAAGAAAAGGTCACTTCTCTAACAAATCTAATTTTATGAAACTTCTACTGACACTCGGGAAAAAGTCACTAAGGTTTTATTTTCCAGCTGATACCAGAAACCTCGTGCGGTGGTCTTGTGTCCGGTCCCCTCGACATACCTGGGGAGCTGAGGGATGGCCAGGGCTTCCAGCGTGGAGATCACCTCGGCCACACACAGCAGGGCACCCCCCAGGACGTTCTTCTCCTCCTTTGTTCCTAGAGCAATCAGCCTCACGGCAGTGTTCAGCACAGGGACAAAAGGCTCTGGATTTTCTGCACCAAAATTCTTGCATAGAAGCTTTAAGGTGTATAAAGCTGTCTGTCTGTTGATTGGTTGTTCTTCTAATGTCTTTCTTTTATGCTTCACCATGGCCACAAGGACTGGGACCAGTTCCAGGAAGTGGTAAACCTGAAAAAGACAGCCCACCGTCCCACATAATTAAAGCTACAAACAAAATGCTAGTCCTTTTCTCCAGTTTTACTGCTTGAGACTCTGCCTAAATGGAGATCAGACCAAGACGTCCTGCGCCACACGATTAAACACAAGCGACCTTTTCTCCATCTGCTTTATTTACTGATAAATGGACGCATGCGCTTGTGACCAATTCTGTATGTATATAAAGCACCCTACCCGTGTGGAGTGAAAGAGGATTAGAATCGTGCTAAGGTTAAGGCAACATATGGTCCATATTCAGCAAGAATACTGCGAGGGTGCAATTCCACTCTAAGAGCTCTTATGACACGTATATACGTGGCTCCTATCAAAATTAGCATCACATTTTAAACACACACGCATCACAGCATTGTATTTGGATAATAATACACTTATTTAAATTGTACCGCTGGAGAAACTTCAAGCAGTTAAATGCAGCTCTGATAAAGCAAAGAATGGGAAATGGGTCTGTAGCACAGTCTTCACTTACAATTTTCTTCTTCCAGGAGGTTTTCTGCTGTAATTTGTTGTTCAAAAGATCCAAAGCTTTCCGGCGAACAGAGGGCAGTGGGTTCTCCAGCAGCCCTCTGATCACAGGGATGAAGGTTTCTGTGGGCAGCAAGGCATTGACCTACACAGCAGTTTTACATTTAATAAAAAAGGAAAATAAAAAATACAAAAGGGAAGATGACTCATTTAAGACAGACTTCCATTCGCTGCACACCTTCTAGGTGTGAGGCATTTTCACTCACTATCTAGTTGTTAGACTAACCTTTTAGGGAGGCATTACTAACCACATTTATCAAACAACAACAAAAGGATGCTCACGCTAAGCGAACTGCTCAATGCCATGGAGCTAAGCAATTCAGCTAGATCTTAAACAGTGGTCTTGGCCAGTGATTTTACTGATGAACTAGAAACTCCACTGAATAGGTATCTTTTATTCCACTTGAATAAAGCGAACATTATACAGCGGGACATGAATCAATATTTAAAGCATCATATTTATTGAGGCACATGTTCTCATAATTGGTAGGGAAACAACTGTTTTCCAGATAAAATGATCTCCAGTCATCAAGAGATTCTTTTCCAAGAAGAATCTGGACTGCCTTCTGTTAAGCTATTGCTAAGTTTACTCTTAAAGTAAAACTTTCTGTTAAATAACTTTACGGTGACATAGAACAGCAACAAAACACAGAAGACAGGGAGAAATAAACACCCACCTTGTCCAGCAGGTCGTAAGCTTTACTGAGGAGTGCTCGCCAAAACTTCCCGGTGAGCTTGTCTGCGTTTCTTTCCATGGACTGTGCTACAGCATTAATGTAGCCCAGAACCATTTCCAGCAACCTGAAACACAGGAGACTCATAAGAGAGTCTTGTGTACTATTCTTCCAGCTTTTTGATTAAAAGTTTGAAATTATTTCCAAATACGAATTTTAAAAAGTAACATACCTCTGTTCAAGGCCTGTCAACACCTGAGGACCGCCACTTTCAACTACCTAATTTTTAAAGAAGGCATCATTAGAACAATATGACAGCGATGATGAAAAATCATTTGAAGTGCAATGAAACATCAGAGACCGACCAACTCACTCCCCAGTGTTTTCTGACATTACAATTTAATCAGGTCCAGATCACCCCGTCATACTGTAATAACTCCATTTCCCTTAATTAGTCTTTTCACTTATTTTGATTACATTCTATAGATATTCAAACTATCTGTAAAGTACTACAAAGATTCAGAAAAATACAGCAAACGATTAACACCTATTAGTTTTCTAAAGTGCTAATCTTTCGTTAGCCCATAACTAATTTTAAGATATTAAACTTAAGGACACGGCTGTAGTCCCCTCTGTATCGTTCCCTAATCCCAATCTCCTTCCACCCCAAGCCCCACAAACTTGCATCTGTGGCTGAATGTTATCAAAGAGTACGTATCAGCCGGCAACATGCTTTCTTGATGATATTAGATTTTTGAGATCTATCTATGGTAACTTATGTTGTTCTAGTTCACGTTTTAACTGCACACAGTATTCCTCTCCATGCACCACGACTTATTTATTCATTCACCTCTCTTGGTAGATATTTAGTTTTATGGCCCTTTTTTCCCCCCTTTAGTAACAGTGCTAAAAAAGAACCTTTCTCCTTGAGCATCTAGGCAAGTTTTCATAGAGAAAGGAAACTGCTAGATAGCAGGGGTGAGCATCTTCAATTTGAATGGACACTGCCCCGCACTTTCTGAAGTGGCTGTACCAACTCCTGCTACCCATCACTGTACAAAAATGACCGTGTCCCCCCAGCCTTGCCACTTCCTGTATTAACAACTTTAAACTTCCTGCCAGTTTGATAACATCGTGGTATCCTCTATAATCTGAATTTTCCTTCTTACTAGGGAGGTTGTTTTGTCACATTGGCCATTTGTGATTCCTCTTCAATGAATTCATATTCTTTGCCAGTTGTCCTAACAGAAACGGATACTTCTTGATTTATAAACAGCAATACCCTTCTTTTAGTCTGTGGCTTTCTTTTCATTGTTTATGGTGGCTTTTGGTTCAAGTTCTTAAGAAATTCTTTTCCACCCTCCAGGTACAACGATGTTTTTCCCTTGGTTTTCTTCTCAAAGTGCTAAGTAATTCTTTTCACACTGAAGTTTTTAATCCACCTAAAACTGTCTTTTGTTTATATGTAAGATCAGTCTTTCTTCCCCCCACTTGGAAAACAGACCATGCCAGCTCTAGTTCTTGGACCTTTTCTCGCCCCACTGCCATGTGGTGCTACCAGCCATGGAGCACGTTTCTTACATCGCATGGGTGTGTCCGCCTGATGTCCAGTCACACTGACCTGCCTGCGTGCTTGGGAAGCACCGCTGTTCTCGGCAAGCCTGCTGGACACAGAGCAATGTCTACGCTGATCACTCTCAAGTCCAATCACACTGACCCGCCCGCGTGCTTGGGAAGCACCGCCGTCCTCGGCAAGCCTGCTGGACACAGAGCAATGTCTACGCTGATCACTCTCAAGTCCAATCACGCTGACCCGCCCACGTGCTTGGGAAGCACCGCCGTCCTCGGCAAGCCTGCTGGACACAGAGCAATGTCTACGCTGATCACTCTCAAGTGAGCTTGCTGAGCTAATTACCAGTTCTACAAGTTCATCAAGTCTCTTTTTTTCTGATTCTTACACTTCATTTCTTTTGCTGAGTAGGAATAGTGACAGAGGGCACTTTTGTTCCAGACTTTAACAGGCACATGTTAATGTCTCATCATGAAGTGTGCTGTAAACCACAGGCTTCTGACGGATGTCTTTATCAGGCTGACAAGTTCTGTCCATCTCACAGTGGTGAGGATTATTTTGCTGAAATCAAGAATAAGCGCTGGATTCACTAAATTCTTTCTCTAAATATTTCAATGATCATAGGTTTCCCCCCGGATCTGTTCATGCATTACAACAGAAACAGAATACAGATATTTGAATGCTCAGCCATTCTTACGTTCCTGATCATGACCCTGGATTCTCCTGTTTCTTTATTTCTTCATTTTGTTTCTGTATTTCCTTCTTTCTCTCTAATTTAAAGTTTAGCACACAAACAGAAAGGTGCACGAATCATGTGTGTAGAGCTCACTATATTTGGGTAAAGAAACAGCATGTTATCAGCACCTCAGAATCCTTCCGCTACTTGACCCTGCCCCTTCCTCCTTCCCAAAGATAGAACTGTTGTTACATCTAAAACCACAGGTGTGCTTTGCCTGTTTCTGAACTTCATACAACCGGAATCACAGGATGCATTCCTGTGTGTCTGCCTTCTCTCCTTCGATGTTATGCTGATGAGTCACCAGATAGCTGTGTGTCACTGAGGTTCACCCACGTCCAGCTATGACGAGACGCTCTGTCCACTCCACTGATGATGGACACTTGGGTTGTGGCCAGTTCTGGGCACCATGAACAATGCTACCACGAACATTCTTGTCGATGTCTTTTGGTGCACATGTTCACACACTTCTGCGGGTATATACCACTTGAGAACAGAACTGCTGAGCCACAGGGTTTACGTATATACAGTCTTGGTAGATCGTGCCCAACGGGTGTTCATGTTGAGGTGAAGAGCACTACCTGTTTCTATTACAGGCATGCCTCACGTTTTCATGAGAGACTTGCCGAGCTGTTTTTACTAGCCTAAAACACAGTTCCTTCAGAAAAAGCAAACACATTGAAAGAACATCTCACCTTTCTGATAAAATTATTGGAAGCCAGGAGCTGAGACATGAAGGACACTGACAAAAATTTAAAATGCCGCAGTTGCTTGCTAGTGTGAGCATCTATGTTAAAAACCTGGAGCATTTCTTCTTGTGATTCGCTCTTGTAAGATACTGATATGGGAAGGGTTTCTGAAAAAGAGCAACAAAACAAGTGACCTCACTCATCTTCGACCTGATTCTTTGGTACAGAGATACAGACATAATGAGCAGGGTAATTTGAATCTGAATTCAAATTTGAATCCCACATTCAAATGCATACAATTTCTAGAGAGAAATCTGTTACTCTGTTATACACATAATATACAACATGTATATTATTATACATATGCATGTGTATATATAATTTGTTATACCCAGTTTTTC
The DNA here is from genome assembly GCF_011762595.2 of Tursiops truncatus. NCBI lineage: Eukaryota > Metazoa > Chordata > Mammalia > Artiodactyla > Delphinidae > Tursiops > Tursiops truncatus. The sequence goes on along the minus strand of NC_047049.1, from coordinate 76,570,691 downwards.
CTCTTCTAAATCAGTGAAAGATAGGAGTATATTTACCAAGAAAGTACCCAAACAGCCCTGAGAATAGAGTATGTAAGACAAAACCAACCAAACAAAAAATAAGGTAACTGAGACAAATAAATAGAAGACAAAGATACTGCAAAAGGAGTCTGAACTGGCTTCATGCCCCATTTCCAAAGCTGCAGAGACATTTACTTTGATGGCCCACAACAGACTAAAGGAGGGTCATCCCTTGCCTTCAACATTTAACCCTAAAAGCTGCAGATGTCTGTCCTAAAACTCTGTAGAATCCCACATTCAAATGTATCAAATATGAAAGGGGTTGGGGTGCCATGGCTGGGGGTCCGTGGTGGGCCACTTAAAAACCACTGTCCTAGAGAGTGACTCAGAATGAAGGCTTCGTCCTCAGCACGTCACCACACACAGCTCACCGGCGCCTCCCAGCTCTGTCCCTCCCAAACCGGGCCAAGCAGGGCAGACAAGGTAAACGGCCGGTCACCCAGACAACAGCCCCTGCGGAGTCTTCAGACCCTTCTTTCTAATGTACCTCACTGTTCTGCTCCAAAGGGCAGAGAACTAAGAACAGTCAACACGTCAGCCCTTTCTTAAGCCAACCTCATTGGTGCTGTAATTAGCGGAATTTTCTTCAAGACCCCTACGTGATAAAATTTTCATATTTAGTTACCACTGCTGTGGTACCTGCTTTATTTTTCTTCTTATAAAGGTCTTCACGGGAACTCCCTGGCGGGCCAGTGGTTAGGACTCCGCACTTTCACTGCCGTGGCCCAGGTTCAATCCCTGGTTGGGGAACTAAGATCCCTCATGCCGCACGGCGAGGACAAAAAACAAAAAAAAAAAGCTTCACATTTTAAGGGGAAACTAAGATACAGCTAATAAGATGCTGCTAACTTGCTGTCACTTTACCATCAATTCATCCCAGACACTTGGAACACTCCACAGCCCACACAGAGGCACAGAGGCACAGAGGTCTGAAAGTCAACGTGTGAGGAACAGCAAGCAGAAATCCCACTTACTGTTTTCCATAAACATTTGAGAAGATAACAACCGTATACTCGAATAAAAATTACTAACTTTAAAAAATCCTTCTAAGGACGCACCATGGGTTCTGAAGACAAGCTGCATTACCTTCTGCCTCTCTCAAGCTTCCAGATTAAACAGTAATTAACATCGGACTTAATGCCCACCTTCTTTTTCCTCTGGCAGCTTCATTAAGTACTCAAGGATATTCATCAAGCTTTGGATCTGATGCTGCACAGTAAATTCACAACAGACTGAAATCCAAAATTCAGTGTCTGCCTCTAAAACAGCATCCTGTGTAGAGGAGAGAAACAGGTCGTAAACTGCGCCTCTCCGATTTATGCTACTTAGTAGGTACAAATAAGGGAAACGTTTTAGAAGTACTTCTTCGCACAGAAAGCCACTCCACGCTGTTCCTTATGGTCACGTGTATGACCAGAGGAATCAGGTACTGAGCTTCTTACATAAAAAAGCCAATTATGAGGCATAATTCCAGGATAAACTGCATTATGATATCTGGCGGAAATGAACATATTACTCTACTTGGAGTAGGCTCTAGATCTATTCCTGGATCCCACGTCTAAGAAGCCATTTAAAAACAGCCCTGGACGTGTAACTTCTGCCCTCATCTCTCTTCAAAACAGGGCTCTTCAAAACTGTCACCTGCATCTCACTGACTTCAGTGACACCGACCCTCCTCCCCTGCCCCCTAAAAGGCTTCAACACCATGTTCAGGACACAGCTTAATTCCTGTACAGCTGTCCTCTTTGGGGCTTAATTAAAATACACCCACCCAGCACGGCACCAGCCTAGTTTCTTAGAAAAGTCAAGTCGCCCTCAGGAGAAGCCCTGTTGCTCCTGAGGGTATTCAGTGGCTCAGGCTCTGGAAGCAATTTCAGAGAATGCTAGAAACACCTTTAAGAGCCCTTCTGAGCACACACCGTTAAGTAGTGCACACTAAGCACCACCAGCCCCACGTTTAAAGTGCAAAGTAACACAAAATCTGTGTGAAACACCCCCCGTTTTTCCTTGTCACCGCGCCCTACGCTCTGACCTTTTCTCCGAAGGCAGCCACCAGCACTGTTTTGGTGACATACTGTTCAAACAGCAGGAGGAGGAGAACCCAGAGGAATCTCTCTGCGCCCAGGGTGCCAACAAGCTGGACGAGGACAGGCAGGCGCCTGTGCTCGGGCACGTGGGGCAGCGCGTCTACAAACACGTTCATGATCTTGACCACGATGCCCTCCACGTTCCTCGTGACTTCTGCAGAGTCGCCACCATCAGACTGCAGGACAGCAAGCAGGGACACTGAGTAGAAGCAAATAACCCTCCGAGAGACAAGTTATGAGCAGACACGAAAAGGCCTTCAGATGTGCCCCCAAAAAGTTATCAAAGGAATTCTAATAATCAAAGACCAATCGGTAAGTATTCAAGGAGCACATATAGATTATGTCCTCGGCACTCTGTGGCCCTGAGGGGACTAGGAAGTGCACGGCGTGAGCACTTCCCCAAAGGAGATGTATCATCTCCACGAGACACAACACACTTGTGAAAAGGTTAACAGGAGGCACTAGATGGCAGATGCCAAAGACGGGCCCTGAGAGCAAGGCTGCTCTCGGGCCGTCCTGCAAAAACCAAGCAGGATTTGAGTTGTGCCTCGAGAACGGTTTCACCTGAAGAGCAGAGTGTGGCAAGGCCATCAGCTCCCTGCTGCTTTCAGAATGAAGTTCAAACCACCTGGTGTGGGTACTCAGAAGATAACAGCCTAATGGATGAAAGGATGAAGGAACAGACACCTGCACAAACGGCTAGCCCGGTGCCCCTACTTCCACCCCCTTCGGCTCTCCATGTCCCTCACACACACTGCGCACACCACCCCCAGGCCGGGACTGCCTGCCCTTTCAGGGGGCAAATCCTATCTCCTCTTCAGACCCATTCAAAGTCCACTTCTTAATAAAGTCTGTGTGGTCATCCTGGCCCACATGGACCTTCCCCTATCCTGAACTCTTCAGTGTTTATCAAATACCACTGGCATATACCATATTAACGCATATCGTTATTTTCCTTTTTATATACGTCTCCTGTAGTGGCTAACTTGCTGGACAGAGAATACCAACCTTGTACCAAGATTAAAAGGAGGAGGTGCTGGATATGGTCATCGCTGAAATGGTCAATAGCATGAGGAAAGACAGTGACAACAGTGGGGGTAAACAGAAAACGCAAGCGGACAGCCATGCCCATTCATGTGCAAGGCTACTTTTTAGTTTCAAAGTCTTCACTCCTTGCTGAGACTAGTCCGGCAGAGACCAGGTCTCACTCATCTCTTTGTGTACTGAGCTCTCAAGGGAATGCTTGGTAAATGTTTGTTGAATTGTATGTTAACACATTTGCTCTAAAACTTCCTATTTCATCGACCTACACAGGGGTCTTGTCAAACTGACGCAACGTCCTGAGATACACGGTAAATGTAAATGCACTTTGTCAGAGGAATGTTAAGGCACTTGTATAGTTATACTGGCAGTACAGCAGAACCAGCTCGGCATGTTTACAGGTATTTCCGGAAAAGACATTATTTCCAAGAGTACTCCTTAGCTTCACCACTTTAAAATTTAAGGGGCATAAATAACTGAGCATTTCAGAAAGGCTTTTCATGTCATGTATTTACCACTACTTGAATTTCATGCTATGTAAAATCTTAAAAATCAGAAAAATAACACCCATGATGGTGGAAAGACAGCTTACCTGCATAAGTGCTGGAATTACCATTTTCACTGTCTTGTTAATAACTTGAAAACTGTAAGTATCATCTAGACGCATCACATTGGCTCCCATAAATGTAAAAATAGACATGATGTTGTGTAGAACTTTATCCTGAAACACATTTTTCCATATTTTCCATTTTAAGCACATCAAGTATCAAGATTCATTAAAATCAGCAATAAAAAGAAATAACTCAAATTAAAAATAGGCAAAGGATTCGCAAAGACATTTCTCCACAAATAAACAAACGGTCAATAAGCACATGAAAAGATGATCAGTATCAATTATTAAGAAAATGCAAAATCCAAATCAGAAGACACCACTTCATACCCACTAGGATGACTATAGTAAGACAATAACAGCTGTGAGGGAGTGGGGACATAGAACCTCAGACACTACTTGGTGGGTACAAAATGGTACAGACGCTCTGGCAAATAGTCTGACAGTTTCTCAGAAAGTTAAGTTGGCATATGACCCAGCAATTCCACTCCTATTGAAAATACTGAAAACATATTCACATAAAATCTCGTATACGAGTGTTCACAGCAGCGTAACTGTTAACAGCCAAAAAGTGGAAACAACTTAAATGTCCGTAAACTAATGATAAACAAAATATGGTATACACGTACAATGGTATATTATCCAGCCATAAAAAGAATACTGATTCAAGCTTCAAAACGGATGAACCTTGGAAACGTTACATGAAGTGCAAAACAGACACAAAAATGGCCAAATTAATTTTAAGTCACTGGTTGAAAGCTGTGTGAGGATTACCTGAGGATTCACGGGATTTTTTCCAAATAACACTAATACCACCACTTACTGGACAGCTACATTGCACCTAGCACCGTGCTAAGTGCTAACAATAAATTATCCAATCCCGTTCTCACAACAATCCTACGAAGAAGGTTACTATTATTCTCCACTTCACAAAAAGGGGAACCAAAGCTTAGTAAGATCAACCAGCTTACTGTCTCAGCTATTAAAGAAGCAGGGCCAAGAGTCCCATCAGCGCTGTAAGACCCAGAATGTCCACTGAGTTCAGAACAGTGCAGGCCTACGCATTTCCACGGGAAAAAATATCTGCTTAAGTCTTAAATCATTAACACTTACAGGAAATATTCCAGCAACAGTACCCAAAAGTAAAAGGGCATGGTGATGGGTCTGAGGCATCTCGGAAACGCGGATGCACTGAACTATCAATTCCACGTTGAACTTCTCCTCATCGAGAACATCTACAGGGCGAGAAATAAAAAGTCTCTAAGTGGTAGGTACATTCATACTCAGAGTAGATAATCCTTCCCCCCTTTCCTTCCAACAAATTACACACCTTTTGGTATTTTGCCGCCATCTGGAGAGAGTTTTTGGCAGATGTTAAGCAAACAACTTAGAATTAACTGTTTGGTGTATTCCATACTTCCCTGCTCCGGTGGCAAAGGCTCTAAACACCTTCAGGATGCCCGGAAGAGAAATGATGGGAAATGAAAGAGTTGTACAATTTCAGTGCTGCATTAATGACCACTGTCCAGAACATATATTAAATAAACATTTAATTTAAAATAAAACATTAACATTAAACATTTAATGTTAATAAAATATTAACATTATTTAAACATCAAGTCTAGGGCTTCCCTGGTGGCGCAGTGGTTGAGAGTCCGCCTGCCGATGCAGGGGACACGGGTTCGTGCCCCGGTCCGGGAAGATCCCACATGCCGTGGAGCGGCTGGGCCCGTGAGCCATGGCCGCTGAGCCTGCGCGTCCGGAGCCTGTGCTCCGCAGTGGGGGAGGCCACAACAGTGAGAGGCCCCGCGTACCGCAAAAAAAAAAAAAAAAAAAAATCAAGTCTAGAGCCTGCGCTCTAAAGCCCACAAGCCACAACTACTGAAGCTCACGTGCCTAGAGCCCCTGCTAGACACATCTACAGAAAGCCTGCGAGCAGCAACAAAGACCAAACGCAGCCAAAAATAAATAAATAAACTTATTAAAAAACCCAAAAAACAGCAAGTCTATAAACATGATGTAAGATTTCTAACTCTGATTCTCCTAGTGCAGGCAGGCGCTTATGTCACATTACCTCTCCTCTCTATCACACCTTCCATCAACCTATTTTAAATCTCCTTAGAGGACAACCTTGGGAATTACTTTCTTTTTGGACGAGAGCACACATCCACGATGCAACGCATACACTATAGCTATCTAATAACGCACACCTAAAAAATACAGCGGGTGTCACACTATATCCTTAAATACAAGTAATGATGCCCCCGGGGACATGGTGTTGAAAGTGAGGAAGGAAAGTAGGCCGGAGAAAGCGCTCATTTATTACGTGATACAGGATGAAGGTTAGTTTCGGGCCCTGGCAACGGGTTCCTATAATCATTCTTTAAATCTTTCAACTATAGTATTCAACTTGCTCTATTTTACAGACTAGCTAAGCAAGAAGTGAATGTGAAAAGAGAATGTTAAATAAAATAAGATGGGCAAGAATTAGAATCTCATTCTCTCACAGATCAAAGGCAAGTGTCATTACCTTGACAGCAGGTTAAAAAGAGTCGGTATCAATATCTGAGGACTTTTGAGTTTCTTTTTGTGCTGCAGTAATTCTAGGATGAGGGTTGCTCTTTGCCAGTAAGAACCGCCAACTTCCTGAACAGATTCTAGATCTTGTGATTTTCTGGGAAACAGACAAGACGAAAAGTTAGAAGAGTAAACATTATCAACGCTAATAAGTAAAAATGACTGTATCCGATTATGCCCAATTGATGGGTATCAAAAAATCACAATGGTTCCAAAACATCCAAGGCCTAGGGGACAACAGTGTTCTCACTGCATTCATGGCTCTTACTTCTGCTGCATTTTCTGCCTCCTTGTTTGCTGAATTGTGCCTAAGGACTTAGTTTTATCTGGTGGCTCCAGTTCTATTCTGACTTGTTCAGCATTAACGGAAATCTGGAATATGAAGGAAGAATGGGTGATGACAGGATTCCATGGGTTAAAATTAGAGCAGTTTACGTTTATTCAAACAGATACAATGAACATGTTTCTGTCCACTTTGTCCCCCTACAACCCTACAGCCCAGTCCAATGCCCAAAGGCAAATATCACTGACAATTTCTTATGTATTGTTTGGGAAATTTTCCATATACCAACAGCTCTATAACGATTAAACACAGACAGACAAACAGACAGACAGACACACACACACACACACACACACACACTCACAGAGGAGCATATTATGTACACTGCTCTGTGCCTTAATTTGTTCCACTTAACTCATCTTAGAAATCTAAGTAATTATGTTAAAATTCTGAAAACTGCAGAATCTGAATACTAAGACTTTACCACACTATTATCTATTTTTGTGAAAGTATTTTCCTAAAAAAGCACAACAAAACAAAACACTAAGTAACTAGGTGGTTATTCTGATCTACAGCTAGGTTTCAATATACATATAAACCAATGAGCAGATTCTCAATTCCATTCTATATGTCATTAAACAGCTATTTAAATCAAGCAGAATAATCCACGACCCAGCTGAACATGAAGCCACCATTCATTCCTGTTCTTGCATAAGAGGGAGATCCTCCCTAATATGAGTAAGATCCAAACTAACATACACCCTACGTGTTCAAAACTTTAATTATTTCATACAATAAAAATAATGATGGGGCTTCCCTGGTGGCGCAGTTGAGAGTCCGCCTGCCGATGCTGGGGACACGGGTTCGTGCCCCGGTCCGGGAAGATCCCACATGCCGCGGAGCAGCTGGGCCCGTGAGCCATGGCCGCTGAGCCTGCGCGTCCGGAGCCCATGCTCCGCAACGGGAAAGGCCACAACAGTGACAGGCCCGCGTACCGCAAAAAATAATAATAATAAAATAATGATGAAGACTTATAACATTGATTTTGCACTTTCTCTATGACTTCCTTTTCCATGATTCTGGTTAATGGGAACATCTGACTTCCTAAAAGCATTATAAAATGGAGGAAACTTAAACATGGTATTACTTGGAAGAGAGTAAACATCAATAAACAAATGGCAGGAAGTTTGCAACTTACCCCTTTAAAAACACTGCTAACAGTCTGAGCACAATGTGAGTTTTTACAGTTCACCAATAAATCAAACAATGTGCACAAAAGCTTCTGCTGAACCCTTTCATCCGAAATAGCTGCAAAAAATGGCTTCGTAATCTAGAGGCAGAAAAAAGGGCAATTGAGATAAATGAACAAACTTCAATTCCAAACATGATCTTTCTATCATTCTCTTTTACAATGTGAAACTGGTCTCCATTTTGTCAGTTTAAATGACTCATGTACATCATTCAGTTTTGCAAAATGGGTCAAATATATCATATTCCTTTAAGATATGCCCAGTCTATTTTCTTGAAGTAAGACATTACAGATCTTTGAAACCCTGAACATGTTTTAGTTTCTGACAGAAATCACTGACCTTTTCGAGGGCTGTAATCTGAATGGTTGGCATTCCTGTGTAAAGTTCCTTTGTTGTGTGCACAGCTTTTATAAATATATCTAGACTCTTCGGGTCCTTATGTAAAAGGGAAGCTGAATATTCATTATATTTTCCCAGAATGAGATGCAGAGCAATGACCTCATCTTTCAGGACAACTGTGGGCTCCTTCTGGATCTTTTCTAACAGTTGCTCAATCACAGGCAACAGCTGAGAAAGTACCATCTAAAGTTTGGAAAATTTATTAGTAAATAGTTATCTATATGGATACAAGTCTTTGCTAGCTGTACAAAGACATCCGAAGATATGCTGCAAGACTGGAAGCTTAGCCTGGAGAAAAAAAACCAATAAAATAATGACCTCTTAAGACACAGGGATAGCTATTAATCCAACTAAGGCACCCAGGTCCCCTCTGACAGTTCAGTCTGTAACAGTCAAAAGCTCCAAACCCTTTAGAGATGACAGGAAAAATAATCTGTGAGCATCCTAACACTTTCTGAAAATAGGAAATACAAACTCAAGTTTTGGACTATAAAAATAAATTGTAGTTTTTCTACACTACATTTCCAATGCTGTGTAATTAATATTAATTCAAATTATGTATCTGAAGTCTTTAATAACTCAACCAGGAGTCAGCAAATTACGGCTTGCAGGCCAAGTCCAGAGGACCATCTGTTTTTGTCAATTTTGTTTACTGAAACACAGGCATGCTCATTTGTTTACATACTGTCTGAGGCTGCTTTCGCAATACAATGGCAGAGCTAAGTGGCTGCAACACATTCTGTATGGCCCACAGAGCCTAAAATATTTACTACTTGGTTTTTTACAGACCAAGACTGTCAATTCCTTGTTTATACCAGGCTGATAAAGGCCATCTGTTTGCTTACAACAAGACAATATAATCAAATGGCTTTTACTCCATTTGATCCCTCTTTTAGTTCAGGTTGCAGTGAGTCCAAGAACGGTAAGGTCCATGGGCGTTTTTGGAACACAAGGATGAGAAGCAGTTTTTCTGTACCAGCACAAACCACCACACAAACATGTGATTCACAACCTCTTTCTTTTGAATCACAGGCTTCCTTGACAACATAATGAAAGCTTTGGATTCTCCCCACAGAAAAATGTACAGCCACATACATTTTAAAAATGAGTAAATGATTTTGAAATGTGCACAGACTTTTATGTTCAAATATATTATTTTGTGGAGGATTTTCACCTGAAGAACAAACAAAAACTGACAGTTTTTCAGCAGTGCATCGCCAGTGTTTTTCCCTGTGTAACTGTAAAATTCATTTAAAATCACATCAGTGATGAGACAGGGATAACACACAATTTTAAAATGGAAAGAAACTCACTAATACTTGCTTTTTGTATCCTGTATCTCTTTTCTCCACCTCAACTCTTCCCCCTCCCAAATTAATAAAATGTTCACATCTGAGTGTATACATGCAACTCTCACAAAGTCTTACGCACATGTGAGCAGTTACAATAATCTTTAGTAACATCACATGGATTGGACAGCCCACTTAAACTGCACATACCTCACTGCTGACGTCCTGAAGTACTTTCATCAAATCTTTTGCAATATAAGATGGGCAACTATATACACAATAAAGTAGGTTTTTCAAAGTTTCAGACAACTTCTGATGAGATTTCAGCTTCTTTTCTCTCTGTAGTTCCTCAAATAAAGTAGCCAAATCCTAGTATACAAAAAAAGAAAACCGGATTGCAAAAAAAAAAGTTACATGTACTACTTATGGAAGATTCTTTCCCAAATGATGCGACACTGCTCATGATTTTCAATACCCTTAATAGGAAAGGGTATCACTACCCATCAGGTAGCTTACTATCAAAAGCTAAACACTGGCCTCTTAGCCAGTAAAAAGATAGCAGAAATGAAACATGGCATTGCTATCTTTTTAAAATGGGGGAAGAAAGACGTGCAGACATTGACATATCAATTTCTAAATTCAATGACTTAGTCAATAAAAATCCCTGCAGGGCTTCCCTGGTGGCACAGTGGTTGAGAGTCCACCTGCCGATGCAGGGGACACGGGTTCGTGCCCCGGTCCGGGAAGATCCCACATGCCGCGGAGCGGCTGGGCCCGTGAGCCACGGCCGCTGAGCCTGCACGTCCGGAGCCTGTGCTCCGCAACGGGAGAGACCACAACAGTAAGAGGCCCGCGTACCGCAAAAAAAAAAAAAAAAAAAAAAAAAAAAATCCCTGCAAAGCAGAATGTCAAGAAAGGAGAAAAAGGTTCATGTGTCCACACGGGCATACACACTCTCAATCTTCTTTGCTACTGAGTTTACCTGAGCAACATAGGTGGCATCTGAGGTGATCTCCTCTGCTTTAGGAACCACATGATCTATGATCAGATGAAACTGGGATGCCACTCCGCTGAGGGCCTGGAGACAATGAATGGCAGCCCTACGTACTTCTTTTATGGGGCTTCCCAGATTAACGAGTAGAGATGTCACCACTAAAACCAAAGGGAAAAAAATTTAAGTAACGATTCAAAACACTGAACCAGTGTAAAACTTCAATAGTACCAAAGGGTGCATGATGCAAGTTTTCCTCTCAACTCCAGCTCCCTCTCTGAAGACCAGTCACTGTTTAATTATTTGTTTTCTATGCTAGAGAAGTGTTAGACATTTTCTGTTATATTCTTTTGAAAACACACAAATGAGACCACAGCATACATATCCTGTTGGGCACCAACTGCTATCACATCTCAATGTATACTGGAAAGGTTTTCCATGTAAGTACATACATATCTACGTTAAGTATCCTTTTAAAACCGTATACAAATGCTCCATTGTATTTTACTTTACTGGTTACTGGATTTTACCTTACTGGTAAAAGTTTAGATTGTTTCTAGTCTTTTGGCATTAAAACTGCTGCAACAAACACCCTGTACATACATCCTTGCACAAGAGTGCAGAGGAAATAACCCATCTGTGCATGACACTTTGCAGATATTTTGTCCTGAATAGATGTTTGTTTTCACTTTCTTTTTGACGCGAAATTTTATAGCTTTATAGAAGAATTTTTCTTCTAGTTTTACATGCTGCTTTGAAAGGTGCTCCCCACTCTAAAAGAGTTTTAAAAGTATCTACCTCTAGTATTCCATATTTTCTTCTAACACTAAAACTAAGTGTTTTTTAATGTGAAATCTTCAGTTCAGGTGAAATTTTTGTCCAAAGAATAAGGTTGGAGTCAAGCTTCTTTAATGTTTGCAAATGGCTAGCAGATGTCCTATGTAACAGTCAACCTAAGAACCCCACAGATCTGGGATATCAGCTTTGTCCTTCATACATCTCATCAGTATCTGAAACGTATCTATTTTTGCCAACTATACTTCTAGAACCATGTTCAGTAAAAATGATGCACTTAACAGGAATGCTTCTGTTTCGCCAATTACGTGGCAAAAATACTAGCTTTTGATTTGAGAAGTATTTTCATCATGTTACTCCTACTCTGCTGTCACTTAATTAGGAGTAATTACTGATTTTTATCTCATGCCTTTTCAGATCTTTGGACATGATTATATGGGTTTTCTCTAGCCAGTTATATAATAGAATACCTTGTTTTGAACCAACTTTGTATTTTGGAATGAACTCTGGGGGAATGTTTATTTTCTAAAATAATGTTGCTGGACCCAGCAAGTATTTTATTTAGAATTTTTGCATCATTATTAAATACAGCCATCGCCTTTTATCTGTAAGGATGTTGTGCTGGTTTTAGACAAAGAATCTGGAAGTTTTCCTTGGTTCTATGCCCTGCCCACTTCAATAACACTGAAATAACCGGCTTCAAGGACCTGGTAGAAATCAAGTGAATCAGGGTTTTTTGAAGAAAAGTCTCCAGGGTAAAGAGACATCTAAATTCCTTTTATGGTAATTAGTTATTTAAGCTTTATTCCATACTATTTACTGGGGCAAATTTTGGTGATTTTTATCTTGCTGGAAATGATCCATTCTACATACACTACTTCTGGAATGCTAAGGAAGAGTGTGATAAGCTTTCATACTCTTCCAAGAAGGTCATATGAAAGCTGGAAATCCTTCCTGGTCTCCATGACATTAATTTATGAAGTAAAGCCAAAAATGAACAGCTGAGAAGTTGAATTCATACAAAGGGCAGCATCAGGCCAAGGTATCTGTTTGCTACAATTCCCAGTAGAGTGGGGCAGAGCTTTCAGAAAAAGCCAAATTCAAAAACAAAGTACTAACTACTATGGTTACTATGTTCAAGTAAGTAACTGGAACCCAAGGTGGGTTAAACTACATTATTTAAGCAATCAGCTGTTAAGTATGTCCTTCCACTTAAAAGTCTATGTGACTTCATTCTCTCAACTAATTTTTTTCAGATTTGAAATAGCATATTTTACATAAAAGCTGAAAAGAATACTTGAGTTTTGCTTTTAAACATGTAGATAAACTTACTATATTGATAAGGCATAACAAACCAACAGCAGCCTCCAGCTTACAAACGTTAAATTCTTATTCATTTAGCAAAGACTTGCTCTATGCAAGCCTGAGCTGGAATACATATTTGCAAAGAAAGTAAAACAACTGGTTAGATTCCCAAGCCACTGACAAAAAGTTAACTCATACAATTATATTAATATTGCAAACCCTTTTTCTTTTGCACAGCATAATATTTTCTTGTAAATATATGAAAACAAATACCAGCCAACACTTCCTAGACTCCTAAGGGAAAAGGTATGGCTAGAAGCTCACTGTGGATTCACAGTGGAGTGCTCTGAGGACAGGTGCAATGAGGAAGCAGCCCTCTACTTGAGGCCCTGGGGGACTCTAGTGGTCCTTGAGCTTCCATGAAGAAGAGTGCATCTCTCCTGTTTTCAGTGGAGTAACTGTGACATATCTAGGCAGCATAAATGCAAAAGTACTTCAGGAAGTGGGGAGGTGACAGAAGGCAAGACAGCAGGGGTAAAAAGGGAGCCCGTCTTGCAGCAATACCAGAGGAAAAGTTAGGTCCTTTGGTCATGCTATGTACAAAGAGGCATATATTCCTCAAAAGCCACTGCCTTTGATGCCAAAGGATAGCACATTTCACACCTAATTAGAAAATCTAACTACTTATGACTCGTTTTTTTGAAAACTCGTAAGTTTAACAGTAGATAACTATTTTAATAAACTATGGTATCTTCACACAAAATATTCTGCAGACATTTAAAAAATATATATAATTCTATATTTATTAATAGTTTAAAAAATGCCCAGGACATATACCCTGAGAAAACCATAATTCAAAAAGAGTCATGTACCACAATGTTCACTGCAGCACTATTTACAATATCCAGGACATGGAAGCAACCTAAGTGTCCATCAACAGATGAACGGATAAAGAAGATATGGCACATATATATAATGGAATACTCAGCCATAAAAAGAAACAAAATTGAGTTATTTGTAGTGAGGTGGATGGACCTAGAGTCTGTCATACAGAGTGAAGTAAGTCAGAAAGAGAAAAACAAATACCGTATGCTAACACATATATATGGAATCTAAAAAACAAAAAGGTTCTGATGAACCTAAGGGCAGGACAGGAATAAAGACACAGACGTAGAGAATGGACTTGAGGACACAGGGAGGGGGAAGGGCAAGCTGGGACGAAGCGAGAGAGTAGCCTGGACATATATACACTACCAAATGTAAAATAGATAGCTAGTGGGAAGCGGCTGCATAGCACAGGGAGATCAGCTCGGTGCTTTGCAACCACCTAGAGAGGTGGGATAAGGAGGGTGGGAGAGAGACGCAAGAGGGAGCGGATATGGGGATATATGTATACATATAGCTGATTCACTTTGCTTTACAGCAGAAACTAACACAACACTGTAAAGCAATTATAGTCCAATAAAGATGTTAAAAAAAAAAAAGTCCAGGAAATTCACATCCGAAAAACCTGAATAAACCTTCTTAAAAGTAAATCCACCTTAAAAAGGGACTGCAATATTTCAGTAAGTACTGGAGAAAAAATTACATTCGTGGGATTTTATTGTGTAAGTAAAACTTAAAATTGTATATCTATCTCACATATAACAAAATTTTGGTTACAACTGTAATTATGTGCTCTTTCAAGGAGCTAATAAAAGATAAATATTGAGAAATTGTTCTGGCGAAAATGTATGATCATTCACTTTGCTTTCATAGAAAATTTATAACAAGTGATTTGGGAATAAAAACCTTAATCAAGAGCATGTTCAAATTCTCCACAGGCCACTCTCATTCCTCTGATACTTAAATGATTCCATCATCCTCATCAACTTTCTCATCGTCAATCACTATAGGGTCTAATTCTGACAGATCCTCTCATTTGTCAATAGCTTTGCAAGTCAATCCACTTCTCAACAGCATATTTATCAACTTTATGAAATTCTGCATCTTTTGCAAAATTTACAATTTACTTTATAAAAACAGAAGTTTTATTTTTGGGTGTTTCATTAGTGAGCGTCCAACCTGATAAAAGAGATACCTGATAAAAGAGATAAATCCAGGAGGGTTGCTTGAATGGAGACCAATTTAATAATTAATCAGTTGAATGCTGAATTGTATTATGATGGTTTGGCTTCCCTAGACAGCCCAGTTACTATTCAAAAAATGAACAGATGGATATTAAAAACCCATGATTAACCACCTGCCATTTTTATTATCTGTTTTGGTGAGATTTTGCCACTGACGTTTAGAACTTAAAAGCAATACTCAGAAGTAACCAAAAACAGTCTACAAATACACAAAAATAGATACGCACACAAATACATACATACACAGACAGAAAGAGTATCCACCCACACTAATAAAAAAAATAAAAAGAAATTCTCCAAACTACGACCTTCACACACCACACGTGGAGAAAGAATTACCATCTGGTCACGACAGAACGGAACGATGCTACTTGTAGTACCTGGAGAAGATGCGGATGCCAGCTGATGTTTACACTGAGCTTTCTGAGAAGAGAGCATTGCAAAGCCCACATAAAGAGCTTGAGTCTGCAGCACTGTTGTCACCCTGCAGTTAAGTGGATTTGAAAGGCTAGAACCATAGGTCCATAAAACAGAAAAGAACTTGAATAACTGGAAAACATCTTCTAGATGTACCTAAATTAAAAACAAAACACAGTGAAGTGTAATTTAATTTTTACTCACATAAGCTGGTTCCAAATCCTCTTTCCACTAGTGTACAATTACAGAAAACAATTTATCGCAACGTTTTGCTTTGTCTAGTCACTTAAAATTATTCTCTGCTTGGTACTTTAACCGACTGGGAAGGGTGTGAAAGAATTCAGACGACTCACTATAATTTTGCACTTGAACACATTTAACAACAATGGAAAGCATGAGGTTGCCAGGCAGAAAACCAAGACAAAAGTGATGTCGGGAAGCCTCACTAAGAAAGTACCGTGAGGGTGGAGTGAGCAGTGTCAACTGTGTCAAATGCTGTCGAGAGGGCAGGTAAGACAAGAGCAAAGAACTGACCACTGGGCGTGGCAGCACGGAGGTCACGGTGCCGTGATGAAATCTCTTCACCGAGCGACTGCATATCCTAAATCACCTCTCTGAACTGCAGTTTCTCATTGGTAATGACAGTAGCCAACCGAACATATCTGGCCATTGCGATTACTAAACACCTGAGCAGGCCTAACGCATGAGGAGGCCGGCAGCAATGTCAGTCTCCGTCCAACCTACCGACAGGTGTCACGAATCAGCACTGCTTTACAGGGTCTGCATCCATCACCACACGCTCGTCACTGTCTAAAAGTCTACTTTCATGTTCATTAAAAACTGTCGTAACTCAAAGAATCTACAACATCTTCTTCAAGGGGAGAGTCTGCCTGAAAAAGGTGAGCTAGTACCTTCATGAAAAGTTTCATCAGAACCCGAAAATGGACGGTGTCAGCACCACTGAGAACCAGCTCGAAGAGCCCAATGAGCAAGCACAAGTAGTCTCTGCTGTCTTCTTTCAGCTGCTCAGGATTCCACCAGGTATCGTCTACGGGGACGTTAAGAGAAGGAGAAACGGTGCATAAACTTATGCAAATACACCGCTGAGAACTTCTCATTCAAGACAAAGAACAAGTTGTGGAATCAATAACTCAGTTTTCCATAGTATCACATTGAAAGGATTCACAGCTTGTTCTACCTTTAGGAAAAGATTTAGGAGCCTTTAGTGCATGAATAAAATTTTTCAGTGAAAACACGAATAAAACTGTGTCCTCCACAGCAATCCTCCGGGCAGTCTTGAGCTGTTCTACATAATGTGCCCACAGCTCCAATGGTATCCCTCTGTCCATCATCAGCTCAAAATTCCATTCTGAGGGGATCTCCTGAAATGTTAAAGGAAGCAAAAATAGCACAAGTTTAAAGGGGTTCTGAACATGGGTTATACAGATGGACTGCAATGGCTATATGACTGGGTAATATGCAAAATTTTGTCTATATGTGTATTTGGGTGGGGAGAGGAATAATAGTTTTAATCAGATTTTTAAAGAGATCTAACCATCACTATTCACAAGACACAAATAAGTTCATCATGGCTTCATTTTATCTATGTTTTCTTAAAACATCATCTCTAAAAACAAATGTTATTCATGTAATTTATCCTTGTCAAATAAAGGGTAGGCACGTTTCTAAACAGAAAAATAAGGTACTGGATTTCCAAGAGATCCTTAAAGGGACTTTTCTCATTTCATACTTTTCCTGCTTATCTGAAGAAGGTACATGGTCAAATCCCCAAACTTGCAGATGATTCTAAACAAGAAGCAAAACGTTAAGGTGTTTAGATGTTACACTACAAGCGCCAAAAGGAAGCATGAGAAATGGTGCAGGAAAACAACAAACGAGACTCCATGTAGGTGAGCGCAGAATAATAACTTGGTAGTAAAATAACCCAAAGCCAGACTTTTAAGATAATATCTCTAGTGAGGGATTTCATTGGCTCAAAGTGCTGCTACTGCCGAAAAGATGCTCGGGTCTCTCAGAAAGGGCATCAAATATAAAACCACCTGTTATCTACGTGTGTATAAAACACTCGATTTGTCCACACTTTACCACTGAGAACAAACACAGTCCGGGTCACCACACTTTCAAAAAATAAAGAAAGAAGTTAAGAAGGGCTCATCTGGGTATGTGGGTGTGTACGTATGTATTTATTTGCCACGCTATGTGGCTTGCAGGATCTTAGTTCTGCGACCAGAGATCAAACCTGGGCCCTGGCAGTAAAAGAGTGCCGAGTCCTAACCCCTGGACTGCCAGGGAATTCCCTGGGCTATTTTTTAAAATATGAAGATTCAGTCTCTTAAAGTTTACATAAATTTAGCTATAATGGCTATGACCAGAACTTATAAAATCCTGAGAGTATAAGTGAACGTCAAAAAGATGGGATTTGTTGAGCATCTCCTACAACAAGGAACCCTCTGAAGTCTGGAAAACAAATAAAATCAAGACACTATTAAATACAAGACACTATTCCATGGCAGGTATTAAAAGAAATAATCTATAACCCCAAGGTGTGGTGTTTCGTAAAAATATCAACAACTGAAACATGTTCCTTAGTAAGACTGTCAAAGATAATAGTATGCTGGCAAAATCCAAATTAAAATAATACAAAAGATCTATTCTAGTAAACAACAGAATGAAACAATACTTTATTCAAGCACTAATATATCTAGTGAATTCCTCACCACTAGACGTAGTTAAGTATAGCTTGGATACTTACCCAATAAAGATGATACAGGGGAGAGTCAACTATCAGACACAAACACCACAAACGTGAAATTCCATGATTCAATTAAATTTCTTGCAAAAGGAAGACAGCACCTAATCCACTATCTACTGCTACCCAAGGCTGACTCACATTTCACCCCTAGAATCCAAAGACTCAGCATCTCAGCCCCCGATTTTCAGTTCTGCTGCGATTAACAGGCCAGGCAGTCACTTTTCTAACATTCAACTTTCCAGAGAGTTTGCACTCCTTACCACTGTAGTAATGACACTTTCGAGCTTCTTTATTTTTTTCTGCAACAAACTGAAGACTCTTGTCGCAAATGGAAAATGAGTTTCTTTTAAAGACGAACAGCAGGAGACAAGTACAGCCATGATCACGTGAAAAGTCACTTTCTGCTTCAGGCTAAAGGACTCCTTTTCTCCAACACTTATTAAATCCTCCACCTTGAAAAATAGACAGACTCCGTGAATGGTAGCTCTTGGTTTGCATAAAAACAATTTTTTCTACCTCTGCATATCTAGGTATCATGTATTTCATATTTAGAGTGAGATGATAAATATAAAACCTTAAAAAAGTAGTAAGCATTGATTTCTGGGTAACCATAAAAATAAATAATTTCAGAAATTACAACAAACACAACTGCACTTGCCAACTGGATGTTTTTATGCCTTTAAAAGATTTACTAAGGCAAAAGAAAATTTCTCCTCTTTTAGATATTTTGCTATTTTAACAAAAAATATGACTTCAATATTTTAAATGAGAGGAAAAAAGGTTAAAAAGTAGACATTATATTCCTACTGGTCCAATATACAACCAGGATGAAATAAATTACATAAAATGTTAAGGATTTCAAACAATCTGCAAAATATACTAAACACTATGTTTTTAAAACAAAACAAAGTACTCAAGAATGGAAAAGTTATTTTAAAATAACTAGAAGAATCTAGTAAAGCAAACACTGAGGATCCAATAAGATTATGAGAAGGAAACCCAGGGGGTTGACTTCGACAACATACCTACCATCTTTAACATTGAAGAGGGATCCCCTGAATTTATATTGTCAGCCAGCAACTCAATCATCTTCTGACTTGCTACACCAATTAGTTCTCCTGAGTTTGTGCTTTTAATCACATTTTCAAGAGCTGTTTAAAAAAAAAAAAAGGAATTGAACACCAGAGGGCCCTTATGTTACTAACACTCACCTAAATATCATGTCAAGTAATGAATTTAGGCAAAAGTTTTACAATTTTCCTATGAAGGTTTGCTTTTTATTTTTCTTTTCATAAAATTACGAATTCTTCAGTGGGTCAGTGTCCTTTTCACTGTATACTTTCCATATTAGCAAAAGTTTTAAAATATCTTGCTGGCATGTAACACAATGAACAATTTCAAATAACAATCACTGCCAATTTTTAATTATGGTTATCTTTTTTTAAAGTGTCACCTGTTCACTTTTTCTAAAAAGCAACTGAATTTCTTACCTTCTTTCCAGCCTCTTAATAAAGGATGCAGAGAGCAAATTCCTGATTTTGATAAATATATAGCCATTTTCGTCTCAGCAGATTCCATATCATCATTGTTGATGACCATAAATGGCAGCAGGTGCACCACCACCTGATTCGACAACTGATCATTTTCACTCAGTATCTCTGCTTTAATTAGTATGTCTGCTGCTATCTCAAGCACATTGTACCTAAAAGATACATAAACACATTTGGTTGAGACACATTAGAGACTTCAGTTCAGCAAAAAATCGTTACATCTTTCCAGCTCAACTGACACCATCCTAGTCTCTTTACCAAACACATTATTGAGAAACATCAAGATAACACTTAAAATCCATGCTAACAAAGGAGTTATTTGGGACATTAATTTTAAACCAACTCTGTCAAATCTTTCTTTTTGAGAAATCATTAGGTTAACTATAACATAAAACGTATCACACTATACATCTCAACTCCACTAGAGAGCAGAGATTCACTCATCAGTTCAAAAAATATTATCTGAACACATACTATATGTTAAGAACTAAATAGGACACAAAAACCTGTAAGACATGCTCTCATCCTCTAAGGAGCTTAGTCACTTTTTCATGCAAAAAGCTTAGGTGCCAAAAATGAAATAACAAAAGCTCATCAAAACATTACAGAAGGTATCAGGTGATTCTGAGCTTATTTTTTACTTAATATATTTGTAACTGTTTTAATTATAAAGTATAATATATTATCCTTGTAAAATAGAAATACATTATATGAAGTAAAAAATTAAAGCTCCTTCCCATCCTACTTCCCAGATCTCAGTATTATATCATACATTATACACTTCTTTTTCCATTTTATTAAGAAAAATTTCAAACATAGAGAATATTACAACAAATCCATACAAACCCAAATAAAAGTGAACTTAATATAAGAATTTCAGGCACTTCCCTGGTGGCGCAGTGGTTAAGAATCCACCTGCCAATGCAGGGGACACGGGTTCAATCCCTGGTCCGGGAAGATCCCACGTGCCGTGAAGCAACTAAGCCCGTGCGCCACAGCTACTGAGTCTGCGCTCTAGAGCCCGCGAGCCACAACGAGTGAGTCCGTGCGCCCAGAGCCCGTGCTCCGCAACAAAACAAGCCACCGCAATGAGAAGCCCACTCGCTAAAACTAGAGAAAGCCTGCGCCCATCAACGAAGACCCAACGCAGGCAAATATAAATAAATAAATAAATATATTAAAAAGAAAAGAATTTCATTAATTTATTTGTATGAGGAGATACAAATACATACCATCCCTTATTTTTTGAAAGTTCTGCTCTTTGAAAGAGATTCAGGAGAGTTGAAACTGTCACTTCTGAACTAAACCGTTGTTTGAAAATCTAGAGAGAAAAAAATACCCATAAGTAAATTTTTGCTTGCTTCAAATATGGTGCTTGTTAAACGAACTTAAAAAAATTATGAATTATAAAGAATTTATCTCCCAAGAATTCCAGTATAATTTAAAAGTTCTATGAGAGCAATTTTGCAAAAGTGCCATTTAGGATCCAATTTCCCAGGATCCCTACGTGTTTACTACTGGTAAAAACTCACAAAGCACTTTTCCTTTTTAAAAGAACTTCCAAATATAGAAAGTTGTATGACCTAATTACTCCCATGTGCTTTCCCCAACCAGGCTTAAGTCTGTGCGCTCAACAGAACAAATTTCCAGTGAAAGAATAATTTCCAAATACGCTGCTGCCTAGAGCAGAGATTCATGTGAGAAGGGTAAGTAAAAATTTACAAACAAAACATGCACATCAATGAACAACAAATTCACTCACCTCAAATGCACTTATAGCTGACAAGACAACATCTATGTTATCATCACCTAATCGGGTTAAAATAGCTTCTTTAATGAAAGACTCATCGATACTCTCCTGAGCAATAGAAAAAAATATTAATTTAGTTGTTGCTAAAACCTCTGAAGACTTTACATTAGAAAGAAAGTATGGTTTTGTGAAAAGCACTCCAAAATTCCAGTTAAGGAACACAGGTTCTGCTGCCCCAGATGCGAATTCAAAACTAAGCACACTTGCGTTGAACTAGGCAAACTCTAGAAGTCCTTTTTAGATGAATAATTGGTTGGTACAAACTCTTTCCAGTTTCCATTGAAAATATAATAAGATGTGCAATTAAAATACAATTCTGCATTAAAGAGTTCATCTTGTTAAAATGAGAACCTAGATTTTGGGAGAGCACAAACTAAAGAACCAGAATGTCTAAGTTTAAATCCCAGTTCCACCACTTACTAGCTGTGCGACCTTGAGCAAGTTACATAACCTTCCTAGGTCTCATTATTCTCATCTATAAAATAGGGCTAATAATAATACCTACCTCAAAGGGTTGTTACAGGATCAAATAATACATATCAATACTTAAAACAGTACTTTAGACATAATAAGCAGTGTTAAAAGTTAGCTTTTAATTTTCAAGGTTTTTACAAGGATGATGACAAGTGCTGATGACAGTGCAGTCTGCCCCCAAAAGTTCATATTTTTCTTTTAAGTAACAAAGAAAATAAAGCATAAAATCATTCACAACAACAGAAAAATAAGACTGCTAACCAAACTGAATATATCCCTACCTGTAGATGGTGAAAAGAAAAAAAACAAGTAAATAATCCCACAAAAGATAATTTATGTCGGAACATTGGGAGACAAAAAGTAAAATCCCTAAAATTCATAAAACTGAAGTCAAAGTTTAATGCCAAATGCCAAAATTTTCTCAAAAGCTAACAAGTAGCCAAATAGCTCAATCTGGAATTTGAGAACAGAACAGAACCTATGTCCAGACATTAACAGTGAAGGGAAAAGGAAATCAAAGCATGCAAAGACAGACATTAACTGCAATTACAATACTAAAGCCTGTAAGTTGAATGTACACACTGCCCTTCACTGAAAAAACTAACAAATCCAGAGGAGGACAGGGTAGGACGGGATTAAGAGTAAAAGCAGGAAGGCTAAGAATGGCTTCAAGAATATTAAGAGATTCCAGGAATCTCGCTTTTTATTCTAGGCGCTGAAATCTTCCTATTACAACAAAGAACAGTATTCACTGAGTTTAATTATCCAACAAATCAATGAGACAAACCTACCAGCAATCTATGAAAGAAACATAATTTGTGCCAGATCAGAAATGAATCAAGCCAAGCAATATTTTTCAAATTTGAATATGTCTACCATTTTAAAAATTATGTATAACTCTTTAAAAATATGAGAACAAAAATATTTTAAAATTACCAATTGAAAATAAAAAAACTAAAGAAAAAACAGTAAAATTTAAAATTAAATAAACTTAACATGGTAATTATGATTAGCTGAAATTAAATTCTACTTGTAATATGAATCTGGTTTTAATGGCCATGACACAAGTTTAGAGTTCAGTGTGTTTATACTACTATGTGCTATGGAGAAACTAAACTCTGGTAGCATTTTTATCTAGTCTAGAAATTTTCCAAATATGCAAACGGTAGTACATGAGATGATTTTAGATATTAACAGATGAACATTCTTATTTCAAACTGTATTACCTACAGTAAAATGTACATACAATTAGCACTTCAAACGCATGATTTAAAAGCTATGAAAAAGATGAAGAGGATAAAGAAGTATAAACTACTAGGTATAAAT
This sequence comes from Tursiops truncatus, assembly GCF_011762595.2. NCBI lineage: Eukaryota > Metazoa > Chordata > Mammalia > Artiodactyla > Delphinidae > Tursiops > Tursiops truncatus. Next base: position 76,547,525 of record NC_047049.1, on the reverse strand, counting down.
TAAGTTACAAGGATATAATGCATAGCACAGGGAATATAGTCAAAATTTTGTATTTACTTTGTATGAAGTATATAATCTATAAAAATATTGAATTACTATGTTGTACACTTGAAATATAATATTGTAAATCAACCATAACTCAATTTAAAAAAAAGAAAGCTATGTGAAAAAATGAGTCCATTTAAAAGAAACTAAAGAAAAATTAAAAAAAAAATAACATCAGTGGTCAGCTAATACAGCAAAATATTTGCTTGAATGACTAAAGTTTGGAAAATACTGCTCTATTTGAATCACTGCAAAGTCTTTGTAAAATATCATTTTGTTCTAAAGGCTTTATTTACAAATTAAGTCAGCTTCTGTACTTACTATTAGGAGCCACCAAAATTTTAAAGCCAAATGCAACTGGCAGGTACCGAAATCATGAACAGGGCTCCAAAAGCTATCACGCTCCAAAAGCTATCACGCTATCACGCTCATGTTAAACTTAAGACTATCAAATTCAAATTTCAAAACTAAAAAATTCTCAGATAATTTATGACCCTCTGTAAATTAATCTATAAATCCCAGGTTGAAAAACTCTCAACTAAAGCTAACCTAATCATCTGCAACGTGGAAACATATACAGGTTAAAATGGTGGCTTCTGGCATGTATGGTCCTAAATCTTTGTCCAGTGAATGCCCATATTCTTTATTAGGCTTATCTCTATAATTAAACAGTATTGATTCTAGGTGGTAACTTCAATTTCTTATTCTAGAATTACACTGCTCATCATAAGGGTAAAAACATCACAAATGAAGGCTATCTGACACAAACCTTTGATGTTGTCATGACATTTTTCAGATGATTAACGGCCAGAAGTCTCACAGGAGCAAGTGGATGATTCAGACTGAGCATCAAGGAGGTATCAGAATCTGCTAAAAACTACAGGTTCAGCACAATTACCACATGATCTTGCCATTCAATCTGAGCAGCACATGATCAAGAAGAACCAGAGAAAACCACCCCGAGCTGCCCAACTTATTCAGTAACAACCATCTAATTTCAGAAACCAAAAAGTACACCAAACTGAAAGTAAAAAGTAAAGCAAAAATCTTTGTCTCCAGAACATAGTATGAGTAACAGCAGATAAAAATTTGTTTTGTGAATGTTGTGATTTCATGTATACTTGTGTCTACATGTAGGTTTAAATTAGTGAAGTAATTCTATGAAGTAATTTTGTATTCTTTACGTATATCTGATTCCAAGGTGAAAAGCACCTAAGATAAATCACTGTATTAGCGCCTAAATGAAAATATAAATCAAAAAACTTGATCACTGAAGAGAATGCAATTCATCTAAATGATGTAACAGTGACACTCAAATTAGTGACAACTTTATGTATTGATAATTAGACTACGAAGGAAGTCTATCAACATATGGTTTTGGAAATGAAATACCATGAAAGACGAAAGTCTAATTATGGAAGAGAAAAACCCAAACAATCATATTTCTCTTCCTAACATTTATTTTCAAGGCTAATTATAAGAACTACTGAAATGTCTAACTTCGAGTATAAAGACTTAGGGCGAATCACCAGAAAATTTCTGAAGTTCTAACATAATCATGAAACAAAATCCACTTCCCTTTTCCTCATCAATGACTTAAAAAGCCACACGTGGCTGGTGGGCTCTGCACTGGGAAGACAAGGGTACAGGAGAAGGATAAGGAACACTAGAAACCTACGTTAGGCCATCTTTTGGTGACTGCTGATGGGCATCATATACAAAATTTCCAAACGCTTTTCCAGAAGTAAGTATCAGGTTCACAGTCATCTAAAACTCACTGTACCCTTCTCCAATTATTTAATTCCTGCCTCAGAGTCTTACTTCAGCTAACTAGGCAAACTGTATAAAATCTTCTCTCTCTATGAAACTTCCCAAACAGAAGTGAAGTAGCAAATTTCCTTCCAGAGCTTTTCAACCAACCACACAAATACCCATAAGTGTCATAATTCCCCTGAAAAAAGTTACCTGATACTTTCCACCACTTGCAGAAAGAGAGATAAATTGGTGGAAAAGCTCCTGTTTTTTTAGGTCTGTAATTTCCTTTAGGCGTTCCTCTAATACGGCATCTAATGTTTTGGGATATCTGGGATGAAATTAAAGAGTTAGTTCATTATTCGTAACAAAGTTATTAACCACACACACCATATATGTATAAAAAATATATATAATTTTTTAAATTACTGAGATTGAGACTTAAATTTTTGACAAATGGAACATATAAAACTAAATGATATTGATCAAGTTTGTTACTATGACTCTTTCAACAACAGAAAGTCTGTATAAAAAAAATTATACTCTCCATAGTCCCCACACAACTCCTATTTTCCCTTATATTTCAAATATATTTAAATCCTATAATTGTCCCTTCCTGAAAAGGAGAACAGTATCTTTACAATTCATTCACCATATTAAGTTGTGACTTCTGAATCATCTCTTTATAAAACAAGAGGTACACGTTAAGAAGGGCACAAACACACACACAACTCACCTGCTTTCTACAAGTCTGATAAGTGGAAGAAACTGCTCATTAAGCAAAGATACTTTATTAGAATCGATTTCTTCCTGTGAGCTATATGCAATATACTCCTCAAAAAGAAGGCTGCAGAACAAAACAAATAACGCAGACATGACAGTTACTATTTATTGAATACCTACTACGTTCTAGGTACTTTAGAAATATTCTCTGTCAGACATCTACAAGATAGAAATTAGACTCACTTTACAGATACAAAAACTCAGACTAAGAAGTCTTATAATTTGCCTGAGGTCAAACAAGAACAGCAACAAGAGGCAATACTCAGTGAGCCCTACTGAGCCATAAAAGGTAGAGCAGGTTTTCCACCCCTGTCTGAGTCCAGAGCCAAGCTCTCAACAGTACTTTGCATATTTAACCTCATTGAATTCACAAGCCAACTACGGGACCAGAGACACAAATGACACGCCCACCAGATAGGTACCTGCCCAATGATACACAACGGCAAACCGAGATCCACGCAGCCTGACTGTCAGAACTTACTATTCTACTAGCCGGAGCCGGTAAGATTTAAACCTACATCTGACCACCATGACTACATTCTTTTCAATGCATCGAGTTGCCCTTCAAATAAGAAAAGAAAACAGGAGGCTGAACTATCTTTACTTCATGCCAACCCTCAATATTAAGTTTCTAATTGATATTTACTGATTACCAACTGTGATGTATTGTTTCAGGCATTTTGGTCCACTTAGTACTAGGAAATTTTAAACAACCACAAATTACATGTAGTATAACCCAAATTTAGTTTCACTATTAACTTTCCATGACCACATATAAGCACTAAAGACAAACAAGAGAAATTACATTTTCTGTTGCCACAATTATTGGACTAAGTACTTATAATTAGATGAAATGGCATGGACAAAGCAAGAAATACATTACAAAGGGATACTGGAAAACTGTTAGCCAACCCTCAAAAGTATACTAAGCCACAAAAATACAAATCAAAAGCATGTCAAAAGTAACAGCTTACCTAGCCAACAAATGGTCTAAGTTGTTCTTCAGGTATATATTTGTAAGTATGGCTTCTAAGAGTCTCCTATAGATTTGACCATCCATCTCTTCAGTTTCTTCCCCTAAGCATATACAACAAATTAAAACTGATTGGGGAAAACTTTTCCCACATGTGTATGCTATTAAGTTTTTTTACAGCAGAAAATCTTTCTACAGGAATAACTTTAAAACATATATATAACGACATCCAGCTTTTTACCTATTTTCAAAAGTGTACTTCACCTGTTTAGTCATTTATATCTTTTCAAACCACTTTTGTATACATTACCCTCATTTATCCTTTACCTGAAATTCTCTACATTTTTTAAAAACAAGTACTATCCATCGTAAAACAATTATACTCCAATAAAGATGTAAAAATAAATAAATAAAAATATAAAAAACAAAAAAAACAAGTACTATCTTGCCTCTTTCGTGAATGAAACAGAAGTCCAAAGAATATAGTCTTTCCCCAGGCCACACTACAAGCGGTGAAGTTGGGATCTGAATCTACATCTCAATAAACTATCCTGAATACAGGCTAAACTTCATCTCAAAGCCTCCTTACCGAACCAAGAGCTGTCATCTTCCATTCCACATTTATGAATGAACGTGAGCCCTGGCTTCATTACTCATCACCATCAGAACAGGAAAAGTACACTTTCATTCGTGCTAGTCATGTTTCTGAAACTCACGTTTAAACTGAGATGGAGTTAAGCAAATCTTATTTTCCAATAAATGGATATAACTTTAGAAATGACTTTCTTAGTAGTCTTTCTTAGTCCAGTAGCAACAGGACCAAGTATTTCTTCCTTGTCTTTCTATATTCATTGAAGGGTGAAAAACGTATAATGCAAATAATCACCTTCTAATTAACTTTTGGGCTTTTTTTAAATTTGAATTTTCATGCATGAGATTTTCTTGATCTTATATTTTCAATGACTCAAGGGAGAAAAACTGTTTTGGCAACTGGATATTTATTGTAAATGAATCATTAAAGTTCATTAAATAGCTAAATGAGAAGGGAAAGTTGTAGAGTAGTGTTCTGTTTTAAAATAATTCCAGTCTTTTTCATGTAGAGACTGTGTGAGAACACACATTAAAAAAAAAAAAACAACTGAGCATATTACTCATTTAACAAGGATTTCCTTTAAACCTGCTCCCCACCTCAAATGTTTCTCTATTCATAAAAATAGATACATTACACAAAAACAATTAGCAGAAACTCTAAATATCTTAAAGATATTAACAAGGATATGGTTCCTATTTTAAGAGAATCGCATCTGAGAAAGGAAGTTTCTGGACACAACATGTAAAACCACATACCTGTAACATGATTAACAATGGAGACAACCAGATGGGGAAGCATGTAACGCAGAAGAGGACTGATGTCGTATGTTTCAGAAATCCCTTGAAGTAGTGTAACAAGATCAGGAACAGTACATAAGTGAGGAAATGGCCTTTGAAGAAGCAAGACATAAGATGTTGACTGCACAAGTTAGATAATGAATGGCAATTTTTAAAAATAGTGTAAAATTTATCTTATGAAAAAAAACTATTCAAAATAACTCCATTCACTTGTAATTATTATCATTGCCAATTCAATTATACGTACTTTTTCCCCAGGCTCTCTGGCTTCTGTCTCTGCAGGAGCACTATCAAGCACCCCAATCCATCCTTGATCAGAGAGGGAATTCTGGTCAGTGTTTTGATGATCTGTGAAGCCAAGGAATTGACGAAGGTATCTTCCATGGTCACTTTCACCGAAATCTGACATATTATCATGTACGTTGCAGCTCTGTAATCTGGTAAAGATGATTTCAATCCCTAAATATATTTTAAAATATAAGGGAAAAATGACAAACTGTGTTATTTTATCCTACTTAAAATGTTATTTTACTTTGACAAATTGGAAACGTCATAAATTAGAGATTAATACAACCTAACACACACTGAGAGTCAACGCTCCTCGGAAGTGAAAAATCAAGATGTTGGCCCCTTTTCCTGAGGGGACATGGAAATGAGACAAGTCTCTTGAATGACAGAAGGGATCTCAGAAGGTCTCCCAACTCAAACCTCCACAACACATCCTAAGAGGAGCCAAGGAGTCTTCTTTTATATGAAAACATCCACCTGTGTAAGGGAGACTTCAATCAGGAACAAAACAGTGCCTAATTAAAGACAGTCATTTTGGGACACTGGTGGGAAGCAAAGCAGTTCCTCCATCGGGAATCCAGGACGGTGGGAGGCCATGAGGCCCTTGGGGAGAAGAAACACTGAGAAGCAGAAGTCAATGCACACGGAATGGTAAGAGAGCCTCTGCCCTGAAGAGATTTTCTAATCCGTTCTCTTTCCGCTGAGGTAACATGACTGCTAAGAAAACAGATCTGGGAGAAGATGGCAGGGCCAAACAGCCAACATTCATCCCTAAGGAGCCCTAAGATCCCACTCTGGTAAATTTTTAAGAAGTCATATTTTTTACCTATAAATTAAATCTCATTAACCACCTGAAATAAATTGTCAATGTGAAAACACTGATGTCTACGTGAAATTTTCAAAAGCAAGAAAATTCCTTCAGGTACAAAATAATCTACTTTACACATGAGCAGGGCCAACCTTTTGAACATATGGGAACAGCTTGGCGACTATATTGTCGGATAAGTCCTCAGCGGTCACCAGAGCAGACACGATGGTAGAAGCATAGAAAGTTAAGAGCACCCTCAACTGAGCTGAGCTCCCAGGATACTCAGCAAAAACCTGGAAAAAACCACAAACCACACACAGTTTTAAGAGTGAAAGGCCAATCAGATGAAAGTATAAAAATATTTACAGCTCTCCTCAACTACTTCAGGCTGACACTTTAATTTTACCATATGTAACATTACATAAACACATCTAACAGTTCAATGAAATATGACAAGAATGAACAACCTTCCTGACATTTTTAGACTGTGTCTTTGTTTAAACAGTCACTGTAAATAGAATCTGGCCAGGAAGAGAATAATTTATTTTTGTAGAAAAACAGCTTTGCTGATGAGAGACTGATCACTGCTCATGCTCCAAAACAGCAGATCCTTTAAAAAAAGGACACTTCTTCAAAGTCCCACCATTACAGAGAAGGTCTTCATTTGTTTTCTGTATGAAGAGGAAGCAACCTGCTAATGGAATTATATGTTCATGAAACAATTCACTACTCACCTTCACGGATTTTGTCACCAGACTACAAATGAAATCCATGAATCCGAGATCTTTGTAGCAGTGGGTAACCAAAGTTCCCTTAGCTAAGGGCACTCCAGATTGCTATTACAGACAGAAAGGACCAGCTATTACTTGAGACATTCATCAACTCATCATTATTTTTAAAGTACCTACCAAAGTAGCAGCTTCAAACTGCTGCAGTTCATAAATACGAAATATAGTCTTTCCTTATTGCTGTTGGTAAAGATGAAATTAACACATAAAATTGTGCAAACTTTAGAAATTCAAGAGAAGGCCAAGCAATGAGTGTGGATGTACTCAGTGAAAAACGCTTACTTATTACGTGTTGCATTTTGATATGTATTTATCTAAATCTGGATTCTCTAGATTCTTAGTAACTCTACTGGTTAAATTTGGTTTTTGAGCCAATGTGCTATGGTTCTGTCACTGCTTCACAATAACACTAGTAATAGAAACAGAGAGGAACACTGTCAACTTATACTGCTCTTCCCACTGCCTAGCACTGTGCATGGCATGTATTAGTGCTCAATAAATTTTGAATAAATCAATGAAAAAATAATTTGAAGTGAACTTTAATAGGTAAGGGGGGTTTGGATACCTGAAACAAGTGTGCCTAGAGAACAGCAGGGTCTGTGTGTAGACTAGGGGAAAAATAATTTTGATGTTATTAGCAGAGCGAACGTCGAGTAGTTGGATTAAGAAGCTTTATTTTAGGTTGGCCTTCTCTTCTTGAACATTCTTTAAGTTCAAGTGCTTTACATTCAAACACTTAAATTTTTCTTCTAATTAAAAATTCCCATTCCCTTTCTTTTTACTAATTCTGACCATGGCCCTCCTGTCATCACCCATCAAGTTAACTCATTCCACAGGCCCAGCCTGTTAACCTACTTTCATCCCCATTTGCCCTCCTGCTGGCCTGAATCGCCGTGCTCAACATTCAGTAAAACTCTTGCTAACAACATACATCTGCTTTCCTCTACTATAGATGCAAACAAAGTGATAATGGCAATTCAGTTGTTTTACTACAAAATCATGCTATCTGATCTCAGCCAGAGCTATCCTGTAAGACAACCATCCTATTATTCATCTATAAATTAATTTTCTAGCATCTTCTTCACAACTTTAATAATTTCCAAAGTCCTTCAAGTTATCCTTATCCCTTTAATTTTTGTAAGTATTTTATGCATTTCTTCACCTCTAACTTGTTTTAAGCTTCTCAGTTCCAAAATTTAAAATGCCAGACAGCACGGTATAGTGGAAAGACAAGCTTTATAATCAGATCTGGATTCAAATCCCAACTCTGCCACTTTAGAGTTACATGAACTTTGGCAAGTAACTTAATTCTCTGAACCTGTCCTCATCTGTAAAAACAGAATTTTGTGAGAATCCAAGATAATACAAATTGCCTATCCTGATATCAGGTACTAAATGAAAGCCAGCTATTATTCATAACAGTTTCAACTGGAAGTTAGGAAATAAAAGTGATGGAGGTAATACTTGGTCTACTCTCAGGAGCACCAAAGACTTAATTTTTTCCAAATTATACCTTTAATGAAGGTTTGCAATGATTATAGATACACGTCATTCAACAATCATACCTTAATTGGCAATAACCAGAACCACTTGTGCTTTGAATTATTGATTTTTAGAAGCTGTATAACCCGCACAAATATTCTTGTCTCGTGGTATGGGAGAACACAGGCAATGAGGCTATCCTGATTATAAAGATGGATGTGGAACCTGGGGGAAAAAAGCAAACACTTCTAACTGACACAAAACTTACAAGCGTGTATTTCCTTACACGTCCAAACGGTGTATCAATGAGCTAAACCCACTTAAAGCAACCATACAACTATAAGCAAGGTACAGCTCGCTTAAAGCATAGGCATGAAAGTACTCAACAGGGTTTGCCAATTCTCATGCAGTAGCATTTTAAAATATTCACTATCAAAATTGACATCCATTCACTGTCTCTCAACTTTTTTTCAAATCCATTATTACATTAACGTGACTTTGGGATCATTGCAGTCAAACCAACAGAAAACCAAACTGGTCAAGTAGGCAGCAACACTCAGCTTCTCTCCATGCTCCAAAGTTCACCTTCCACAGCTTAGTTTCCTCACCTCACCTAACTATCATAATCCTAAAACCAGAAGACTAATTATAAAGAAAATCATATTATCTTCTCTGAATAAAACAAAAAGATCAAATTACAACCATATTTAATTTGTACATGAACTTTACAAAACTTGGTATTGGTCACGCCACCCTAATAACGTAAAACAGATTTATTAACTGTCAGATCCATTACATCCTGTCTAGTCTTTAAGAGCTAGCTCAAATGCATTCTCTTTCAAGATGCTTTTCTTAATTCTCCCAGCCAGGTGATCCCTCTTACATCTGTCTAAACTCTCCTATCCTTTCACCTGTACCTTTCTTACAGCACCACACCCCTTGCCTTTTATTAGTTCTATAATATGGCTTTAGTACTAGCCAAGACATCACTTTCTCCATGAAGCTTTCCTCAACTACTTCAGGCAGCATCACATGCCCCAAACTTTGTATACACCCTTATAGTGGCATTTCTTTCAAAAGAGTAAGAAAGGGCAGCCTATTCATCCTTGTATTGAACTTACTGTTTGCTAAATAAATAAGTTACCTGAATTCATAAATGCAAAACCAAACGCAAAAAGTACTGCTTACAGTAACGATCTATTTAGGGTAAATTAAATGCTAGAAGACAGAGGAAAATAGTACAGGTTTGATTTTTTTTTTTTGTCTGATGAATCTAATGATACGATAATGAGAAGACCCAGGTTACACTTATGTTTTCTCAATGATTCACTGGCTTCCCTTACCCCCATGCCTCTAATTAATGAAGTGAAAGCCTTTCTACTTTTAAAACATACATAGGAGAAAAAATTAAAATGTGTCAACTATGATGTAATACCAATGTAATACAAATAAATGAGAAAATAAACTGAATAAACTTACTGAGACAATTTCCAAAGTAAAGATCAGACCTTGGAAACAAAATTTGCATCTCTGCTTACCAGTCATGTGACTCAGCCAACTTAACTCTTCTACACCTGTCTTCTCAACTGTAAAATGGGGATAAGAGAAGCATCTCCCCACAGGAATGTCGTGAGCGCTGAGATAATGCACACAAAGTGCTTACCAGAAGGCCTGGTGTATAAATGTTCAATACATATTAGCTATTATTGTTTTTCTTAAGTTATGGTATCTTAGAGAATACTCTGTTCCCAAACCTTTATTTTTTTTGTTATTTTGGCAAGAGGTTTAATAACACTCTTTGCCCCAAATATGCAGTAACAATTTGTAACGGCAAACTGACACAAGCCCCTCAGAACTAATGAGGCTAGACTACTTACTCAAGATCTTCAGTAGTTCTACTTCTTAGTATCAACAGAAATGAGTTCAACAGTAGAAGGGCATGCTTACCTCACCCAATACAAATTGTGTTAATCTCTTAATACACCTGATTTTTCAACTTTAAACTTTAAATTTAAAAAGATAAATGTTATTAGCCCATAATTATTTCCGTAATTCCATTTGCTACCTGTGGATCAACCACTCCAGACACTTCTGTGCCGGCTTCAGCAGGAAGTAAGGAGATAGGTGGATAAGAAATAATGAAATGTTTTCATCCAGCTGTTTGTTCACTGCCTTGGTCTGAACGCTCCGCTCCAAGGTTTTTGCTAGCTGGCTGAACAACGGTGCTTCAAAACGCTCAAAGGAAGGATCGATACCAAGCAGCTCTTCCAGGCCAGTGCATCCTAGGAAAAGGCCACTTTATTTAACAATTCTTTATGAGCAAACTCATCTCACCCCCCTTTGACAGTGTTACTTTCGCCTAAAACTCTCTGAATTCTTTTAGCATATATAATCTGTAATACAGTCCCAAACATAGATTTCTAGTTTCCAACATAGAGAATAAATCTCATCTCACCAACTAGGAGAACAGAAAGTACCTTCTGGCAGAGGGCCTTTTTTCTTTTTTCAATACAATACAATTTCAATACAATAATTAGGCCAGTCCTAGGAAGGCTCCTCCCCAACCCTCCAGCCACAGCCTCCCGCCCCTTTTGACTGTTCCTCCTTTCTGCAGCTTAGACGACCCCCCAACCTTGTTTATCACCTGTGACATTCAGATGCCGCTGCCTATATACATTTCACGCATCTAGCGCATGGCTTTTTGTTATTCTCTTTCCCCTTAACAACGTAAATGAGGTTAGCAAGTTAGAAACCGCTGAGGAAGAGGGCGGGTCAGAAAAGAAAACAAGAAAATACACCAACATCCTGGAAACACACGCTTCCCAGAGCTTTCCTAAGTTAAAGGGTAGCTCACCAATGGCAAAGGCGGTGTCCCTGTCGATGGTGGCCGCTTCCTTGGGGTCAAACAACAAAGAGGCAACTTCATCTCTAGATAAGAGGCTGGGATCACTTTGAGGGAGGGCGAGTCGTTGGAGCTGCTGCGCTAAGGACGTCATCTTTCAGGCCAGCGGATTTCTAAACACACAGGCTAAGAAACATAACCCCGTGAGACGCCTCTACAAAATTAACAAGGTGGCTTAACAGTAAGCAGCAAATGTCTCACGTACAAGCAACTTTCCTCCGTACTCAACGCGGTCGCGGGCACATCACCTGCTGCCCAGGGACTCGCGGACGCCGGAGGTGCAAACACTAAAGCAACAGCGTTAACAGCTAATTACAGCCCCGGGGGCCGCGCCGAACGTTTCTCAGCCCCGACTCCGCGGAGACTCGAAAACCCGCGGGCACCTTACGCTCCCCTGTATACCACTCCGACCCACAGCTCCTGCTCACCCGGAGCTCGACTTGGGGCAGGACTCAGAGGCCAACGTATCTCAGCAGCTCCCACGTGGTACCAATAAGTCCAGCTCTCGCCCGGAAATGTGGACCACTCCTCGGGCGAACTTCCGGTTTCAGGCACTACGGCAAGTGAAGAGGTACAAGCTTTCCGGAATGAAAAAAAGGCGACTCCGCCCCCAGGCAGTGAAGCCCCGCCCCTCCGCCGCGCGGGACTTCAGGCTCAGGATCTGCGGTCCGCCAGCTGGGAGCTAGTGGTCCGTTTTTGGCTTGTGGCTGGAAGTTTCAGTTTCTGGGCGGGTCTTTTGTGTGCTTTAAGGTTCTGTAGCCGGAATCATTCATTCAGCATATACGTATCCAGCTTTTACTAGGTACCGGCAGCATCGCGCAGTGATGTCACAGCCCGGGTTCGTATACCCACGCTAACGCCTTTGGGCGGTGTGAGCTACACCGAATTCTCATCTCTCTGTTTCTTACCTCCTCTATAAAACGAAAAGAAGCTACGAATTTCAGGCGATGAGCTACTGATTGCGGTGCGAGCCGCTCCGCACATTCTGGACATACCCGTCTAGGGGCTTGGGGGCCATCCCTTCCTCCACTTTGCATTCTTGGAGGCCACGCATTGTTTTTTGTTTGTTGGTTGGTTGGTTTAAACTAAGCCTGGTGAGAAGTAATTTACAAATGAAATCACACACGTCAGTTTAGCAATTCGATGAGTTTTAACAAAAGAATAAGCAGGTAACACTATCTCCCCATTCAAGACATAGAAAGTTTCCATCGCCCCTAAAAAGTTCCCTCTAGCCCCTTTGCTGTGATGCCCACCCCACTGCCGGCCTCAGATAACCATTGGTCTTCTTGATGTCACTATAGATTGGTGTTGCTGACGAGTGTCCCATATGGATATACAACAATCTGTTCCCAAAGCAGCAGTATGTGCCCAAATGGAGTGAACTGGCCTCTCCAAGAAGCTGCACAGGACACAGGAGTGAAATTGGATATCCTACCTATATTTTGTGAATGCATTCGTTTCTCTTAGGATGTGGAGCTCTTCGATACCAGGGTGTCAGTATTCCTCCCTGGAGACTGTTGGAAACAGAGTTACAGTTTGGGGGGCTCACTTCTATACTCCGTGCTGATCTCTCCCTTTTGTGAACACAATCTTCTGTTGTGCTTTGCTTTAACAGCATTTAAAACAACCAAAGAAATCTTTTCAGTTATTTCTACAGAGTTAATAATCTCCTTTTGCATGGGGTGTTGATTGCCTTGTAGTGTGGTTTTTCAAGTTCTGGTGGTATCTCTTTCATCCTTAACAACAGATCTCTTAAAGGAATTTTTTTTTTCTTTACAAAAGCAGTCAGTTTGGGAAGAAGTGAAAGTAGTGAGAAATGAAAATCAGGCCTATTTTTATCCACAAAGACATATTTGGTTTTTTGCCTAAAAAAAAAAAAAAAAAACTCATATTTTTAAAAGCTTCGTCAAAGTGAAAATAAATGGAAAGTTACCGCAAGTATTTGGTTCAACCATTTTTATGTCAGTTCCAATGGTGTATGGTACCGTGTGAATTTTACTTTAGAAGCAAACTAGCAGGGCTTCCCTGGTGGCACAGTGGTTAAGAATCCGCCTGCCAATGCAGGGGACACGGGCCCGAGCCCTGGTCAGGGAAGATCCCGTGTGCCACGGAGCAACTGAGCCCGTGCGTCACAACTACTGAGCCTGCGCTCTAGAGCCCGCGAGCCACAACTTCTGAGCCCACGTTCCACAACTACTGAAGCCCGCATGCCTAGAGCCCGTGCTCTGCAACAAGAGAAGCCACCGCAATGAGAAGCCCACGCACCGCAACAAAGAGTAGCCCCGCTCGCCGCAACTAGAGAAAGCCCACGCACAGCAACGAAGACCCAACACAGCCAAAAATAAATAAATATATTTTTTTAAAAAGAAGTAAACTAGCAAAGTAAAAAGAACAAGTCAGCGATCCATAAACGTAATATTCATTTCAAAAAGCTTTGAGTTAAAAAAATATGCCATGATCTTGAGTTGCATCTTTTTCTCCAGAATTTCTCTAGAATTCTCATCTAATTTCTCCAGAATTTAAAAAGAATTCTTTTGATATATTCCTAATTGTTTTCTGATTATTACCACCTCAGTTTTTGTGATTATAAGCCTGTCTCCTGGTTTGATTATTCAGCCGAGGACCAGAGCAAGTGTCCTTTCTCAGTTGTTATTTGAATTTAAAATATTGGTTATAGATCATCTGTAGCTCTGCAATTCCTCCTATCTTATAATCCTTTTAATGCCTTGTGCCATTTTACATTCATTAAATCCAAAATTTTAGCTGTAGTGATACATATTTCTTTTTTTTTCTTTTTTTTCTTTTTTGCGGTACGCGGGCCTCTTGTGGCTTCTCCCGTTGCAGAGCACAAGCTCCGGACGCACAGGGTCAGCGGCCATGGCTCACGGGCCCAGCCGCTCCACAGCATGTGGGATCTTCCCGGACCAGGGCACGAACCCGCGTCCCCTGCATCGGCAGGCGAACTCTCAACCACTGAGCCACCAGGGAAGCCCGTGATACATATTTCTTAATGCAGTGTAAACATTGTTTTCAGAGACGGTATTTTAACCATGCATTCTTACATCTTATGGGGGATGTCATATGGCAGAGTGATGATTCTACTCCTTATTTCAATCACTCTTCATAGCAAGGACTCTACCCCCAAAAAGCAAATTCATAAGTGATTTGAATGAATGAGTTCTTTTTAAAAGGATTTTTAAAAAGGACTTTTAAAAAGCCCTTCCTCACTCCACTCCCCTTTAATCCAGAGCACGGATACTTTGATTCATTCCATGTGTACTTTATACCAGGCTAGGCATATGGTGGTGAACAAGACAGGTAAGTTCTCTACTCTTGTGGAGCTTACATCCCACCAGGAAGAGACAGATAAAAGGCAAACAGATAAATCGGAAAACCATCAGGCAATGTAATAAGGGGTCTGATGACAATAATACAAAGCAATATGATAGAGGTCACAGAGGGAGGGCATCATTAGTCTGAGTGGTTGGAGAAGTACCCTCCGAGGAGGGAACATTTATGCTAAGACCTGAGTGACAATTCTTGATAAAGTGGAGATATCTCAGCTAGGGTTGATCTTGACATTTACTCCAATCACAAGAGGGCTAATTTCTGCCCATCAAATACACCATGCTTGTATTTTCCTCATGTCACTTACGGCTACCCGAAATGATCTGATTTGTTTGCATATCTATTTATTTCTTGTATCCCCTCACTAGAATACTGTCTCCACATAGGCTGGCATGGAGCCTGCCCCTATGATATTGGGGCCAGGGCAAGGATACAGAGGGGCACACACCTGTCAGTCTAAATACTTAAGAATTATAAATCAACCTCACACACTGTTACCTCGGATATGTTATAACCTCCAATTTTGACAAGTAAACAATTGTAATGATAACATGAAAATGTTTTCATACGGCCGAAAGACAGCAAAATACAAAAGATGGCAGCATTTAATTACCATTGTAACTGTCTGGGTACAATATTGATTGGCTGATGATTGTGGATGAGTAATAAAGATATGTAGAGCTAATACATATCCTATATATTTAGCCCATAAAATTTTGCCTTCATTTCAGCAAAATTACCAATTATGTTGTTTAATCCAGACTTGTATTATTTGTGTTCTATTGGCAAAAATGATAAAAGAGATTTAAAAATAAAATTTAATTACATTCAAAGTGTACAAAATTTGAATATATTTTCATAAAATATAAATTATGTAAAAATAAACACATTATTTTTCACTTGTTTTCAAGAGAATTATCTTCAAGAACGCAAAAGTACAGATTATAATGAGAAAGTTTTAAATAAAATTAAATTAAGTTAAAGTTTTTTTTTAATTTTTTGGAAAATTTTATAACCTTATTTCAATAAAATATTTTCATAAAAAATTATTCACAAGTTTATTAATCCATGTCCTTCTAGTTGCCAGTGTAAAGAATCAGTATCACCCTTCATTCATGTTATATCTATATCTACCTATTTTTAAATGTAAGAGTCCTATGAATTGTTTAATGTGGTTAAAGGATCCTCAGCTACCACATCCAATTTTTGAGAACATGTAGTACAGTAATTCCTGAGTACCTCCAGAACCATAAATTGGAAGACAAAAGGAAACAAGATGGGCTTCCCTGGTGGCGCAGTGGTTGAGAGTCCACCTGCCGATGCAGGGGACACAGGTTTGTGCCCCGGTCCGGGAAGATCGCACATGATGCGGAGCGGCTGGGCCCGTGAGCCATGGTCGCTGAGCCTGCGCGTCCGGAGCCTGTGCTCCGCAACAGGAGAGGCCACAGCAGTGAGAGGCCCGCTTACCGCAAAAAAAAAGGAAACAGGAAACTACATGTTTGGAACTACTTAGGAATAATACTTTACTATGCAAAAATCTAATGTGTACATGCAGTCTGAAAGGAAGATTGTGACAAGTTCATCAATTTATCCTTTCTCTTATCTAAGCACTTCCAGATTCAAATCTTCCCCCTACTCTGAAGCAGTGTCCAGAAACAGTACAATCCACAAACCAGAACATTCAAACAGGCTTTTTTCTTTTATTTGAGGACGCAGGTTAAGAGACCTGTTTCCCTGAAATTTAAATACAAAAATCAGAGACTGGAGATTCAGAGTTATAGGATGTGCAGACCTAAGTGGCAGTTTTTGAGGGACAGGCTTCCACATTCAAAAAAAAAATTATTTCTTATGTATTTGTGATATCCGTGTTCAGACCTTATGCTGGTCCAAGGATGGTGTTGAAGACAGGGCTTCCTCAAGTTTATGGCTGAATCCATGCTACACAGTAAAGTGCATGGTGTATGGTTGACAATAAATATTTATGAGCTGAACAAATGAATGAATGAATGTAAATGTGTGTAAGCTCTATCTGTATCTCCTTCCTGTTCAGGAAATATGTATCAGAACGCAAGTAAGAGTAGCATTGTTACAGGAATAACTTAGAATTATTCTAACTATAATAAAAGTAAATCATTCAGAAAATTCAAAATTGTATTTTTAGCAGATTATTTGCATCATATATTACAACTGATGGCATACTGTCTCCTCGAAAATGTATCTATTGATGACAAACCAAGTAAGATGTACCTAATTAGCACTGTAAATGCAGCATGTGAAATCTACCTTTTAGTCAAGGGCCAACAAATGCATGACTAGTTCAATGACTGAGAAGTTAAGAATTTGTTTCTTCATGTTGTGTCCCAAACAAAGTAATCTACATTATTATGAGGTTGAGCACTGTGGTCTTGCCACCCAAAATTGCAATGATTTTTCTGGTTATTTTGAAAGCCATTGGTAGGGAGCTGGGAGTTGAAAGAAGTGGTTTGGAAATCAACCAGAGCAACTGGTATAATTTCAGGAACCAGCAGATGGCACTAGAGCATTTTCCTGACCCCGGAGTGCATTCAGCTATACCTCCAGGTACCTTCTGTGGAGCAGCAGTTTTCAAACTTTTTAAATTTGAAAATTATGTACAATCATATAAAAATTGGTTCATTAACTCTTCCATATATTATAACATGTAATAAAAAATAATGTTTTCAGCATTATTTTAGAGAACCACGGGACTTTAAAATGTTTATAGTTTCTTAGCTAATGAGAAGCATTCAAAGTCATCTGTTTGATAAGTACACTAAACGGTAGGTGTGGGTAGCCTGAATCCACCTCCTGCCCCTGCCCCAGGCCCATCCTAACTTAAATTCCATTGAATATTTGCCACTGGAAAGATTTTTTTTGTTGGTTAGGGTAATGGTGATACAGAGAACCAAGAAAGCCAGCAAAGTGGAATTAATAGGGTTATCAGAAAATCCAGGAAACTTTTCGTGGTGCTGGTGGGGGAAGGACTTGGCTCTCTGTGAGCTGGATTTGAAGAAGAATGTGGGGCAGAGAGAGGAGTTTTGGGGATAAATTGAAGAGCAGTTCCCTGTGTGAGATGATATTAGATAGACAAGAAGTAAATAGAAAAAATAAAAACCTTTTGTTTTGTGTTACATTTGGATTCTTCCTTTGGTATTTTTAAAAGGATTCTATGAAGATTTCAAATTATTTTCAGTTCAATTTGGGATCCAGACTAATATTTCTTGTAGTGTAACTCTATGTTGTAGCCAGTTTCACGACCCATTTTATGGAATTATTTAAGTATTGTAAATAAAGTGACAAAAATACCATTATTTCCTAGTGACATGATTATATACCTAGAAAAGTCAAGGGTTCAGTTCTAAAAACAACTGGATATAGTATGGACTATGGGAAGCCAGATCAGTGCAAGTATATACACACAGACGCACAGGCACACATGTGGCGTCAAGAACATTTTATCTGTAATTGTAGCAAAACAAATTGACAAAATAAAGGTCAATTTCCGGGCTTCCCTGGTGGCGCAGTGGTTGAGAATCTGCCTGCTAATGCAGGGGACATGGGTTCGAGCCCTGGTCTGGGAAGATCCCACATGCCGCAGAGCAACTGGGTCCGTGAGCCACAACTGCTGAGCCTGCGCGTCTGGAGCCTCTGCTCCGCAACGAGAGAGGCCACGATAGTGGGAGGCCCGTGCACCGCAATGAAGAGTGGCCCCCGCTTGCCACAACTAGAAAAAGCCCTCACACAGAAACGAAGACCCAACACAGCAAAAATAAATAAATTAATTAATAAACTCCTACTCTCAACATGTTCTAAAAAAAATAAAGGTCAATTTCCAATAGCAAACACATACACAGAAGTACCTGAGAGAAAACTTATATTCACAAGATCTTTGTGAAGAAACTATAAAAACCTTTAGAAAATTAAAATGAAAGATTTGAATGAGTGGTGAAGATTGATAGCTATATTATGCTCCTGGATAGGAAGACAAATATTATATAAAATTTCTGTAGGCCATCCTCAAGTTAATTTCCATATTTAATTCAGTCTTAAGAAAAATCCCAGAATGGTTTTTTAAATTTGACAAAATGCCTCTTAAACGGATATAAAAGAATAACAGAATAAAATTAAAAATTCTCAGAGGAACACTTAATGGAAAAGTATAATGGGGAAGATTAGCATTATCACATATTAAAAATATATGACAAAGCACCTGTCAGTAAAAGAGCATAGCTCTGGGGCAAAATTAGACAAATAGATCCCCAGTACCCAAGAGGTGATCCAGAAATAAACCCCAATTTAAGTGCATGTTTAAAATAGTGCAATGTAAATATCAACAACAATCAGGGAAGAAAATTTTCACTAATTAATGTTGGGGTAAATAATTTGGATGGAGTAAAAAAAAAATCAAAATAGATATGCACTTCAACCCATATGAAAGAAGGGATTCCAGATACCTAAAGAAATTATAGTTCTGAACTGAATGGAGTAACAGGTACCATTTTTACACTCTCACTGGAAACAACCAAAACGAGGACAAAATATATGAAACAATGGTTTTCAAGACACTGTACATCAGGCAACTAAGCTGCCAGTGATCCTAGAAAGACATGACATAAACGAGGTGAGCCCCATGGTTCTCCCAGTTTACTGCCTTGGGAGAGTCTCCTGGCTGCAGCCCAAGAAGAGGAAACCCAGGCAGAGCACAATGGACCCTCAGAGTTGAAGAAATGGAGCTAAGAGTCCAGGGAGGACAAGGTGGCTGGAGATTGTGGGTCAGAGTATGAAGAAGAAAAAACCTCAGAGAGGGCTCTGAAGATATGCAGAGGGTCCGCCTCAGGTAATGGTCAGCACTTGCTTGTGAGGAAGCTATCTCAAGCTGAGGAAAGAGTCATCTGAAAGGATCAGAGGGAACAATATCTGTATTCGCCAGGAATGAAATTCTATCCAATCATGAGGCTTTCATCTCACTCATGTCACCAGCGAGATGAAAGTCTCATGACTGGGTAGAATTCATGGAAAGATCTTGCCTCAGAAGTGGGGAATAATTGCCCCTGACTGACCACTGCTCCAATCCCACCTAACATCTTAACAGCAAGACATGGAAGATGAAACTGTTTCCAAGTAACCTAACCACATTCCAGAGCAAAACTCAAGCATGTCTAAAGGAAAACAAAAACAGCCAGCACCCAACAAGGTAAATTTCACAATGTCTGAGACATGCAATAAAAAAAAATTATGAGGCATGCAAAAAAAGGAAGAAAACACAACATGCAGTGAGGAGAAACATCAATTGAAACAGACACAGAACTAACACAGGTGTTAGAATTAGCAGACAAGGACAACAAACAATTGTTATAACTATATTCCGTATGTTCAATAAGTTAAGAGACATGGAATATTAGAAAGAAAAGAAAAAGACCTACATTGAACTACTCGAGAAGGAAACTACAATGTGTGAGATGAAAAATACACCACATGGGTATAATGGCAAAGTAGATATCACAGAAGAAAAGATTAGTGAATTTGAAAGCATAGCAATAGAAACTATTCAAATGAAACACCCAGGGCAAAGAAAATTTTTTTTAAAAATGAACAAAGCATCAGTAAACTATGGGACAACTTCAATTGGACAATGTGTTTGTAATTGGACTCCCCAAAGGAAGGGAGCAGGCAGAAAAAACATCTGAAGAGATAATGGCTGGACATTTTCCAAACTGATGAACAATGATGAATCCATAGACCCAGGAAGCTCAATAAACACCCACACAAGAAACAAGAAAAAGATGACACCAAGTCTCATCATAATCAAATGGCAAAAATTTATATAAAAACTTAAATATTAGAACACCCAGAAAATAATGGAATTGCGTATTTATCAATTTGGGGGACGTCATGAGAGAGGACTTCCTAGAAGTTTCAGAAAACAATTACTGAGGAAAAGGTCAGCAGGTATAACTACATATAAATGACAAATTTAAGTAGTTCTGCTTTTTAAAATAACATGTAAACAAACTAAACAACTTTTAAAAGACAATCAACAGAGTGAGAAAACAGCAAATATAGAAGATAAAAGATACTATATATGTATATATGTATGCTTATAACACATAGCTCATAATAACAATGAGAAAAACACTAAGATTTCAATAGACAAACAGCCAAAAATCAGAAACAAATGATTCACACACACAAAATCCAATTATTAAATTTACAGGAAAATGTTGAACTCTGTTAGAAAGCAAACAATGTAGATTAAAATAATGCACCAAATATCTACTAAATTAGCAAACTTTTTTTACAAAGTAATATTGTTTATTCCTGGAAAAAGCAGATTTTTAATTTATATTTTCATGCATTACCAGTGATACTATAAAGTGGTGTCACCGTTTCAGAAGCAATTCGGAAATATGCATCAGGAATTCAAAATATGTTTGGACCCATTAACTTCCTAATTCCATATCTGGAAGTCTGTAACAATCCAACATTCCACAGCTGTAAACAGACTGTTGTCACTTTATTGTGTGGAATGGTAGATTTTAAAAAGCATAATTATATATAATTAAATATACAGTTAATATAAGTATAAAATTTAAATTATAAACTTAAAACTATAATTTGATAGTTTTAAACAAAAATAATCAAAGATCAACTACAAATGAAAAATATAATCAAAGGTCTTTTTCTAATTTATCTATGCATACAAACCATTTTTACATGTCATTTTCCATTTTAAGTCAGCCTCTAATATTTAAACCTTAATATAGTTAACATTTTTCTTCATAAATAACTCTATATAATTGATTAGAGAATATCTATTAACAAGTATTTAAATAAAAATGGACATTTTGTGATATGCTATTTTTTTCCAGTTTGATTGAGAAATAATTAACCTACCACCACATTAGGTACAGCTAAAATCCATCTTCTCGTGTAGATAGATACAGTAAAAGGAAAGAAAAAAGGAAAAAATTTTCTTCTTATGATGAGAACTCAGGATTTATTCTCTTAATTTTCCTATATACCATAAAGCAGTGCTAACTATAGTCACCATGTTGTACATTACAACCTTAGTACTTATTTATTTTATAACCGGAAGTTTACACCTTATGCTATTCTTTTTTAAAGGCTTTTCTTTAGCCTGGGAACAAACAGCATACTTTGAAAAAGACATTCCATTCTGGGAATCAGGTTTCTATTACAGACGGAGTAATGAAATGAATTAACTCCATTTAATACACTTATAAAGACACTGAGAAATTTTTCAGTATGTATCTCAGAGGACTTTTCTGTAAAAGTCATTATACTTATAAAAATGTTAAGCTATCAGCATAATTGCAGACATTAAGGAATTGAAGGCCTTAGATTAAAGGGTGAGGTATGTATGTATAGGCAGTTATTATTTTGGACTGTCAGATAGGTAGAGGGGGAATCCATTCCATTTAAGCTCCAAAATTGGTCACGTCAAAATTCTTTGAACATTTTAAAGGTTGGGGATGGTGGTATACCTTTAAAAAATTAATTGGATGAAAACTAACAAAGCAAATTGTATTTTACTTCACACATGTGGTTAGTCTTGTGTTTTCATTGAATGTGCTTTCAAACAGCTCAAAAGATCACAGAATCTTTAGGGAACCATGGCTATTGTACAAGAAGTACATCAAAGAAGACTGTAAAAAGAACAGAATGAAATCTTTCTCATACCTCCTTCTCCCAGTAATAAGGGGACTAGGATCACTGTGCCACAGACGTGATTCGTTCGGAGTTTGCATGATCTATAAGTGTAGTTTATATGACAATGCTTTCTTGGAACTTATTCCATGATCGCCAATAAAATGAGTCTCCAAATACACTCAGATTTGCCACTATGTCATTCAATTCAAGTCAATTCAATGAACACTAATTATGTCTGTACAGTATGCCCGGCACTTTGATAAATGCTGGAAAGATGACCGATACACAGAGCCTGTATTTACCCAGAAAGAGGCGTTAGCAGAGTCTAGTACAGAAAGCAGCCATTGAAAATAACCTCTGCCATCTGTTTAACAGGCACGAGACCAGACATTGAGGGCACAAAAGGGGTCAGCTTTCCCTGGGGAGGTCATCTGCCCAGAGAAGGTGATATTTGAGCTACATCTTGAAACGTTGAATAGAAACAAACAAGGGGATGACATGCCGGGGGACAAGTCATTCTGGGTAGTGGGTCCACCTGTGAAAAGGCATGGAGATACAGAATAGAGAATTCGGAGAACTGCCAGGCTGACATGCCCAGAACGTGGGGTATGCTAGAAGGAAAAAGGCGAGGAAGGAAGTGGGATCGGGAGACCAAGATCTGATACGGAAGATGCTCTAAGCCAAATCTTCTATAAGGCAGGGACGTTGTAGGTTGGGTCAAAGGAGCGAAGGCTGGTGGCAGAGAGGCCAGTAGGAGGTGATTATAATGGTTCAGTCCTGGGGTTATGTTAACATTTTAATAAATTTCCCTACAGGGACTTCCCTGGTGGTCCAGTGGTTAAGAATCACCTTCCAATGCAGGGGACTGAAGTTCGATCCTTGGTCTGGGAACTCAGATCCCATATGCTGCGGGGCAACTAAACCCGCGCACAGCAACTACTGAGCCCGTGGGCCACAGCTAGAGAGCCCAGGTGCCGCAACTACAGAGCCCACGCGCTCTGGAGCCTGTGCAATGCAACTAAGACCCAACTCAGCCAAAAATAAATAAATAAATAAAATATTAAAAAAAATCCCTACAGGTGCCGTTTAGAAATTATTTCCTCCATTTTTATAGTATGATTGATTGAAAATTTGAAAGGTAAAAGTTTTAAAACTGCACAAGGATTTTATGAAATAAAAAGAGCTACCTGGGGCTTCCCTGGTGGCGCAGTGCTTTAGAGTCCGCCTGCAGATGCAGGGGACACGGGTTCGTGCCCCGGTTCGGGAAGATCCCACATGCTGCGGAGTGGCTGGGCCCGTGAGCCATGGCCGCTGAGCCTGAGCGTCTGGAGCCTGTGCTCCGCAGCGGGAGAGGCCACAGCAGTGAGAGGCCTGTGTACCGCAAAAAAAAAAAAAAAAGAGCTACCTGAAAGGAAAGCATTAAACAAAAACCAATGGTAATTAAGACATAAGCCTTTACCAACTTTCGGAGCTGGAGGGAAACTCAGGAGTACCTTAAATCTAGGAGACAGCTTCCAAACTGCTACTTGCAAGACGTAACTCTTAATAGAGCAATTGAGTGCCAAAGCCAGAAGGGCACATCAATCAAATTAACCTTCCCCTGGGTAGATTTTCCATTGCTCTGTCATAATCCTTTTCCCCCTAGAGCTAACTGAAAGTTTTATTAGCATTAGCCTAATATCTACATATCTAAAGTTTAGCCAGAAAGAAGACATTAACAGAGATAGTTTCATCAGTAGAATTATTACCAATAGTTACAGAGTCCCTGTCAAATGCTAGATCTTAAGTACCGAGCTATTGTCCTTGGTTTATTTATAACATACAGTATTGAAGGAAGGATTATATATTTTTAGCCTTTTTGTTACTTTTTTTTTTTTTGGTACTGTTTCCTCCCTTTTAGTTAAAATTGCTGAAAATAGCAACAATTGTCTTCGTTCACTTCAGATGAGATTGTCAGGTCCCATATCTCTAAATAGATGTCCAACCTCCTCTGGAACCCTCAGCAGAAACTCTCAGGACTGTGCATTATAGTTTTGCAGATGGGTCAGGAAGGGCTCGGAAAAGTCCATTATGATGGCAGACATTTATGTCTTTAGGGAAAGCAATTATGTTTTCCACATAATTCCACATGTAACATTTTAGACCCCAGACATCCTTAGAGATCATGCAATCCAACTCTTCCTTTTATAGATTAAGAAAGTTTCAATAAGGTTCCATTTTCACTGATCAGACTGGCAGAATATAAGAAGATATGTGATATTTATTGTTGGTTAAAGTGTGCAGGGGGAATTAGGGGAAACATCAAATGGTAGGATTTTGGAGCGCAGTTTCTCACCACCTACACAAACTTAAAATATATATACCTTTTGGCTCATTTTTAAAAAGCTATCCTAACAGAACCTAATACATACACATGAGAATATATGTTCCAATGTGCTTGTTTCATGATTTTTTATTTTTTACTTTTTGGCCACGCCGCTAGGCACACAAGATCCTAGTTCCCCAACCAGGGATCAAACCCACACCCCCTGCAGTGGAAGCATGGAGCCTTAACCGTTGGACCTCCAGGGAAGTCCCTGTTTCATGACTTTTAGATGGTGAAAAATTGGGGTCAAAGTAAATGTCCATCAGTAATGGAAACTGTTTCACCAATTAGGGTATCTCTGTACCACGAAATATAAGACTGCAGTTGGAATGTCCACGAACCCTCTTGCACTGTTGGTGGGAACGTAAATTGATACAGCCACTGTGGAGAACACTATGGAAGTTCCTTAAAAAACTACAAATAGAACTACCATATGACCCAGCAATCCCACTACTGGGCATACACCCTGAGAAAACCATAATTCAAAAAGAGTCATGTACCAAAATGTTCATTGCAGCTCTATTTACAATAGCCCAGAGATGGAAACAACCTAAGTGTCCATCATCGGATGAATGGATAAAGAAGATGTGGCACATATATACAACGGAATATTACTCAGCCATAAAAAGAAACGAAATTCAGCTATTTGTAATGAGGTGGATAGACCTAGAGTCTGTCATACAGAGTGAAGTAAGTCAGAAAGAGAGAGACAAATACCGTATGCTAACACATATATACAGAATTTAAGGAAAAAAATGTCATGAAGAACCTAGGGGTAAGACAGGAATAAAGACACAGACCTACTAGAGCATGGACTTGAGGATATGGGGAGGAGGAAGGGTAAGCTGTGACAAAGTGAGAGAGTGGCATGGACATATATACACTACCAAACGTAAGGTAGATAGCTAGTGGGAAGCAGCCGCGTAGCACAGGGAGATCAGCTTGGTGCTTTGTGACCGCCTGGAGGGGTGGGATAGGGAGGGTGGGAGGGAGGGAGACACAAGAGGGAGGAGATATAGGAACATATGTATATATATATAACTGATTCATTTTGTTGTAAAGCAGAAACTAACACACCATTGTAAAGCAATTATACTCCAATAAGGATGTTAAAAAAAAAGAATATATAGAGTTTGATCCTATTTTTATTTTTAAAATATATTTAACTGCTTATAAAGAAATGTATAGAGTGATGTACACCAAATTTTAAACAGTGGTTATACCATGGAGTAGACTCAGAGAGTGAGGCAAAGTACATTTTTACTTTACATACTTAAATATTGCTTAAAATTTTACAATAAGCATGCATTATTTTTGTCTTTTCTTTTTCCTTTTTCTTTTTTTGGAAAAAAAATCTGAACCTCAGATAAGTGAAGTAACTTGTTCATATCACTCAAATGGTTAGTGAAGATGACAGGACGAGAACCCAGGTTTTCTAATTCCAATCAGATGCTTTTTCTCCTACAGCAAGGCCTTGAGAGACTACCTGAACATCTAGCTTCCCACAGATCTAGTCAGATCTCATATTTCTTAAGAAAGTAGGTAAAATGTGTGGTTTCTTGCTTTTATCAAGGCACATAAATTTTTGGGTCTCTTAAACAACAATATATCCTTCTCAAAAATTTTTTCTCTATGAACTATTGTAATCATCATGGAAATATTCATTGATGGTTACCATATTTTACTCAGATGACCAGTTCTGACCATTTCCCTAACCACTAGCCCACAAAGACAGGATCGAAATTAACCTGGATATTATTTCATAGTTGAACAGAAGACCCAGACTTTCCAACAGAGCTCAAAAGTCTATTCTCAAACTACAGAGGTATTTGCTATCATGCTTCCTCATCTGTCCTTAGAATATCTTCTGCAGTCTTACTATTGTTGTTATTTTTAGCTGCATTTTGGTATTCATGATGAATGGCAGCATTAAGTAAAATAAAATATATGAAATCTTTGTTTAAAATCTACAGCAATAGTAGCTTTTTCCGTATGTTTAAGTTTTAAGTTACTTTTAGTGATTAAAAATTTCCCAGTGTGGAGTTAGAATTTTCAAACTTTAGGAATGGCCATAATTATTGGGCTGATCTTTTTCCCAATTAATAGATGAAGAGAAACATCTGAAAGTAATTCAAGGGTAATTGCCTGTTTAATTGAACATTTAATTATGTTGGAAAATGTCTCTATGCTAAATAAAAAAAGATACCAAAAGTGTGTATCTCAAATTATCCCTACTCAGTAAACATTTTTTTTTTTTTTTTTTTTTGCGGTACTTGGGCCTCTCACTGTTGTGGTCTCTCCCGTGGCAGAGCACAGGCTCCGGCCGCGTAGGCTCAGCGGCCATTGCTCACAGGCCCAGCCGCTCCGCGACATGTGGGATCCTCCCGGACCGGGGCACGAACCCGCATCCCCTGCATCGGCAGGCGTACTCTCAACCACTGCGCCACCAGGGAAGCCCAGTAAACATATATTTTTATATGCAATCATACATGCATAAAATAAGATCTTGAAAGAAATGTATGCCAATATTAGCATTAACTCAGGATGACGAAGCTCTGTTTTCTGTTTTCTTCTCTGTGTTCCTTGCAGTTTCTGGTTTTGTTGAAAGAATGTTTACTTTTGACATCAGAAAAAAATGTTTGAAGACCTAGAAGCCAATTTAACTTAAAACAATACTTCCTGAATGTCATTTCTTTTTTAAAAAAATTAATTTATTTTTGGCTGCGTTGGGTCTTCGTTGCTGCACGCGGGCTTTCTCTAGTTGCAGCGAGCATGGGCTACTCTTCACTGTGGTGCGTGGTCTTCTCATTGCTGTGGCTTCTCTCGTTGCAGAGCACGGGCTCTAGGCGCACGGGCTTCAGTAGTTGTGGCACATGGGCTCAGTAGTTGTGGCTCACGGGCTCAAGAATGCAGGGTCAGTAGTTGCAGCGCACGGGCTTAGTTGCTCCGCGGCATGTGGGATCTTCCCGGACCAGGGCTCGAACCCGTGTCCCCTGCATTGGCAGGTGGAGTCTTAACCACTGCGCCACCAGGGAAGTCCCCTGAATGTCATTTCTGAGAACAATAGTCAACTTTAGGCACTCCTGGAAGGGCATGACATAACCTCATATTAATTTGTTAATATGAGGCAAGGTCTAATTGAAGTTTGACCTTTTTAAAGAAAAAGTGGACTTCAATAGAGAGAGAGAAAAGGAGACTAAAAGACAAGGAAAGAGAGAAAAGAGGTAAGTAGACTGTTGATTTGCCTGGGTGGAGCTCAGATTTCAAACATAGGACGTACAAAGCCGGGGGACTTCCAAGCAGGGACTTGTGGAAGATGGTAGAGAAAGAAGGTGTGTTATAGAGTGAAAGGGAAAGGAAAAACATTCTGGCCACAGGAAAGCAGCAGCTATAACTGGGTTTTCCTTTCCTCACCCCATCCTTCAGCCAGGCCTTACACAGTGTCTAGTACATGGCAGGGTCTTTTTTTTTTTTTAGGGATGATAAATGAGGAAAGTGCAGCAGCTGTTTGAACCTAGATGAGATTGAGGTAGTAGCTACAATTATATGGGAAAACCCAAGATGGAACACACCAGCAAACGCTTGCTGGGATCATGATGTTGGTGGACAGCTCTGTTTCTAAGCCAAGGCTGAAGAGTCTGTAACTGAAAGCCCCGCCTTGGGTCCTGAGAAAACGATTAGGCAACGAGTAGACTAAAAAGGGGAAACTGAGCTAATCATCATAAAATATTAGGATTGTAGAAGGAAAAAGAAAAGACCAATGATCTAATTATTGATTTGTTGTTTTATTTTCCTAGGAATCAAGAAAACGTTGAGTAGCATGGATGGACCTAGAGATTATCATACTAAGTGAGGTAAGTCAGAAAGAGGAAGACAAATACCATATGATATCACTTATATGTGTCATCTAAAATAGGACACAAACGAACTTATTTACGAAATGGAAACAGACTCACAGACATAGAGAACAGACTTGTTGCCAACGACGGGGAGAGAGAAGGATTGGGAGTGTGGGATTAGCAGATGCAAACTATTATATATAGGATGGATAAACAACAAGGTCCTACTGCATAGCACAAAGAACTATATTCAATATCCTGGGGTAAACCATAATGGAAAAGAATATATATTTGTATAACAATCACTTTGCTGTACAGCAGAAATTAACACAACATTGTAAATCATCTATACTTCAATAAAATTAAAATTTTTTTTTCATACATTAAAAAAAGAAAGAAAACATTGAGTAGGAGGTAAAAAGGTCTTAGTCATACTAAAGACAGATTGATCAATGATATTAATAGCTATTATTTGATGGACCACTGACTTTCAAAGTAAAAATATCTATTATTTAATAGGCCATTGACTTTTCCATCTTGTAAAAATTTTTTAGCCTCTTTCCATGCTTTGATATTCCCCTCTGTAAAATAGGACCCAAGTTATACTTGCCCATATTCCTTAAAAATAGTGTAAGCATTAAAATTCAGTGCTGAAATAACAACTTATAAACATATCGTGATATGTTACCATCTAGTACTCTTGGGGAAAAATTCTCTAGCCCACTCACTCCTGGTGAAAAACAGTTTGTTTTGGGTGAAGTAAAAAATAACAAGGAATTATTTATAGTAAGTTCCCAATATTACAAGGGTTATTTACTTGGTTCCTTATTTTTCCTCCTCATTCATCCTAAAGTTCAAAATCAATTGTATACTTATTACCAACTCCTAGAGTGGTGGTCCGAAATAGGAAATGTAATGACAATTCCTTCCATTTTTCTTCTTAGTACTCATTTCGGAAGTCATATCGAGGAAGACGGTTGAAACTATAGATTAGAACAAGAAAAACTAGATTATCTGTGAATTTCACTTGTCTAAACTATCCTTAACCAGGAACCATGCCATCTGCCACCTTTGCCTCCTATAACAGTTGATTGCATTGGGGAAGGTGGAGTGGAGTTGGTTCCTTAGAAGAAGTGGAGTGCAAGTTTTGGAGATATTTTTTTTGTTTGTAACACTGCATATAAATTAGTCTTGCTGCATATCTCCACAGAATATCTTGACATTGGTTTTAAATCTTCTGAAACCCATATGTTTGTCAAAAAACATTTATTAAGAGCTTAATATGTCCAAGGGAGTTTTGCTAGAAATACAGAGATACATAACACAGTGCTCAATCTCCAGTAGATCACACCCTCAAATAAAAATGAGCAAAAACTTCTAAAGCTTGGACTTTCAATACAAAAGTAATACATTTCACTGTATTTTTTGATATAGCTAAGTCAAAAGAAGAACTATAAAATCACCTATTATCCTTATCACCTAGAGATAACCACTTTTAACATTTATAGACACATACATGCATATATTTAAAAGGAATCATGTTTGAAATATCTACTGTTGTTTCAAACTGTTCCCCCCTCTCCAGGAACATTTTTCCATGGTAAAATCTCTGTTAATAGCTACATAATTTGAGTGTACTATAATTTATGAGTGTCAAATTTATTTAAATATTTTCCAAACACTTAAGCTGTGGAAAATATTCCATGTTACTAAAAAATATATTTAAGAGAGAATTCTGGGTATGTGCCACCTGAGGAAGACTCACTTGTAACTTCACTTTCTGTGCCTCACCTGGACCAGGTAGCTGTAGCAGCAGCTAGGAGAAGTAGACCGTTTGCCATGTGTGAGGGTGAGCTGCTCTCCAGGTACCAGGGAAGAGCATGGAGGCTAAGATATCAGGAAACTCTTACGTGAAGACCACAAAGGAGAGGCTCCTGGGTAGAACATGTACTGCTAAAATCGATGTTACTTCCTATGGTAGGTTGACTTCGAATGCATGAGTGTGTCTGGTCTTCCTGGCCCCAAGAGGCAGACAGGTCCTAAAGTGGTCCCCATAGCCCCTGTACTTGTCCTCTTGCCTTTATGTAACACTCGCCTTTTGAGTGAAGATGAGACCTATGACTTGCTTCTAACCAACAGAATATGGCAATGGTGACAAGATATGTGTGATTACAATTGCATACAATTGTGACAGTCTTGCCAGGAGACTCTTCTCCTCGTTGGCTTTGAGGAAACAAGGAACTGTTGGGAAGACCCACCTGGCAAGGAACTTAGGGCAGCCTCCAGCTGACAGCCAGAGAGAAATGGAGGCCTTCAGTCCAATAGCCCACAAAGAAATGAATGCTGCCGACAACCACATGAGCTTGGACATGGGTCCTTCCCTTGAGCCTTAGATGAGCCCTAAGCCCCTGCTGATCCTTTTTTTTTTTTTCCCCAGTACGCAGGCCTCTCACTGTTGTGGCCTCTCCCGTTGCGGAGCACAGGCTCTGGACGCACAGGCTCAGTGGCCATGGCTCACGGGCCCAGCCGCTCCGTGGCATGTGGGATCTTCCCGGACCGGGGCACGAACCCGCGTCCCCCGTATCGGCAGGCAGACTCTCAACCACTGCGCCACCAGGGAAGCCCCCCTGCTGACGCTTTAATTGCAGGTTTGTGAGATGCTGAAGCAGATGACCCAGCCTGGCTGTGCCTGGATTTCTGACCCACAGGAAGTGTGAGATAATAAATGTGTTGTTTTAAACCACTGTTTGCAGTAATATTGGTACCTAGCAACGGTTACTGATACACAGTTCAATAATGTCCTGAGTCATCACTGATCCTGAGGCTAGGGAATAAGAAGAAACTGAGAACAGAAAGATTTTGTCTGTGATCCCCAATGGGACTGTCCACCTACCTTGTTCTATATTGTCAGGCCATAGGAGGAGAGACAGCTTCAGCTATCAACGTAGGCAATCTAATATCAGACCAGAGCCCAATAAGCCAACGAAGAAAAATACATCTTATTTCAGAAGAATTGCCAAAAAGAGGAGTTTAAGTCAGAACTAACAAAACACGTGTTGCTGAAGATGACAGCCAACATCTTGAATTTAAAAAAAGTAATAAAAGAAGTCTCACTTCCAGTACTGGTATAGTACCTAAGATGGACTAATTTTTTTGCTGATAAAAATCATTACATCTTCACAAAATATTTTTTAAAAACCTAATAATTTGAGGGACTAGAGACTGACCCATAGCAGGCAGACACTGCAGAGAACTTGATCCTTGAATAATGAGCCATGTACCAGTAAGATCTCTTAATGTGACCTCAGCCCATTTCCTCATTTATTAATTCTCTGCAAGAAGCCAGCCAGGCACTGCTGAACCTCTGTGTCTGGAGTTTGTTAATTCTGCCCTATGTCCTGGCCTTTCCTTGAATCTTCCTGTCTCTGTGGACTCAGGATCTCAGTGTTCCTCACTTACCCCCAGCCAAACCCTTGATCCAGTCGTGCAGCCTCTAGCCCTTCCCTTTCCATGGCTCATTTTTCCTTTTTTTGTCAGGGCTGCAGCATGCTTTTCCTAACGACTCCCAAATTACAACCATCCTTCTTATCTACACACGAGGTGAACTTGGCCTCTGAACATCACCATACCAAATTGGTGTAGTCTTATGCGTATTGTAAGTCAATGACCTATAAGGCCCTACTTACCCCTTACATTTCTTTGGCTTCTTCTCCTGTTTCTCTCTTCTTTTCTCTCTTGATTTCAGCCACATTTGCCTCTTTGGTGCTCACTGCTTTTCCAACGCAAGAGATACACTTGAATCTCAGGGCCTCTGTACTTGCTGTTTCCTCTGCCTTAAATGTTCTTCCCCCAGATATCTCCATGGCTCTTTCCCTTTTTTCAGGTCTTTGCTCAAATATCACTCTTTTGGTGAGCCCTTACCTGGAAATTCCATCTAAAACTATCAACCCAACTCCTCTGTCATGACACACCTACCTCCCCTTAGCACTTATTACCTAACGTGCTAAATGTTTTACTTATTTAGCTTGTTTGCTATCTGTTGCTCCATCTAAAATATGTGTCGTGTATGCATGGACTGGTGTCTGGTTTTTTTTCTTTTGTTACTTCTGTAGAGTTTGGAACAGTGACTGACACATGTCAATCATTACTTGTTGAATTTCTCAACTTGGCTTAAAAGTTTCATTTTCTCATAGTGTAACTTCTCCCATAGATTGGTAGGCTGGTACTAAGTTGCAGAGGTGTCTTGATGATCCACAATTATGGTTTTAAAATTTCAGTTCCTTTTGGCTAGAAGTATTGATACTTGATCCTAAGTGACTAAGGCAGAAGGAAACAGAATATCTAGGGCTACCCCAATGAACAAAGTCGTGGGCTCCAAAGTTCATTTATAAGTCAATTGTTTGGACATCCTGAACTTATTTTCAGAACACAATTGGGCACAGCTAGTTAACTGCAGGGAGTCTGAGAAGACCGGAAAATACCAGAACTTGGAACCAGATCTGCCCACTGAGATGGGGCAGGTCCCGAAAGGACAGGAACAGGTGCACTGCACTCCCAGGGTGTTCAACGTAGCCAGCAGGAGACATTGTCCTGAAAGCAATGGCACAGGCAGCAGTTAGATTAGAGAGAACCCAGAGAAATGGGGGGACCCCACTGGGCAGTCGAGTTTAGCAATTGGCCATCTAGGAGTAGTGATACTTAAAAGACAAGTTTCTCGAAAAACACCACTAAGATAGTGCAAAGGCAGGCCAAAGATTAGAGAGAAAACATTTGCCATATGTATATCTGACAAATGGCTCATATGCAGAATATTTAGGGAACGGCTTCAAATCAAAAAGAAAAGATAGACAACCCAATAGAAAACTGGGCAGAAGTCTTTAACAGTCATTTCAAAAAAGACAGTCTCTAAATGTGTAATAAATATATGGATATGTTCTTAGCATCGATTATAAACAGTCAAACTAAAGCCACGGTGAAATTTTACTACATATGCACCAGAATGGCTAACAGTGGGAAGACTGGAAATAGAATGGTATTGGAAAATAAACAGATACATAGATCGGCGGAACAGAATTGACAACCCAGAAACAGATCTACACATATATTATCAATTAATTTATGACAAAAGAGACAAGAACGTACAATAGGGAAGGGGCAGTCTCTTCAATAAATGGTCTTGGGAAAACTGTACAGCTACACACAGAAGAATAAAACTGGACCACTCTCTTACACCATACACAAAAAGTAACTCAAAATGGTTCAAAGACTTGGACATAAGGCCTGAAACTATAAAATTCCTAGAAGAAAACATAGTCAGTAAGCTCCTTGACATCAGCCTTGGCAATGATTTTTTTGGATTTGACACCAAAAGCAAAGGTGACAAAAGCAAAAATAAATAAGTGGGACTATATCAAACTAAGAAATTTCTGCACAGCAAAGGAATCCATCAACAAAATGAAAAAGCAGCCTACCAAATGGGAGAAAATATTTGCAAAGTATATATCTGATAAGGGGTTAATATCCAAAAGAGATAAAGAACTCACACAACTCAGTAGTAAAAAAAAAAAAACAGTCCAAGTTAAAAATGGTCAGAGGATCTAAATAGACATTTTCCCAAAGAAGACATACAAATGGCCAACAGGTATATGAAAATGTGCTCAGAGTCAGAAAGAGAAAGGCAAATAACATATGATATCACTTACATGTGGAATCTAAAATATGACACAAATGAACCTATCTATGAAACAGAAACAGAACCAGGAACATAGAGAATAGACTGGTGGTTGCCAAGGGGGAGAGGGTGGGGGAGGAAATGATTGGGAGTTTGGGGTTAGCAGATGCAAACTGTTATATATAGAGAGAATGGATAAACAACAGGTCCTACTGTATAGCACAGGGACCTATATTCAATATCCTGTGATAAACCATAATGGAAAAGAATATGAAAAAGAATGTATATATGTGCATAACTGAGTCACTGTGCTGTACAGCAGTAATTAACACAACATTGTAATTCAACTCTACTTTTAAAAATAAATTAAAAAAAAGACAAGAAATAACAAGTGTTGGCAAGGACGTGGAGAAAATGGAACACTTGTGTGCTGTCAATGGGAATGTAAATTGGTGCAGCCACTATGGAAAACAGTATAGACATTCCTCAAAAAATAAAAAATAGAACTACCAAATGATCCAGCAAATCCGCTTCTGGGTATTTATCCAAAGAAAACAAAAACCTTAACTTGAAAAGATACATGCACCCCAATGTTCATTGCAGCATGATTTACACCAGCCAAGATAAGGAAACAACCTAAAAGTCCATTAATGGATAAGTGGATAAAGAAAAATGTGCTATATATTATGGTATAAAGTATATTTTATATATTTATATTTTATTACTCATAAAAATATTATGCAATGTTACTCAGCCATAAAAAGAGAAGGAAACCTTGCCATTTGCAACAGCATGGATGGATCCTGAGGGCATTATCCTAAGTGAAGTAAGTCAGACGGAGAAGACAAATACTATATGATCTTGCTTATATGTGGAATCTGAAAACAAACGAACAACTGAACTCATAGATTGACTGGTGGTTGCCAGAGATGGGGGTGAGAGGGTGGGAGGATGGGAGAAATGGGTGAAGAGAGTCAAGAGGTACAAACTTCCAGTTATAAAATAAGTAAGCCCTGGGGA
Organism: Tursiops truncatus; assembly: GCF_011762595.2. NCBI lineage: Eukaryota > Metazoa > Chordata > Mammalia > Artiodactyla > Delphinidae > Tursiops > Tursiops truncatus. The sequence continues at coordinate 76,512,383 of NC_047049.1, read as the reverse complement.
TGCAATGTACAGCATGGTGTCTATAGTTAATAAGGGAATTGGCTAGTCTCTGCCCCAGCAATGTTAGGGCTGGGAAGCCTGGAAGGCAGGGGGGACTTGCTGTTGCCTTAACTCACACACGGGTGGTTGATGCTGGTTGGTGGCTGGGACCTCAGTGGGGCTGGACCCCATACCTGGGGAGATCTCTCCACGTGGTCCCTCTGCCAGGGCTGGTCTGGGCTTCCTCACAACATGGCTAAGGATCCCAAGAGAACCAGGCAGAAGCTGTGTCACTTTTTTCCTTGTGGTAAAAAACATAGAACATAAATTCGACTATCCTAACCATTTAAAAAGAAAGAGAGAGAGAGAGAACCACTTCCCTGGTGATCCAGTGGTTAAGACTCTGAGCTTCCACGGCAGGGGGTGTGGGTTCGATTCCTGGTTGGGGAGCTAAGATCCCACATGCCACACAGCATGGCCAAAAAAACCAACCAACCAAACAAACAAAAAACACCTGTCCTCTTTTCAAGCAGAAGTTAGAGGAGGTAGTTCTCGATTTGTCGGGTTGGAAAATAAAACTATTTCTTATTTTCAGCATCTCCAGCCCCTTTGAATATTGGCAGATGTGGTGGAAATGACATTCTGGGACTTCCCGTCTCAGCACTTAAAAAGGCATTGTGGCTTCTGCTTTCACCCTCTTGGGATCCAGTTACCTAAAAAGGAGTTCAAGATAGACCACGAAATGATGAGAAACCACATGGATAGCAAAAGGCCCAGCCAGTCCCCAGCCATCCAGCTTCATTGGTTGCAGTGTGTGGTCCCTAACACACAGTTAACTTCTTTGTGGTTCCAGCCCCAGGGGAGCCCCCAGCTGAGCACAGCTGCATGCGGGACCTCAGCCAATACCTCATGGAACAGAGCCAAGTCATCCCCACGGAGCCCTGCCTAGACTGCAAAATCAGGAGCAAATAAATGGTGGTGTTTGCTTCAAGACACTAAGGGTTCAGATGGTTTTCGTGCAGAAAGAGATGGCTGAAATACCTAGCCCTAGGCAGCACACAGATGGTATGACATTTTCATATTCCTTACCCCAGTGCACAAGGTCCTAAAAGATCTGTTCCTCTGCCTGCTGTTCTTACTTCCTCTGGTATTACTCCCTGTGCTAGTTAGCTGGGGCTGCTATAACAAAATACCACAGACTGGGAGGCTTAAACAACAGAAATTAATTTTCTCACAGTTGCGGAGGCTGGAAGTTCAAGGTCAAGGTTCAGTTTTCGGTGAGGATGCTTCCTGGCTTGCAGACGGCCACCTTCTCACTGTGTCCTCACAAGACAAAGAGATAAAACACATGAGCTCTCTGCTGTCTCTTCTTATGAGGTCACTGATGCCATCACAAGGGCCCCACCCTAATGACCTCATCTAACCCTAATTACCTCCCAAAGACCCCACCTCCAAATACCATCATAAAGAGAGTTAGGGCCTCAACATAGGAAGTTTGGGAGGATGTGACTCAGCCCACAGCACTCCCTCTCTCATTTTTCTCCATCACCACTAAGTTTCCAGTTTCTCAAACATGACACACTCATTCCTACCTTGGGCTGTGTAACTGCTGTTCCCTGTCTGAAATGTTGTGCCACCCAGACCTTCACCGTTTCCTTCTTATCATTCATCTCAGAGAAAATGTCACTAATATTTCCTCAGCATGGCTTACCCTGACCACCCAGTTGTAAAGTATGCCTCCTGGCCACTCCACCACATCACCCTGTAGTGTTTCATTCACAGAACTGAAGTCTCTCTGAAATAATTCTATTTGTTTGTTTACTTGTTTCTTTGCCCATCTCCCCCCATGTGATGACCACGACGATGAGCAACTTACCTGTCACTTTTATGGCTGTTTCTCTGATGTCTGGAATAGTTCCCAGCATGTGGTAGGTATAAATTTTAATCTAATGAATAATCTACAATACATCTACATTGTTGAACTTTTCTTTTTTTTTTTTTAAGATTTTTTATTTATTTATTTAATTTATTTTTGGCTGCATTGGATCTTAGTTGTGGCACACGGGATCTTTGTTGAGGTATGCGGGATCTTTCATTGCGGCGTGCGGGCTTCTCTCTAGTTGTGGCTTGCAGGTTTTCTCTCTCCAGTTGTGGCACGCAGGCTCCAGGGTGCGTGGGCTCTGTAGTTTGCAGCACGCAGGCTCTCTAGTTGAGGTACAGGAGCTGAGCAGTTGTGGTGCACAAGCTCAGTAGGTGTGGCGCATGGGCTTAGTTGCCCCACGGCAGGTGGGATCTTAGTTCCCTGACCAGGGATCGAACCCGCATCCCCTGCATTGTAAGGCACATTCTCTACCACTGGACCACTAGGGAAGTCCCTGTCGAACTTTTTTTTTTTTTTGCGGTATGCGGGCCTCTCACTGTTGTGGCCTCTCCCGTTGCGCAGCACAGGCTCCGGACGCGCAGGCTCAGCGGCCATGGCTCACGGGCCCAGCCACTCCGCGGCATGTGGGATCTTCCCGGACCAGGGCACGAACCCGTGTCCCCTGCATCGGCAGGCGGACTCTCAACCACTGCGCCACCAGGGAAGCCTGCAAACCCCACTTTGACAGAGACCTAATTCTGAATGTCAGGAACTTACGTCTCCTCCGCTGCAGTCCTAAAAATGGATTGAGAACCTCCCAGGTGTACACCACTAGCAAGGATCTCATGGCCCAGGGCAGAAGTTACTGAGCCTCAGAGGCTGGGAAGAAGTGGGGAACAAGGATTGGGGACCCTAAGGAGGAAGGGACTACGGCAGGAGATGTGGGAGCAAAGAAGGGCTGGGGGAAGACTGGACAAGGGTGGTGGGCAGAGGGCCCTGGGGGTGCTGAGTAATGGTGTGGTCCAGGGGGTCAGGGGCCGTGAGGGACAGCACTGCACCCCAACCTCCTTGGGTCAATCTTTTCACATCTTCCTCTCGTTCTTCTCACCATGGACACGTGGCAGGCACGAGGTGGTGGGGAGGAGAAGGAGGTGCAGTGGCAGGACGTCGGTGAGAGACTTTCCTTTCCACATTCAATACCAGGGACTAGTGTTGGGGAGAGAGGAACAGAGGGAGTGGGGGGAGGTGGAGGTGGAGAGGGAAGCTCTCTCCCCCTTTCCTCCACCAAAGGTCCTATTTTCTATTTCTATCTATCTATTTTTGGCTGTGTTGGGTCTTTGTTGCTGCGCGCGGTCTTTTCTCTAGTTGCGGCCAGCGGGGGCTACTCTTCGATGCAGTGCGCGGGCTTCTCATTGTGGTGGCTTCTCTTGTTGTGGAGCACGGGCTCTAGGCACGCTGGCTTCAGTAGTTGTGGCACGTGGGCTCTAGAGCGCAGGCTCAGTACTTGTGGCGCACAGGCTTAGTTGCTCCGCGGCATGTGGGATCTTCCTGAACCAGGGCTCGAACCCGTGTCCCCTGCAGGGGCAGGCGGATTCTTAACCACTGCATCACCAGGGATGTCCAGTCCTATTTTCAACAGATACTCACAGCAGAACCAAGGAGAGGAGTTGGGGGCGGGGTTGTCATGCGGGAGACATGGCTAACCTCAGACATGGTGCGATGCAGCGATGATTCTGCAATGGCAAAGGAACTGGGCAAAGACAGGCAAAGCGTGTGTGTGTGTGCGCGCATGCACGCGAACCTCCAGGGTCATGAAGTGAGGGAGAGGGAATCTCTGGAATCACCCAGTTGGGGAGGTGGGTGGGAGGGAAAGAGGCAGGTACAAGGGGCAGCATAGATTAATGTCATGCTGTCAGGGACCGGCAGCCCAGGGCCGGAGCCACCTAGCAGATGGGAAGGCACATGACCTGGCTCCGTGGTTCTACTGCGGTGGCTTCGGAGGTTCTTGCCAAGAACTTCTTGATGCACTCCCACAGAACTGGTATTGGCTCCCCTACGGCAGGACCAAGAGGGTGTAAATTAGAGAAAAGTATGTTAGTCATTTGCTGGTCAGATGGCTTTTTTTTTTTAATTAAGAAGCTTAGAAGACATATTACAAATTTGCTTTCAAGCCTTTTCACCAAACTCCTAGACTAGTTCCACTTCTATGCACTGTTTTCCTAAAACAGCACAAAAAAGATTTTGGATTGCAAAAGTTGCCTTCTCCACCAAGACCTCATTCCACTACTATTAGAAGTAACTGTTTAAACTTAAATTTTAATGGAGTCAGTTTAATTATTGAAACCTCATAAATGAACAGTATTTAGATAAATATAATACGTATATATATTGTAAAGTCAAAGTATAAGAACTATGTGGTTATACAATACCAGTACTTTTTCATAGAATTGAAACATTAAAGCTGAATATATACATATATATGAATATATATTCATATATATGAATATATATGAATCACTGAATCACTTTGTTGTACACCTGAAACTAACATAACATTGTAAATTAACTATACTTCAATTTAAAAAATGGTTAAAAAAAGACAGATGGAGAAAGAGCAAAAACCTCAAAAATAAAAGATATCATCCATTCAATTATGTAAGGAATACACATAAGCTTATAACTAGGGTTTATTAATTTTTTGAGCATTATAGTTCACGGTTTGTTTTGTTACACTACCAACTAATATCTATTAAAAAGAAGGTTCTGGAATCTTGCCCTGGCTTCCAGAATTCTTGGGGAAAATTTTTCTAGAAGCGTTATTTCTGTGCATCCTCCATTAAAATAACGCTGCTCACATGTGTATGATTTGCTTGTCTGTGTACAACCTACTTGATGGAAGGTGCTGTGGCCACTACTCTGAGACGTCAGATATAGAAGTATATACTTATATGTGTACATGCAGAATAACACTTTATGCCTATGTCCTCTCCTGCTGGCTTGTGATCCTCTTTAGGGCGGGTTCCATGTCTGTTTTATCTTTGTTATTTGTCTGATTTTTTTAGGACACTGCCTTGACCATAGTTAGGACTAATTAGTTGTTTGTTGCCTGCTGGACAAAAATGGTAAAGATGACCACAGAAAAGCTGGGTTTGGACAAGTTTAGCTAAAACATACCCTTTAAATGAGTAAACTCTATCCTCTTCCAGAGTGCATTTCCAACATCAAATGGTGATGAACTAAAGCTTTATTTTCTCCTTAACGGGTAGGTTCGTTAGACAGGACACTTGAAGCAGGGAATAACAGGCGACGTCATTACATTCTCTGTCCACGATGGCGTCATACGCACTTGGCTCCAGTCCATTCAGCTTGTATAGCACTGGCTGTGAACGTCCTCTGAGGTTAAGATACCGTTCAGGCAACCCGCGTCATCACTTTCCATTCCTTCCGGCGCCTGGAGTCCCATTTTAGCTGCGGGGATCATGCAGTGCGTCTATCACGTCACTTGCAGAGATACCAGGACTGTTTTGCGTCTACTGTCCAGTGCCCCCACTCCAACACCCCGTGTCATGTACCGTGTGTGTGATTTAGAAGAAGGGCATCTGAGCAGAAGGCTTTGCCTGCAGCAAACTTTTCAAAAAGGAAGTGTGAGACATAGAGAACAAACTTATGGTTACCAAAGGGGTAGAGGGGGGAGGGATAAATTAGGAGAGTGGGATTAGCAGATATACACTACTAAATATAAAACAGATAAACAACAAGGTCCTACTGTATAGCACAGGGAACTATATTCAATATCTTGTAATAAACTATAATGGAAGTATATAGTTATAAGATATATATATAACTGAATCACTGTGCTGTACACCTGAAACGAACACAACATTGTAAATCAACTATACTTCAATAAAAAAAAAATACAAAAAGGAAGTGTGAGCAAGGCAATTTCTCAGTGTTCAGCAACAAATTCAGTCCAAATACCTAGGTAGCTGTAACCCACATCACCTTTTCCCTACAATAAGAGACAGTAGGATAAAAAGTCCCCCTCTGAGTAGCCAGGGCTCCAACTGTCCTTCAAGTCCTCCTGAAATTCCATCAAGACTACCATCCCATGGGTAGCAGCAGGGATTTTTAGTAACCTATTTTTCCACCCGGGAATATCTCTTTAGGACAATCACTTTCACTTCATTGCTATTCAGTTCCAGACACAGAAACGTAAAGACGGAAATCCAGAAATAAAATCGGAGGGACAAAGAAAGCAAGCAATGGAACAAAATACTTTCTGAGAGTTACATGGACTTTGTGGAATTTCCTTTCTTAATAATCCTCAGGATCATCAAAAATAGGTCCCGGCTGCCCTTTTGGGTCCTGCAAAGTTCTCGGTCTTGTACCCCTCCTAACTTGAACACCAAGCTGGGCAGGTGGGAGCCCTCAGGGCAGGGGTCCCTTACAGAGCAGCTGCACAGAAGCTTCAGGAGCTCAGGGTTGCCAGCACTCCCTTAGCTGGTTGCCAGGTTTCCAGAGTGCTAGAATAGTAAACAGTTGTTTCTCAGAAACAGAGATGGGGTTATCCACAGCCTCACATGCTAAATTTAAATTTAATGAAGCTCTTTCCTAACAACCCATATCAGTGATTTTCAACCGGGCTGGTGATGAGACAAGATCCATCTCCAGGGGGTTGGGGGAAGGAACCAGCACGTGTACTTTGAGAAAGTTCCCCAGGTGACTCTGTATCCCACCTGCAAACCCCAATGCCTCTTCAGAAAACCACTGGCACAGATCTTGGATGCTGGTGGAGGGCCTCTCTAGCTTCTTCTGCAATTTGCCCACAATGCTCCTGACATTTCGGAGTTAACTTCTGAAGCACTTAAGGAAGATGACCTAAGCCTCCCTCCCCCAATGCTGCCCTGTGAACTTTCTCACACTTAGGAGAGTGTAACTAAGGAGGCTGAATAGCATACAGAGAATGAGGTGGGTATAATTCAATATTGACAACAACTGACTGAATGTCTTAGGTTTATTCCTTGGAGCTGCCGAAGATTTCAAATGGAAATTTGGATGTCATCAATCACGTCTTCCATAATCCCTACAGAACACGGATGGTTGCATAACCTGAAGCCAAGGGCTGACGGTGGAGGCAGATGCATCCTTCTACTGTCCCATCTCAGGCACATCTTCCTGCTCCATATCCTTCTCTCGTGCCACGAGCTTGGGAGGGAAGCTTCCTTCTTGCAGAGAAGGGAAGAAGGAAAGCCCAGGCAACATTTATTTGACCCGTGACTGAAAAGACCCTATGACTTTCTGAATCCAAATGCATATTAGGGAAACCAAAATGAGCCTGTAACTACAAAACTGCCGGTCGTGGGGGGCTCCCCTGGTGGCGCAGTGGTTGAGAGTCCGCCTGCCGATGCAGGGGACACGGGTTCGTGCCCCGGTCCGGGAGGATCCCGCGTGCCGCGGGGCAGCTGGGCCCGTGAGCCATGGCCGCTGAGCCTGCGCTTCCGGAGCCTGTGCTCCGCAACGGGAGAGGCCACAACAGTGAGAGGCCCGCGTACCGCAAAAAAAAAAAAAAAAAAAAAAACACAAAACTGCCGGTCGTTTTCTGTTTGGTAAGCCGTTAAGAGCTGCACATAATCGTCAGGAAGACTGTTCCTTGGTTCTGAGGTTAACACTTGAATTGACCATTTAGTTATGCAAATAAAAGGCAAAGCCGCAAATTGGAAAATGAGACCATGGCAGACACCCCTCGATGGCTAACCCAGGGCTTCCCAACTAAAGACCACATTTATGCTGCACTGGTTCTCAAAGTGGTCCTGGGACCCTTTCAGGGGGTCTGTGAAGCTGGAACTATTTCTTCCAACACGAAGACAATACTTGCCTTTGCCACTCCCATCCCTTCACGAGCGTACAGTCACATTTTCCTGACGTTATATGACATGTGATAATGAAACATTGCAGGAGCCAATAGAAGAATCCAGCTGTCTTCTATTAAGATACGTAATAGGGTTTCCCTGGTGGCGCAGTGGTTGAGAGTCCGCCTGCCGATCCAGGGGACACGGGTTCATGCCCCGGTCCAGGAAGATCCCACATGCCGCAGAGCAGCTAGACCCGTGAGCCGTGGCCGCTGAGCCTGCGCGTCCGGAGCCTGTGCTGCGCAACGGGAGAGGCCACAACAGTGAGAGGCCCGCGTACCGCAAAAAAAAAAAAAAAAGATACATAATAAAGAGATGTGCAAAAAAGGCAAAACAATGCTACTGTGCCCACCCATTGTTTTTCAGTTTTTTTGGAAAATAGAGTTATGGGGCTTCCCTGGTGGCTCAGTGGTTAAGAATCTGCCTGCCAATGCAAGGGACACAGGTTCAAGCCCTGGCTTGTGAAAATCCCACATGCCACGGAGCAACTAAGCCCGTGTGCCACAACTACTGACCTGTACTCTAGAGCCTGCGAGCCACAACTACTGAGCTCGCGTGCCACAACTACTGAAGCCTGCGCGCCTAGAGCCCACGCTCCACAACAAGAGAAGCCACTGCAATGAGAAGCCCGCACACCACAACAAAGAGTAGCCCCAGCTCACCGCAACTAGAGAAAGCCCGCACACAGCAACAAAGACCCAAAACAGCCAAAAATAAAAACAAATAAATTAAAAGAAAAAAATCATTTAAAAAAAGTTATGTTTCATAAAAATATATATATTTTTTTAAGATGCTGGGGGTAGGAGTTTATTAATATATTTATTTATTTTTGCTGTGTTGGGTCTTCGTTTCTGCGTGAGGGCTTTCTCTAGTTGTGGCAAGCGGGGGCCACTCTTCATCGCGGTGCATGGGCCTCTCACTATCGCGGCCTCTCTTGTTGTGGAGCACAGGCTCCAGACGCGCAGGCTCAGTCGTTGTGGCTCACAGGCCCAGTTGCTCCACGGCATGTGGGATCCTCCCAGATCAGGTCTCGAACCCGTGTCCCCTGCATTAGCAGGCAGATTCTCAACCACTGCGCCACCAGGGAAGCCCATAAAAATATATTCTTTGTGTGAAACCTATATTATGGGTTTGCTATTGTTATTCTAAAAGGAATTAAGAAATATTCTTAACATTTCTGAGCTTTCTTTTTAAAATTATTATTATGTATAAAATATACATCACAATTTAACATTTTAACTATTTTAAGTGTGCAAGTTCAGTGGCATTAAGTACATTCATATTATTGTACAACCGTCACCACTATCCATATTCAGAACTTTTTCATCATCCCAAAATAAACTCTGTCCCCATGAAACAATAACTTGCCAATATCCCTTTCTCCCAGTCCCTGGTAACCACTATTCAACTTTGTTTCCATCAATTTGACTATACCAGGTACCTCATGTAAGTGGAATCATACAGTGTTTGTCATTTTCTGTCTTGCTTCCATCATTTAACGTCTTCAAGATTCATCTGTGTTGCATCAGAATTTCATTCCTTTTTAAGGCTGAATAATATACCCGTGTAAGTACATACCACAGAATTTCTCAGTTTTTATATCTGCTATGGTAAATATTGAGAGATATAAGCCACAGAAATAAAAGCTCTTTATGGTTCCACTATAGAAAGTGGGGAAAACAAACAGGAAATAGATATTTGCTTTCCTGACTTACCTTGCATCCAGCATCCTTGCATCCAGTGGCCATGTGTCTGAGTTCTCACCAATGAGACCTAAAAGTAGGTGAGAGTTGTTTCTGAGAAAGCTTCTGCTTCCTCCCAAAAGGTCCAGGTAAGAGACAAGGACATGCTGACATGACCCTGTCCTCTCCCTCTTGCCTGGAATGCCTGGGCTGAGGCAGCTGTATTGCAACTGTGAGGGGCCGCACACAGGAAAACTGGCTGCTCGACGTGCAAGATCCCGCATGCTGCATGGCACGGCCTAAAAAAAAAAAAATCTAGGCACTAGGTAGAACTGACGTTTCCATGTAATTTGGTATTGGAAAAAGGAAATATGATAGAAAGAAAACAATCACTGGACAAAGAAAGAAGATTAAGGGGTTTCTTTTAGGTTAATAATAAGAGACAGACTAAAAGCTAATTCTCAAAGCTATGGGAATATTCTTTTGTCCATAAGGATTACCACAAGTAACAGGAAAAATGGAACTTGAACACTTATTTTATTGTAGTTAAAGACAGCACTGAAGGAGAAGGAGGAAGGCAAAGAGGAGGAGGAAGAGAAGAAAAAGAGTAAGAAGAACAGGAAGAAAAGGGTAAGAGGAAGCAACAAGCAGAAGCAGAAATGATGCATCTAATGTGTAGTAAAATTACATTTTAAATATAACTAGTAATATATGGTAATATGCTATATATATATGTACATTCACAATCGGTATGTAATTATAAATATAATTTCCTAGATCATTTGCCATTTATGTCTAATTAGAAAATATTTAATTATAATATGTATAATTACATGTATAAATTAATAGCTTTCCTGAATTTATGGAATTACTAAGAAATGCAATTATACAGAGATGTCGTTTCAGCATATTATTGGAATGCACATGAATGCGTGACTAAGCAAAGTGAATGTTTTCTCTTTCCAATCTGCTTTTCATCATTTGATTAAATGAGGTGACATAAGCAATGCACACTGCATTGTGTTGGCACATAGTACATGCTTCATAAACTTTAGGTGTTTATGTTCTAATCTTGGGATTAACCAATCAATATGCATTTCCTGAATGGCTCAGTTACTATTGTACACGTCAGGCGGATTCTGTGCCACAAGGGAAGCCCTACAAAGTTATTTATAATCTACCTTCTGCTTTTAGAAGTGATTCCTTCATCTTCAATGTTCTTGTAGCATTTTGCTTATACCTCTAGTGTGGTTTTTCATTCTTATTTTTGTATTACATTTTTTGCATGTGTATCTCCTTTAATTGAATCTAAATTCCTTGAAGTCAAGCATACAGCACCATTACCTGTGATTTGCACATAGGAATAACTCAATAAATGTTTTTTGAATATAAAAATTTGATTTACAGAGTCAAACTTTATAGATGACTTTTGATATGCTTTTTTCACGCCACATGTACAATGTCCTAAAAGAATATAGCTACCGGGCTTCCCTGGTGGCGCAGTGGTTGACAGTCTGCCTGCCAATGCAGGGGACACGGGTTCGAGACCTGGTCTGGGAGGATCCCACATGCCGCGGAGCAACTAGGCCCATGAGCCACAATTGCTAAGCCTGTGCGTTTGGAGCCTGTGCTCGGCAACAAGAGAGGCCGCGATAGTGCGAGGCCCATGCACCGCGATGAAGAGCGGCCCCCGCTTGGCGCAACTGGAGAAAGCCCTCGCACAGAAACGAAGACCCAACACAGCCATAAATAAATAAATAAATAAAATTAAAAGAAAAAAGAATATAGTTACCAAATTACAAGTTTTCTTCTGATACTTATTCATAAGGTAAGGATAGACAAGTGCAAGATTTTCATTTATAGTTGAAAGTGTAAATCTTGACGAAAGGGTGAGATCACGATTAAGTTTAAAAAAAATTTTGGTGGGGAGGGATAAATTAGGTGTTTGGGATTAACAAACTATTATATATAAAACAGATAAACAACAAGGACCCACTCTATAGCACAGTGAGCTATATCCAATATCTTGTAAGAACATATAATGGAAAAGAATCTGAAAAAGAATACATATAAAGAATATATATATATATATATAAATGAATCACTTTGCTGTACACCTGAAACTAACACAACATTGTAAATAAACTATACTTCAATTAAAAAAACAACAACAAACTTTGGTACGTTATACCATGGAATAACAATATAGCAATTAGAAAAGAATGCAGAGTATCTACATGGCCTGGTGTAAAAGACCTCTAAGACACGCCATTAAGCAATGCTCCTTCTAAGCCTCCCTCTTCCTGTTCACAGTAGTCCACTCTTCTAGTGACACAGGCTCACCTCCCTTTTTTTTTTCTGGTACGCGGGCTTCTCACTGCTGCGGCCTCTCCCGTTGCGGAGCACAGGCTCCGGACGCGCAGGCTCAGCGGCCATGGCTCACGGGCCCAGCCGCTCCGCGGCACGTAGGATCTTCCCGGACCGGGGCACAAACCTGTGTCCCCTGCATCGGCAGGCGGTCTCTCAACCACTGCACCACCAGGGAAGCCTCTCACCTCCCTTTGTCTCCTCACATCTAGAGTCACGTAGTCCTTTCTTCAAGATCTGCCATCTTAATTCCAATCCATAGCACAGCACTCACATTGAAGTACTACAGTCTGTTGGTTTCTAGTTTCTTCCTGTTCTGGTAGTCCATGGTGGGTCTTCCTAAGATGTGACTTCACATGTATCATCCTTCACCCACCCATATTTTTTTTTTCAGAAGCCTGCATTTAACAGGTTTAGCCAGCAGTCAAGACTTTGAATAATTTCACTGCTACCTAAACTGGGGTTTTAATATTATCTCCCACTATGTACTTGAGTTGTTTTCTAGACAAACTCAATTAGGTTTTGCTCCCAACAGTCCACTCTCGTTCCTGGGATTCTAGGGACCGTGCTGTCCTCCTCCCTGTTGAGTGCTGTAAGAGGGCATTAGACCCCGTTTCAGAGCATCTGGTCTCTGTTCTCCATTCTGTCATTTACTAGCAGTGATGTTGGCCGGCAAATCCAAGTCCTTGGATTCTACTGTCTCACCTGTGAGACAGACAGATGATTTCACCTTGCCAACCTCTCCAGGTTGCTATGAGGAGTAACTGAGCATGTCTGCAGGGGTTTTAGAAAGTGTAAATAACAATACAGTGGTAAGATTTAATAACTAATAAAAAGGCAGACTAATAAGAAAATGAGGAGCAATTGAGCTATGTCTGTAGTGTAAAGAACAATACAAATGTAAGATTTAATAACTAATAAAAATGCAGGGGTTTTAAAAAGTATAAATAACAATTGTAAGATATGAAATCTAATAAACTAATAAAAGTGTCTTCAACCAAAAATTTCTCAGCTTTTAATAATCACTTTCTTATGGTCAATGTACCTGATTCAGCTGCTTCATGGTGTATTTATTTTCTGTAAATATCTTCTCTTTCCCAACTAAATTTTAGCCTTGTATGGAAGAAAATACACTGTGTCCTCTTTGTAAATCCCAACACGTAACACAATCCCTGCATGCAAGGAATGCTCCATCAATAGGGTACTTGTCCCTACCATAACCACTAACAGCCTCCCCTTTCATTTTCAGATGTATCCCAGTTTGGACAACAAATTTTCTGGTCACTCTATGAATAAGTGATTGTGGATGGTGATCACGGTGCAGAAGCATGCTTCACGCCGCATTTTATCTGGCTTCTTTTTCCACTCTCCCTTTCCTTTCTCCATGTCACAGCCAGATTTTTGATGTTTGTTTTTGAAAACAAAACAAAAGCATTCATTAGCGGTTCTTTCACATAGAAAGATAGAATTGTAATTTTCCTTTCAAGTCCAGCAGTATGTTAGGATGAGAGAAGCATCTCCTGAAAAGCTGTATGCAAAATATGGTTGTTCTCTTTTCGGCTTAGCTGATGGAGACAAGGGCAGAAGCAGGTTGGCACAGAGGCAACCCGGAACAAACTCGATATTCTTCAAGTAGCCTGAGCTAACCCTTTGAGCCTGAATGTAAGCACAGTGTAAAATCAGCAGGTGACACAATAAGACAGCAATTAATTCTCTGATATTTTAAAACATCATTATAATGACTGGCACAAGGAAGATGTGCTTTCGGATGTCAATTATCATTGGTATCAAAGGGATTAAGAAATTAAAATTCTATTTAGTCCCTAAGCAGTCATTTAAGATGTGATCCACCCAAGCAATGTGATTTGAGGATTTAGAGTCTGGTTTCAATCCCTCTGAAAATAGCAGACATTGCTTTGATCTGAATTTAGCATGGCCCTTTTGGCAATAGGCACAATTTGTGAGAAATCTCTGGCAGTGGTGGAGGCCATTTTACCCTCCATGTGCAGAGGGCTGCCTTGGAGTTGGGTACCTGTGTGAGTCTAAGAACCCTTCATGTGAGACCTGCACTCAGTTCAGACTTGGAGGAGACAAAACTGTTACAGGACGGGAGGATTCAGAATTGACTCTTGTGGCCAGATTTCCCCTCCTGGAGTATGTATATTTTTGGCACAAGCAATGTTATGGTAGCGTTCAGTATGCTTAGATACATTTTGAAAAGCACAAAGTTTCAGAGGTGAGTGGTATGTTCAATTAACCCTGTGCTCCAGAATAAAAGCCAACTCTTTGCTGGAACCTAAATAATATCTTGTTGCTTTGGAAGATAAATCTTACCCCAGGTACCAGCATGCTGATATAAATGTTAATCCTCTTGTAACTCGGTTTGATTGAATTTTGATTCTGGGTTCTATTTTTGGTCACCTTCTTCTGGAAAATGTCTTATGTGCCCCACAAACATCATGTAAGACCCACATTCTGAAGTGGATCTCAACCTATGCTCCTGCAAAAACTCTGTTGCTCCAATGCTGAACTCAAGTGTCCTGCTGGTAAATTCAAAGAATGGTAACTGGTTCTTAACTTTCAGAAAATGATAATTTAATGGATAGGATTCTCTCAACTTCAAATTATTTTTTTCCCCTACTTTTCTTCTCACTTAAGAACTTGGGTATGGCTTCCCTGGTGGCGCAGTGGTTGAGAGTCCGCCTGCCAATGCAGGGGACACGGGTTCGTGCCCCGGTCCGGGAAGATCCGACATGCTGCAGAGCGTCCGGAGCCTGTGCTCTGCAACGGAAGAGGCCACAACAATGAGAAGCCCACGTACTGCAAAAAAAAAAAAAAAAAAAAAACTTGGGTGGACTAAAGACAAAATGAATAAAAATTTAGCAACTAAAAACTCATGCATTCCTGTTTTCCTTTTTTAAGTTCATAGTGATTGTTGCAATTTTACATGCATCTATTAAATAGAGTTATCCTTTCTTTTAGTCAAATTATCTTAGTTTTGGTGAAGAATTTGAATACATCAGTACGTATCAGAGCCTAGCACAGTGCAGACACTCAGTAAATGTTTGTTGAATGTCTGATTATGGGATGAATACATCATGGTCTTCCAGGAAAGCACCATGGGATTCTGCAAAGAGTATCCTGTCTCCTGAAGAAGCTAGTGAAATCACCCACCAACCAAAGGCAAGACACTGTTCTAGGCCCCTGGAGAGACAAAGAAGAGCTAGATAGTTTCCACCCTTTGGAGAATTGTTAATCTTTGGCAAAGTTTGATTGGTAAAATATGGCAAGAATACAGATTACTGTACTACCATATAAAGAAAGATGGATGTCTTGGATGGACCTAGCGATTATCATACTAAATGAAGTAAGTCGGAAAGAGAAAGACAAATACCATATGATATCACTTATATGTGGAATCTAAAATATGGCACAGATGAATTTATCTATGAAATAGAAACAAACTCAGGGACATAGAGAACAGATTTGTAGTTGTCAAGGGGGGAGGGGCCGGGTAGGGAACCATTGGGAGTTTGGGATTAGCAGATGCAAACTACTGTATACAGGAAGGATAAACAACAAGGTCCTACTGTATAGCATGGAGAACCATGTTCAATATCCTGTGATAAAACATAATGGAAAAGAATATGAAAAAAGAAGATTTGTTTATACACCATAAAATTGAATCTAAAAGAGATATTTAAATGTTCCTATGCACTTGTCTGGACTATGAAAATTCCTTAACTGTGGAAAATTATTATAATATTTCTCCTTCAAAAGGGAAAAAAAAAAGAAAGATGGGTGTCAGAAGAGAGGTATTTTTCAATGGCAGAGTGAATAATTATATCTGATTGGAGATGATCAGAATAGATTTCACGGTGGTTCTAGTACTTAAACTGCACCCTGAAGGACAAACTGGATGTTGCGGAGTGAACTTAAGATGTGTAGAATGAAATGCAGGGGCAAAAGCAAAAAGTGAAGAAGCATGAAGGGCAGATCCAGCAAACCTTGAGTTCTATTTGGTGTGTGTGAATTACAGTGAATTGGGACCCTTCTGTGTGGAAAGTCCTACAGGCCTGGGTTGGGGTTATGGTTAATTAGGAAAGCAATGGAAACCCAGGAAGGTTTTGAATGGGGAAGGTGATGTTACCAGAGCTGTTCTTTAGGAAGGTCAGTATGTATGGAATGGATTTGTTCCCCCCAGGAAGCAGGTATGATCGCACAACCATCCAGCGAAGAAATGATGATTAATAGCAATGCTATGTTCTTTTGAGTTCTTTTTTTTTTTTGCGGTACGCGGGCCTCTCACCGTTGCGGAGCACAGGCTCCGGACGCGCAGGCTCAGCGGCCATGGCTCACGGGCCCAGCCGCTCCGCGGCATGTGGGATCCTCCCGGACCGGGACACGAATCCATGTCCCCTGCATCGGCAGGCGGACTCTCAACCACTGCGCCACCAGGGAAGCCCTCTTTTGAATTCTTATCACACAGCCATACCAAGGTCAATAGGCAGTAAGTATTAATTCTTGACAATGATCTGTACTGTTACCCGCAAGGAGATAATAGCTAACAGACCTGTCTAACATCCCCACGACTTTGGATCCTTAGAAATGGTCTTTGTTTAAAGTCTGGGTAAGTTGTACTGGCCCAACTGCAAGGAGCGGCATGCACTTCAGGACACCACAAATTTATATGGTGATGACGACAAGAAGCTGTAAAATGTCCTTAAGCAGGGGATCCCTTTTCTAAATTGCAGTCTCCTGTATGCAGAAAGTGGGGTGACGGGTACATGATCCTTCAGAGGAAAAGACGCTTACATTTCTTGGTATTTTTAGAGGGGCTGCTCCACGTTTGCTGAAAGCTAACTAGTGCCTTTCATTTCTAGTTTGCTAACATCCTATCATCCCAGAAACTCTTTACTAACCCTGGTAACTCAAACACCGGCTGAATCACTCCATTCTTAGTGAGCGTGTCCTGTCCTCTTCCTACCACCTTGAGACCAAGAATCTTTCTCAGTCAGTCCAAGAAAATCTTAATTTAGGCAATGGCTCTTCCAATCTCCCATGCTTTTTGTCCTCTTGCCAAAACTTATGTAGGTTATCTGCTTCTAGCAGTTAAATGCCAGTTACCCCAGAGAAGCAAAAGAAACAGATTTTGGCTTTACACTTCCCTACACTGTTGACATGCACAGTAATAGGACTGTATAAAACCCAAATGCTATTATTAGCTCTGACCCCCTGCCTCCCCTTCCCCCAAAAAATAAATAAATAAAACTCAAGTCAAGAGGTATTCCAGGGTAGACATGAAAAAGGAAGTGGATGTCTTCATTTTATTACTCCAACCATGATCCAGTCAGTTGGCTTGGCCATGTAGTTGGTCTTACTTGGGTATTTTCAGGTCAGGCCCCTAAAGGATCTCTCCTCTTAGGGATAAGATAATGTTGCAGCCCAGTCTGAGAGACAGGCTGGGCAGACAGCACTTGCCTGTTACGATTCAAAGGGTGAAGTCCTCCACCCTCAAAAAATGTCTATTTATATAATAATATTGCTTTCTCCCTGTAAGTACAGTTACCCTTGAACAACACAAACAGTGAGGGGTGCCCACCCTCTGCTACAGTTGAAAAATCCACGTATAATTTATAGTTGGTCCTCCGTATAGGCAGTTCCTCCATGTCTGTGGTTCCTCCGTATCCCTGGTTCTGAATCCTTGGATTCAACCAAGCATGGGTCTGGACCATGTAGTACTTTAGTATTTACTACTGAAAAAAAATCCATGCATAAGTGACCCACGCAGTTCAAACACATGTTGTTCAAAGATTAACTGTATTCACCTTCTGAAACGTAGGCATTCCTGCTACAACCTGTTAAGGCTTTTCTGCCTGGGGCAGTGAGGAAGGCCCAGCCCATCTGGTGAACAGAGGAGAGGAAGGAGCAAAAGAAGGGGGAGGATAAGACTGGACCTCACCTTGCCCTAATTTTGCCAAGGGCTTGCCCACTTAATGCACGTGGATTAGCAGACTGGCAAAATGCCTGTAACTAGAAGAACAATTTTTCAATAAGCCTGTTTCTTGGGGTGGAGAAGCAGCTGAAAAGTTCTTAGTGGTTTTTTAAGATGCCTTTTCCAAATGACATCTGTTCATTACCCAAAGTTTATTTGTAAAACCAAAACTATGAACAGGACCGGCTACGTAATGTATGGGGCCCAATGCAAAATGAAAATGCAAGGCCTCTTGTTTGAAAATTTAAAATTTCCAGTGGTTGGTGAGAGCAGAGCATTAAACCAAGCATGAGAGCTTCTGAGGGGAGGCGGGGAGCCTGGGGTGCTGCCCAGGTTGTGTGCCCATGAAGAGGCTTTATTCACCAACTCTCCTTGGACCAGTTTTCTCCACTGCCGAAATCTAGTGTTCTCAGGGGTGAGGTCCCTAGAAAGTGGCATCAGTGACATCCAGGAACTTGTTGGACATGCCCATCTTGGGCTCCTGTCTGTGATTTAATCAACCTTCCAGGTGATTCTGTCTCATGTTCAAGTTTGAGAACCACTGCCACGTGATGGAATTCAATGTCTAAAATGATGGATCTCGGTAAGTCAGACGGAGAAGGACAAATACTGTATGATATCACTACTATGTGGAATCCAAAATATAAAACAAATTAATGAATATAACAGAAAAGAAACAGACTCACAGATACACAGAACAAACTATTGGTTACCAGTGAGGAGAGGGAAGGGGGAAGGGTCAAGGTAGGGGGAAGGGATTGAAAGGTACGAACTATTATGTATAAAATAAATAAGCTATGAGGGTATATTGTACAACACAGGGAATATAGCCAATATTTTATAATAACTATAAGTGGAGCATAACCTTTAAAAATCATAAATCACTATGTTGTACACCTGTATAGTATTGTACATCAACTATATTTCTATAAAAAAATTAAAATAATAAAATGAAATAAAATACAATACCATGGGGCTTCCCTGGTGGCACAGTGGTTAAGAATCCGCCTGCCAATGCAGGGGACACAGGTTTGAGCCCTGGTCCGGGAAGATCCCACATGCCGCGGAGCAACTAAGCCCGTGCACCACAGCTACTTAGCCTGTGTTCTAAAGCCCGCGAGCCACAACTACTGAGCCCATGTGCCACAACTACTGAGTCCACGTGCCACAACTACTGAGCCCGTGCGCCTAGAGCCCGTGCTCCGCAATGAGAAGCCACCGCAATGAGAAGCCCGTGCACCGCAACGAAGAGGAGCCCCCACTCGCCGCAACTAGAGAAAGCCCGCACACAGCAACGAAGACCCAACACAGCCAAAAATAAAATAAATAAATAAATAATAAAATACAATACCATGTAAAAAGAAAACAAAATGATGGATTTCGGAATGGAAGCAATCTTAGGGATCATGTGGCCTATCTTGTATTGAGGAAATGAAGCAGAGCGAGGCCTAGAGTTTGTGGTTAACTCTTTTTTTGCGTATGCGGGCCTCTCACTGTGTGGCCTCTCCCGTTGCGGAGCACAGGCTCTGGACACGCAGGCTCTGCGGCCATGGCTCACGGGCCCAGCCACTCTGCGGCATGTGGGATCTTCCCGGACCGGGGCACGAACCTGTGTCCCCTGCATCGGCAGGCGGACTCTCAACCACTGCACCACCAGGGAAGCCCCCCGTGGTTAACTCTTTACTCATCCGCTGAATAATTTTTAGAGCACCAAATGGTCTACGGTTCATCACTCATGGTCACCTTCCCGGTCAAGCCAGCTCATATCCCAATTTTAAAGATGAGGAAATCAAAATGCCAAAAGTGTTCAATGAGCCGACGAGTGGAGCTGGGATTAAAACCCTGAGTTCTTAAATCTCCTGCCCACTGTCCTCTGCTCGGCCTACAGGTAACATGATACAGGTGAGCTAAGCGGCTAGCCACTCTCCACCAGCATCAAAACCCAACACCAACCAACCCATGGGCCCAGCAAATGAGCAGCTCAGAGTGGCTCAGTTCAGTGTCATGACAAGGACTGATGGGGGCCTCGGCTGTTTTGAAGAAGCTGGTATTTGTGCTTCACGCTGTGTGTACTCGTGGATCTCAGCACTGGCACAGAAGCGAGTCTTGGAGTTTTCTACCCTAGTCTAAGCAGCCAGCAGGAGAGGGATGCAGCCTAAGTCCTCTGCACTCAAAGGTTCTTCAGGAGGCCTGTAATACCCTCCTCTGTATCCTCAGGTCTGCCCCTTGCATTCCTGGCATTCAGTCACTTTGAAAGCTTTGGCCCCAGCTTATCATTTTTTCCATTCTTAGGCCAAGGCTATTTGTAGTTTCTCCACCTGTCACCATGTGTGTTCGGCTGCAAAGGGCGAGTGCAGCTTCATGCAGCACACGATCCCAGCTCGAGCTCATTTAGAACACCATGCTTTCTTTGAATGTTCCATTTGAGGGACACTTTATGAACCTTCACAGCTTTTCAGCTGTGCCGTTTCACTTGGGTTGTGTGATACATATTGAGTTAGGTATATATGAAGTTAGTTTCATTTAGGGTCTGAATTATTTCCCATTTTTAAATGAGAAATCTTTGACTTACTAATTGCAAAATATGCTCATGATTAAAGAAGCTATTGTACAAGTCCAAACCATATAGACGTTATAAAAGGATTATTGCAGAAGAAATACCAATGGAAAGAAAGCAGAAAAGCATAGTGGAATACAAAGTAAGAACACAATTTTCAAAGCGCAATTTACAGCGTGAATGGAAAATAGCCACCAATGCAATAATTAACATGGAAAATTATGGAGAGTATTAATTAAAAAAGAAAATAGAATGTATCACAGATCTAAATGAAAAACTCCTGGAAGATAACACAGAAAAAATCAAGGTGACCTTGGTTTGCTGATGAGTTTTAAGTACAACACCAAAAGTGCTATCTATGAAAGGAAGAAATTAGTTAACATAGAAAACAAACATGGTTACCAAAGGGGAAGGGGGAAAGGGATAAATTAGGAGTTTGGGATTAACATATACACATAACTATATATAAAACAGATAACCAGCAGGACCTACTGTAGAGCACAGGGAACTATACTCAATACTTTGTAATAACCTATAAGGGAAAAGAATCTGAAAAAGAATATATATATATATATATATATCTATATATATATATATCTGAATCACTGTGCTGTACACCTGAAACTAACACAATATTGTAAATTAACTCTAGTTCAATAAAAAAAATTTTTTAAAGAAATAAGTTGGACTTCATTAACATTAAAAAAAACCTTCTGGGGCTTCCCTGGTGGCATAGTGGTTGAGAATCTGCCTGCCAATGCAGGGGACACGGGTTTGAGCCCTGGTCCAGGAAGATCCCACATGCCACGCAGCAACTAACCTGTGCGCCACAACTACTGAAGCCCGCGTGCCTAGAGCCCGTGCTCCGCAACAGGAGAAGCCACTGCAACGAGAAGCCCGCACACTGCAATGAAGAATAGCCCCCGCTCGCCGTCAACTAGACGTCAAAGCCCGTGCATAGCAACGAAGACTCAATGCAGCCAAAAATTAAATAAATAAATAAAATAATTTTTAAAAAACCTTCTGTTTAAGTTACTATTAAAAGAATGAAAAGGCAAGCCACACACTGGGAGAAAATATTTGCAAAAGAGATCTCTCATAAAAGACCATTATCCAAAATATACAAAGAACTCTTAAAACTTAACAATAAGATCTGAACAGATACCTTAAGAAACAAGATATACCGATGGCAAATAAGTGTATGAAAATATGTTTTATATCATATTGTCATTAGGGAATTGCAAATTAAAACAATAATGAGATACCACTACATACCTGTTAAAATGGCTAACATCTAAAACACTGACAACACAAATGCTGGTGAGAATGTGGAGCAACAGGAACTCTCGTCATTGCTGGTGGGAACGCAACATGGTGCAGCCACTTTGGAAGACAGAGTTTCTTACAAAACTAAACATACTCTTACCATATGATCCAGCAGTAGTGTTTACTCTTTACCCAATAATTTAAAAACTTACGTCCATATGAAAACCTGCATATGAGTGTTTGTAGCAGTTTTATTCATAATTGCCAAAAGTTGGAAGCAACCAAGACATCCTTCAGAAGGTGAATGAATAAACAAATTATGGTACATTTAGATAGTGGAATATTATTCAGTGATAAAAAAGCAATGAGCTATCAAGGCATAAAAAGACATGGAGAAAGTATAAAAGCATGTTACTAAGTGAAAGAAGCCAGTCTGAAAAGGCTACATCCTACATGACTATTTATGACATTCTGGAAAAGGCAGAAGTATTGAGACAGTAAAAAGATCAGTGGTTGACAGGGATTTGGGGGGAGAAGGCAATAAATAGGTGGAGCACAGGGTATTTTTAGGTCAGTGAAACTATTCAGTATTATTCTGTAATGATGGACACAAGTCATTATACACATCTGTCAAGAGCCAAAGACCGCAGTACCAAGTAAGAACCCTAATGTAAATGATGGACTTTAGTTACTAATAGCATATTAATGTTGGTGCATCAATTGTAACAAATGGACCACACCAATTGCAAGATGTTTGTATTAGGGGAAACTAGTATTAATAGGGGAAATAGGTGAGGGAGTAGATGGGAACACTCTGTACTTTCAGCTCAATTTTTCTGTAAACTTAAAACTGCTCAAAAAGTGTCTATTAATTAAAAGATTATATAAACTTACAATAGAATAAAGGATTAACCAAGCCTGAATTGCCTACCTCTGGATTTCTTGTTACGTGGGGCTATACATTTTCCTTGTTTAAGTGACTTCTAGTCAAATTTCTATTACTGGTAGCCAAAAGTGCCCCAACATAAAGTTTTTGTTTGTTTTTGGTGGTGTTTTAGAATTATGCCTTTTACACCACTCTGTATTGCTTTAACACATTCATTCTCAATGAAGGGGTGAAAAAATCTTACTCTTTTTATGTGTAAAGCACAGATATACATACAGTGTCTAAACAGATTTACAGATTTTCTCTCGTATTTTAATTTCACGGAGAAGGGACAGGTTTAGGGGGAAAAAGACCAAAGAAGACTTCTGGGGATATAATAAAGAAAAAAGTGGTTGAGAAGCTCTGCTTTCACAGAAAAGATTGGAAATTTAGATAGCAGCATGATGTACTAAAAAGAACATTTAATTTGGTGTCAGAACACCAGCTATACGACCTCCACAAAGACACTAAATCCTCTGGCCACATTTTCTCTGTCTAAAATATGGGATTGCACTGATGATCTCTAAAGGTGTATTCAAGTTCCAACAGTCTAAATTTTTTTTTAATTTTTACAAATGTGACATTTTCTACCATTAGAATACAGTGTTGTCGAAAGCAATCTCAGTGCTAACAGCACCATGTAACCTTAGAGTGAAGGAAACAATAGAAAAATAAAATCATGTTGTCTACACTGGAATTGATAACTCTTTTTAGCTTTCTGTCTACAGGAGCCTCTTCAAGATGAGCACTGACTAGAAAACTTAACTTTATCTTGCTGATGGAGATAGGGCTCTGAGAGCCAACTGCAACTGGTCCAAGGGTGATTGATGTGCGACAGGGCTGTTGCCAAGGTATGTGACAGCTCGCCTCTCTTCCCACTTCCACCCTCCCCCCACCCCCAAACACACAGACATAGACACAGTCACGCGCACATCCTTTTGCCTCAACCGATATGCAGCTGGAGACTGTGCTTTCTGATGAAGGTAGAAAAAAAGAGGGAGCACAAATCAAAAAGAGAAGGGAAAGGATGGACCAGCTTCTGTTTATAAACTCAGGTGTGTGCAGGGGACTGGAAGTACTCTAGGTGGGAGAATGAAGCCTGGAAATTGAAAGAACTCTTCAAGAACAGAGCCTCTGCGTGCAAGCAGAGCTATGTGGTATTCCAGATGAGAAGGTTGGAAAGGAAGCCCATCCCCTGGCCTCTGCGCAGAACCCGACAGTGCTCTGACATCCCAAGTCTTGGAAGCACTGGGGCTCGGAGGTTGGTGGTCCAAGGATGGCCAATCAGGGAAAGTGTCTTTCAGGGCCATTCCACCAGCCAAGAGGCCAAGGAAAGGCAGGCCTGGCACTGGGAGGAAGTGAAGGTAACAAATTGCTTTATGAGCACTTGACAATCACTCTTTAAATTCTCCAAAAACAGCTGGGAGATGTTTTGAGGGGGGCTGAGACCCTGTTGTTATGCATATGAATGCTTTTGAGTCAGTCAGTACGTGGGTTAAGAATGATACCCTGAAAAGGTACAGATGAACCTATTTGCAAAGCAGAAATAGAGACACAGATGTAGAGAACAAACGTATGGACACCAAGGGGATAAATGGGGGGGGGGTGGTGGAATGAATCGGGAGATTGGAATTGACATATATATACTACTATGTATAAAACAGTTAACTAATAAGTACCTGCTGTATAGCACAGGGAACTCTACTCAGTGTTCTGTGGTGACTAAATGGGAAGAAAATCCAAAAGAGAGGGGATATATGTACACATATAGCTGATTCACTTCGCTGTACTGCAGAAACTAACACAACATTGTAAAGCAACTATACCCCAATTAAAAATAAATAAAGGCAATGTAAGGAGAAAAAAAAAAAAAGAATGAAAGAATGATAACCTGTTTAATGGGTCCAGAGCTTTAATTTGGGAAGATGAAAACCTTCTAGAGGTGGATAGTAGCGATGGGTACACAACAAAGTGAATGTAATTTGTGCCATTGAAATGTATACTTAAAAATAGTTAAAATAGTAAATTTTAAGTTTTAAAACAATAAAAAAAGACCTGCAGAAATGCTGTCAATCATCTTGTATTGCCAGAGTCTTCTTTTTAAATAAAATTAATAAAACAGATGTATGCCAATCACTTTGCTGTAGACCTGAAACACTGTAAATCACCTATACGTCAATTAAATAATTAAAAAAACAGAGATCTGGGAAAGGAAAATTTGATTAATATTTCTGGGACTTTCTCCTCTGTAAAAATGATCTCCAATTTCCTCCAAGCTCGAAGATACCAAGCTTCATAGTTCTGTGACTTAATTTGACAGGGATGTTTGCAAAAGAGGAAGGTTGGATGGATAATGAAGCAAAAATGAAATGGAAGCAAAAATGAAATGGATAAAGCATTTTCTGCTTTATCATTTCAAGGTGGGCTCAGCTCAGCTGTAGTTCTAAATGTCTCCACAGTCTATTGATAGAAGCAGACTTCCAGGAAACGAGACACAATTGTGAAGGGGCGAGTTTTTCTCTCTTGCCATTTGTGGTACTTTCTGCCCTTTTTGGGCAGCACTGCTGAACTCTCTCATACCCCTCGACCCCCTCCCTCTCCCTCTCAGCAGATGTCCTTGCTTCCTCCACTTCATTGGTGACTCTAAAAAGCCATCAGACAGAAGCGTCTCATCTTCCGGGGACCAGGCCCACAGTCACCCAGTATCTGTGCACGTCTTCACCATCCCCCCACCCTGGGAGCCCCTGCCTCATCCTCATGTGCTCCAATCCCATTCCCTTCCTTTTCACACACACCTTCCTCCCTATTTCTCATTTCTTCCTCGAATGCTTCCTCTCCTGCTCTCTTCTGGATTGTTTCTGTCCACATCCAAATTTGCTCTCATATGTTCTACTTTTCCGTTTTCCTTTCTTTTTTCTTGCCTTATAATGGATAAAATGTTTTCTTTTTTCCTCAATCCAATTTTTCCCCTTTACTACTTTGAAAGTTATAAACCATATTTCTATTCTGTTAGCAGTTAGATGGGAATTACAACATGATAAATGCTAACTTCTAAAGTTATACAACATCTTTAACTTCCTCCTGGACCATGCAAGGACTGTAGACCACTGTAATGCGGAGCACCTGTTCCTGATTTATATGCTATTGTCCTCATGCCTTTAAATATATATGACAGGGATTTCCCTGGTTGCCCAGTGGTTAAGAATCCTCCTGCCAGTGCAGGGGACATGGGTTCGAGTCCTGGTCCGGGAAGATCCCACATGCCGTGGAGCAACTAAGCCTGTGCACCACAACTACTGAGCCTGCTCTCTAGAGCCTGCGAGCCACAACTACTGAGCCCACATGCCTAGAGCCTGTGCTCCGCAACAAGAGAAGCCACTGCAATGAGAATCCACCACAATGAGAAGCCTGCGCACAGCAACGAAGAGTAGCCCCTGCTCACAGCAACTAGAGAAAGCCCACGCACAGAAACAAAGACCTAATGCAGCCCAAAATAAATACATACATACATACATACATACATAAATAAAACAAAACAAAACAGAAACAGACTCACACATAGAAAACAAAGTTTTGGTTACCAAAGGGGAAAGGGGGAGGGAGGGAGGGATAAATTAGTAGTATGGGATTAACAGACACACACTACCATATATAAAACAGATAAGCAACAAAGATTTTCTGTATAACACAGCGAACACTATTCAATATCTTGTAATAACCTAGGGTGGAAAAAAATCTAAAAAAATATATGTATATAACTGCATCACTTTGCTATAAACCTGACACTGACAGTGTATTGTAAATCAATTACATTTCAATTAAAAAATTAATTAAGTTGAATTAAAGGCTTGTTACTGAACCGGGTTCATTTACCTGACGCACAGCAAGCTGAACGCCGAGATGCCAAGGTCTGCAGCAGAGAAAAGGTTTATTCACGAGACAACCAAGCGAGGAGAAGAGAGAACAAATATCAAATTGTCCTCCGCCAAGGCACAGAGCTCAGGATATTGATGGGCTGAGGCGCAGGATGGGCTGAGGCGGCGGGGGCCCGTGGCAAGGTGAATGTAAATAAGAAAAAGGTGAGGTAATCATGGTTTTGCGCAGGTGCAATTAAGCTACAGGCATCTTCACAGAACACGTATTCAGAAATTTGGGCATTAGCATAATCTGAGTGTGGAGCTTCCAGCCCTCTGTTGTCAAAAGTTCAAAAGGTCAAAAGGTCATGGAGCGGGGCTTCCCTGTTGGCGCAGTGGTTGAGAGTCCGCCTCCCGATGCAGGCGACGCGGGTTTGTGCCCTGGTCCGGGAAGATCCCACGTGCAGCGGAGCGGCTGGGCCCGTGAGCCATGGCCGCTGGGCCTGCGCGTTCGGAGCCTGTGCTCCGCAACGGGAGAGGCTGCGACAGTGAGAGGCCCGCGTACCAAAAAAAAAAGGGTCATGGAGCGGACACTCGCGCATGCCGGGTTGGGGGGGGGGTCGGTGGTCCTAACCAGTTTTAACCGGCTCAAGCTCCAACTGGAGACAGCTGACTCCAGGTTCCTAAAACTCAGCTCAGGCAAACATTGTTTCTGCCACGTGACGCTTGGAGGACAGGAAAGTCTTTTGTAGCAACAATTAAAGCGAGCTTGATCTGTGAAGGCAGGTCACAGGTGGAAGAGATCTCACTGATGATTGATTGCCGTCAGTTTCAAGCTCCCAAGATCCATAACCTTAATTACATCTGCAAAATCCCTTTTGCCGTGTAACATAATATTGTCACAGGTTCTAAGGACTGAGGTATAGACATTTGAGGGGAAGGATATTATTTGATTTACCAAAGTATATTTTCATCTGTGTTTAATCTGTTGTTAAATTCCTTTGGGTTTTGTTTTTTTGTGGGGGGGAGGGAGGTGTTTGGCATGTGGGATCTTATTTCCCCGACCAGGGATCAAACCTGCACCCCCTGCAGTGGAGGCAGGGAGTTTTTACCACTGGACCGCCAGGGAAGTTCCTCCTTTGGGTTTTAATTTTCCATTATTGTAGGCTTATTTTTTTTAACTTTTAATTTATTTCATTATTTTGCAGTATTTAAAATTATTTTACAGTCCTTTATATCTTCATGTTTTTAATTATCTTTTATTTCTTTAAACATAGGAAGCATATTTTATTTTATATTCTGATTTTGTTCATTCCAATATCTGAAATGTTAGTCTGATTTTGATACCTAATTTTTTTCCTGCAGATTTTTTTTTTTCTGCCTTCCTTCCTTTGGTGTTTGGGGAGTTTCGAACATGAACTCAGAATCCTTTGAAGCTGATTGATGGGAATTTTTCAACCCCAGTGTTTAAGGTGTCTGGTCTTCCAGACAGCATCTGGATTTACTTCTACCAGGAGACTGTGGGCACTAGCGATTGATAGCCCTTTATATTTTGTTTTGTTTTGTTTTGCTTTGTTTAAAATATATTAAGGCATCATTAACATATAATAATGTATACACATTTAAAATGTATAATTCAATGAAGCTGACATATGTATACACCTGTAAAACCATTACCACAGTCACGATAATGAACCCCTCCAAAAGTTTTCTCGTGCCCTTTGTAATGTCTCATTTCGGCCCTTCCTCACCCCCAGGCAAACACTGATCTGCTTTCTGTCTCCATAGTTTGCATTTTGTAGAATTTCACAGAATTTCATAGAAGTGGAATCATGCAACATGTACTCTTTTTTTTGGTCTGGCTTCTTTCACTTGGCATAATTACTTTGAAATTTAGCCATATTATTATGTGGACGAACTGTTCATTTCTTTTTATTACTGAATAGTATTCTCTTGTATGTATATTAGTTTCCTGGGGCTTCTGCAACAAATTACCACAAACCGGATGGCTTAAAACAACGGAAATGTATTCTTCCCATAGTTCTGGAGGCTAAAAGTCTGAAATCCAGGAAGACCACTCTATTTCCACGGGCTTTAGGAGAGAAACTATTCCTTGCCTTTTCCAGCTCCTGGGGAAAGTCTCCATTCCTTTACTTGTGACTGCATCACAATCTCTGCCTCTGTGGTCACAGTGCCTTCGCCTCTTCTGTTTGTCTTCTCTTCCTCGTGTCACTCTTATCATGTCACTTACGGTGGTATTTAAGGCTTATCTGGATAATCCAGCATTATCTTTTCTTCACAAAATTCTTAACTGAATCATAAAAACAAAGACCTTTTTCCCAAATAAGGTAGCATTCAGAGGTTTCAGGCATTAGACTTCGGTGTCTTTGGGGGGCAATTTTTCAGCCTACTGCAGAATGGATAGACCACAATTCTTTTATCTGCTCACCTGTTGATGGATATTTAGTTTATTTTCAACTTTTTGGCTACTACAAATACTGTAAGGACATTCATGTATAAGTCTTTGTATGTACATATTCATATTTCTTGGGTAGATATCGAGGAGTGGATTGATTGGAAGATATGGTAGGCATATATTTAACTTTTAAAGAAACGTCCAAACCATTTTTCATCAGCAATGTCTGAGAGTTCTGTTTCTTCCACATCCTGGCCAACACTTGGTATAGTAAGTCTTTTTAATTTCAGCCATTCTAACACGCATGTGATGTTATCTCATTATGCTTCTGATGTGCGTTTCCATAGTAACAACTGATGTCGTGCATATTTTATGGTGCTTAGTTGCCACCCCTATATTTTTATTGGTGAAGTGTCTGTTTAAATATTTTGCCCTTTTTTTATGGGATTGTTGGTATACCTAAATATAGGTATTTTACCGATAGGATCTGTAAATATATTCTCTCCTGTGTAATTTGTCTTTTCATTCTCTTACCAGTATCTTCTGAAAAACAGACTTTCCTAATTTTGAGGAAGCCCAATTTGTCAATTTTTTCCTTTCATGGATAATGCTTTTGGTGTCATATCTAATATAATAATGCCAGCTCATTAATGCATTTACAAAGATGTTTTAAAATAGTACGTCCAGTCTCTTAATTGATTTATTGTATTGAACTTCTTTCAATCCCAGGCTCCCATTAGAAAAATTCTGACATTTCCTGGATGAGAGAATGAAGAGGATGGAAGAAGCCTTCCCATCATTTCATAAACCTCACTGTACAGGTAATTACCTCTCTCTATAAACAAAACCCATCCTATCAACTTCTCGAAGGTACTTTGTTCTACTATCAATAGAGTCAGGATTATCCCCTTTCTTTTCTTTTTTTTTTTTTTTCCTGTACGCAGGCTTCTCACTGTTGTGGGCTCTCCCATTGCAGAGCACAGGCTCCGGACACGCAGGCTCAGCGGCCATGGCTCACGGGCCCAGCCGCTCCGCGGCATGTGGGATCTTCCCGGACCGGGGCACGAACCCGTGTCCCCTGCATCGGCAGGCGGACTCTCAACCACTGCACCACCAGGGAAGCCCTATCCCCTTTCTTAAAAGTTGCTTCTCTGTAATAAACGTTTACAAAGTTATTTTGCATATATTATTTCATTTGCTCTTCATAATACCCCTGATGAAGTATGCAAGGCAGGAATTATTCACATTTTACAGCTGGGGAAGCTGGAGCTTGGGGGATAATTTGTCCAGCATCACACAAATAATAAGTAATAATTCTGGGCCTTGAATCTAAATTCTTAAGTCCTGATAATGTGAAATGTGAATTTGATCCGAACAGTAAGTAATTTGTTTATATATGCTTCTAATTTATGTTTTTTAAGTGTAAACACATTAAATGTAATGTTAATGTAAATATAATACATAAATAATATAACTATAAATAAATAAAAATAAATAATATACATATAATGTTAATATAATTAGAGTGTTTGTGATCAACACTACAGCACAGAGTGTTTAAACACAGTGCTTCTCAAACTCTAAGCCAGTAGTGGATCTTGTTAAAATGCAGTCTGATTCACAAGGTCTAGTCTAGGGTTTGACCCACAAGCTCTGCTGTATAATAAGCCCCCAGGTGTAGCTGAAGGTCTGCAGACAGACCACTCTTTGAGTAGCAAGTGTTTCACAATTTTTGCAAACAAGAACTTATGGCGTGAGGGGCAGCAAAGTGTGGTTAAAATGTCCTGGACGAGCGACCAGGTAATTTTGGCTCTGCTCTTAGAAAAGCCACTTGGGGACTTCCTTGGTGGTTCAGTTGTTAAGACTCTGCACTACCAATGCAGTGGGCACGGGTTCAATCCCTGGTAGGGACGACAAAAAAAAAAAAAAGGCACTTGACTGCTCCCCATACCCTTCCCCAGTGTGCGCCTCCCCAGCCCCGAGACCTTGGTGGCCATTTGACTGAGGCAGTGGCTCGTCCCCCCCAAGTTCACATGGTGGCGCAGCACTGTGCATGCAGGCACAATTAAAATAAATAAAAAACAATGAAAAGCCCAGCCAACCAACAACAACGAAAAGCCATTTTCAGGATGCTATCACTGGAAGTGATAGTAGAGATTTTATAACCCAGGTTTTTCTTTTTTACATGGATGGAAATCTAGCTCAGAGAGGTAACTAAAGCTGCCTGAGGTCTCAGAGCAGGACCAGAAAAGCTGGGTCAAACTGGCTCTAGTACCAGTTCTTTTTCTGCCACCACACATGGCCTCTCCAGACACCAGTGATGATTAGCCCTAGGGCAGGCCCCTAAATCCATCAGCCTCAGTAAGTATATCCTCACCTGTAAAATGAGAGGGTTAGACATGATCACTATGACCCCACTACCTCTAATACTCTCTGAAAGTTGTATCTCCTTTACTTCTCATGTTGGAAAAGAATAGAAGGACAAGAGATGGGTCCCCCCTCCTACTGTAGCAATTTAGACCTAAGGCAATTAACTCAAGCACAGAGTGTTGTTTAAAATAAAATTTCAAGTGGGAATGTACTCTTTCCACTGTTAGGAGAAGGTCCCCTGATTCTCAGTCTCTGTCAAGTGAGAAAATTGTTTTGCCTTTTGCCTTGAAGCACTTGTGTTATTTTCAGCTGAGTTGCCTTAAGGACTAAATTATAGGGTGGGCTTGGAACTTGGCTTCTTTTTTGTGTCAAAGAGATAACAAAAACTCATCACCCTATTCCTCTGTCATTGCCAGACCTCCCAGGAGGGAGCTTTACTAGCCCTTCAGTTGTGGTCTTCCTACATTTCCTCCACTGCTTGACTTTTTATTTTGTTTAAACTGTCAGGGTCCATTACTAGGGATTGGGAAAGAGACAGTGGAATTGGTCTTTAGAAGATGTATTTGAAGATTTCTTTTAGATGAAGGAAATAAAAATTCCTAATGATTTTATAACTTTCTAGAAAAAAAACATATTTGTACGAACATTCAGAAAAAAGAAACTGTATTACTCAATCCCACATACAAAATAAAGAAAAAGGAGACTAAAATAGAATAGAAAGTTTTCTGGCTTTTTGCCAAAGAAAACCAGCTAGCCTTTTGGTATATTCGGTAGATCCATGCATCCTGATTAAATTCAAACCAACAGTAGCTATTTTGAATCTCTACTAATGAAAGTAGGATGCCATTAAAAAAATGATTGTCAAATCAATGAGCAAATCTGCCCACAACTAGTTAATGCTGCAGTCAGGATTCAAACATAGATCTCTCTGATTTCAAACTCCTTAGCTATTGTGGCATACTGCTTTTCTCAAGGCAGTAATCTCAGTCTATCTCATTTTAACTGGTAGATTCTGATCCAAGCTAGGCAAATATCCTGATGCAATTTTTTTTAATTTTACCTTTTTTTAAAAAAGTATAGTTGATTTACAAAGTTGTGGCAATCTTTGCTGTGCAGCAAAGTGACTCAGTTACATGCATAGAGACATTCTTTTTTTTTGTACTCTTTTCCATTATGGTTTATCACAGGGTATTGAATATAGTTCCCTGTGCTATTCAGTAGGACCTTGTTGTTTATCCACCCTATATATAATAGTTTACATCTGCTCATCCCAATCTCCCAGCCCTTCCCTCCTGCTTCCCCATGGCAACCACAAGTCTGTTCTCTGTGTCTGTGAGTGTGTTTCTGTTTTGCAGATAGGTTCATTTGTGCCATATTTTAGATTCCACATATAAATGATATATTACGGTATTTGTCTTTCTTTCTGACTTACTTCACTTAGTATGATAATCTCTAGTTGCAGTCTGATGCAATTTTGAATTTAGTGATTCTCCCCAAGAGAGCGTAAGGAAACCCAAGGCAAAAGAATTTGCCAGACCTGTGCTTGGGGAAAAGTAGGTTCAACTCTTGTTCTTGAATGACCCACTTCCCTGGACCACTCCAATTTAGGAATACTCCCATACAAGTGAGAAACTTCCAGAAGTTCCTCTGTTCTCTGAATCAGCTCTGTTGCAGCCGAACAATCCGGACAAGGCAGGTCAAGAAGGTCACTCCTTTCCTCAGCAAATATTTTTTGAGCAGGTTCTAAGTACCAAGGACCTGGGTAGGTGCTGGGGATACGAAGAAGAAAGCAAATTGCTCTTACCTTCAAGGAGCTCACAGACTAAAGGGGAGAGCATCACAAATGAAGGGCTACACAGTAGAATCATTTAGTAGCTGTGATGGGAGTTTGTACAAATGCATGGGTGTAGAGGAAGATGGGACTCAGGTCTGATCAGATGAGACAAGGCAGACCTTACAGAGGAGGTGGGGTTTGAGCTGAGATGTGAAAGTTGAGCAGGAGTTTTCCAGGTACCTACGCTGGAGTCGGTATTTAGGAAGAAGGAAAAACACATGCAAAGGCATGGATGCCTGTTAGAGCCTTGAGGGTGAGAATCTAACGTGAGGTGGTGGGGTGGGGCAGAGCAGGAAGTAAGAGCAGACACATCACAGGAGGGCTGGGGCAGCCCTGAGGAGGGGCCTCGTGTACTGCACTGGACAGTGTAGACCTGGTCTATAAGACAGGGGGGAGCTACTGGAGAATTTACTAAGGGCTCATAATTGGATTATCATGTTAGAAAGATCCAAAATTCAGGCCCTGGCACCCTGTAGAACCATAAATCTGCCAATGGCATTAGAGAGCTTTTAAGGAATTATTCCAGCCATTACCCAAGTTCTATCAAAATTACGAAGTACGTAAAAGTCTTCGCCCACCTTTCTCACTTCCTTCTTCTCTTCCAGCACTGTGTTCTGTCCTTTACCATCTAACATCCTACATCCCACCCACCCAGGCATTCCCATTTTCCAAAAGTCCAAATTAAACCTTGCTACCTAGTACCTAAACTCAAATTCACAAGACCATCTCAGACATTGCCTCAATAAAACAGTTGGCACAAATGGATGTTTATGAACAGGTAGACTTAACACTGTGTCCTCCGGCCTTCTACCATCCCCCCACCAGGTGTGGGAGAATGCTGTCCTGGGGTGAACTTGGCTTGACTGAATCCAGAAGGGCAATTCTGGCAGGGAGAGGGTCTCTTCTCTGGAGATTACCTATCAAAAATTGTAAATGTGCTCTTTGACACAGAAATTCCATTTTTGTGAACCTACCCTACAGATACAGACAAATGTCCATGTGTAGGGGGTTGATTAAGGAAATTATGGAGAACATCTCTAAATGTTGATGTCTGTGATTTAGAAATGAAAAGCAAGTTGCAAAAGTGATTTCTTTTCTGGAAGAAAATTACATATGTCTATAAAATGTTTGTATTTAGAAGAAAACACTCCAAGCTCTTCATATCAGCAAACCATGGCAAATGGGTAGGGGATGGAAAGATGCGGGGACTTCGACTATTTATTTCATAACATTTTGTACTATTTGTATTTTTACAGGGAGTACGTCACATTTGTAATAAATGATAGCCTTTATTACTCCAGCTGTGTTCTCGCCAGCTCAGAGAACAATGCATCATCTAGAACTGAATATCACATCTATTAATCCAGTTTAACTTTGCATTTGATTTTTTTGGTCCGCCTACAGTTGGCTTCTATTGAACTTGCTGTCAGTTAAGACACCTAGGTCTTTTTCACAGAAGCAGAAAGCAGTGTGGGTAAAAAAACAAGAGATAAAATTCAGTCCAATTATTGTTACTTATTGTTAAGAACAGACTTAAAACAACGTGAAATCCTTGGCATTTCCAACATTTATTCATGCATCAACCCACATTCTCTTTCCTATTGATGATGTTTACGGTTTCCTTGAGTTACCATGAGGTTCAGAGTCTCTTAAGAGAGTGAAAAAGGGCAGGTGGGTGGTGTGTGCAGGTAGAGCTATTTGACTGTGCTGGGGGTATTTCAATTTGTTGGTTTTTTTTATAAATGTACATTTAAAAATGTGATGCTTTTCCATAAATTTTTTTAATTTAAATAAGATTAAACTATATGAATGATTGTACAACTTCCTTTTTTTAATGTAATACTATCTTGGATATGTTTCTATATCACTGCATGTAGGTCATTCTTCCTAAAGGCAGCATTGTCTCAATAATGTTGATTTAACTTCTTGACAATCAATCTTTTTTTAACTGAAGTGTCGTTGGTTGTTTTGTTAGTTTCTGGTGTACAGCAAAGTGATTCAGTTATATATATGTGTGTGTGTGTGTGTGTGTGTGTATTCTTTTTCAAATTCTTTGAAATACTGAACTATTGAATATACTTCCCTGTGCTATACAGTAGGTCCTTGTTATTTATTTTATATATATATGGTGCGTGTTTGTGAATCCCAAGCTCCTAATTTGTCCTTCCCCACCTTTCCCCTTTGGTAACCATAAGTTTGTTTTCTATAACTATGAGTCTGTTGTATAAATAAGTTCATTTGTATCATATTTTAGATTCCACATATAAGTGATATTATATGATATTTGTCTTTCTCTTTCTGACTCACTTCACTTAGTATGATAATCTCTAGGTCCATCCATGTTGCTGCAAATGACATTATTTCATTCTTTTTTATGGCTGAGTAATATTCCATTATATATATATATATACCACATCTTCTTTATCCATTCATCTGTCCTTGACCAATCTTTACATGTAGGTGGGAGGAGTTGGGGAGAAGGGGCCAAAGGAAGGGTAGAGATTTTATAAATTTTATTGTTTAAAAATGCTAACCATCATCTGAGCCTTCAGCAAGTTGTAATCTTTTTGCTGGTGGAGGGTCTTGCCTTGATGTTGATGGGTGGTGGTGGCCGAGCCTGGGGTGGCCGTGGCAATCTCTTACAATAAGACAACAAGGAAGTTTGCCATCAATTGACTCTTCATTCCATGAACAATTTCTCTGCAATGCTGTTTGATAGCATTTTACCCACAGTAGAACTTCTTCCAAAATTGGAGACAGTTCTTTCAAACCCTGCCGCTGCTCTACCAACTAAATTTGTGTAATATTTAAATCCTTTGTTGTCATTTCAACCATTTTCATAGCATCTTCACCAGGAGTAGATTCCATCTCAAGAAACCACTTTCTTTGCTCATCCGTGAGAAGCAACTCCTCATCTGTTAAAGTTTTATTGTGAGATTGCAGCAATTCAGTCACATCTTCAGGCTTCACTTCAAATTCTAGTTCTCTTCAATTACTTCCTCCACTGAAATCTTGAACCCCTCAGAGTCATCTATGAAGGTTGGAATCAACTTCTTCCAAAGTCCTGTTGTTGATATTTTGACCTCTTCCCATGAATCATGAATGATCTTAATGGCATCTAGAATGGTGAATCCTTCTCAGGTTTTCAATTGACTTTGTCCAGATCCATCAGAGGAATCACTATCTATGGCAGCTATAGCCTTAAAAAATATATTTCTTAAATAATAAGACTTGAAAGTTGAAATTACTCTTTGATCAATGGGATGCAGAATGGATGTTGTGTTAGCAGGCACTAAAACAACATTAATCTCATTGTACCTCTCCAGCAGAGCTCTTGCATGACCAGGTGCATTATCATTGAGCAGTAACGTTTTGAAAGGAATGTTTTTTTTCCTGTGCAGTGCCTCAACAATGGGCTTAAAATATTCAGTAAGCCATGTTGTCAACAGATGTGCTGTCATGGCTTTACTGTTCCATTTATAGAGTCAGAGAAGATTTAGCATAATTCTTAAGGCCCCAGGATTTTTGGAATGGTAAATGAGCACTGGCTTCAGCTTAAAGTCATCAGCTGCATTAGCCTCTAACAAGAGAGTCAGCCTCTCCTTTGAAAATTTGAAGTGAGGCATCGACTTCTCCTCTCTTGCTATGAAAGTCCTAGGTGCTGTCTTCTTCCAATAGAAGGCTGTTTCATCTACATGGAAAACCTATTGTTTAGTGTAGCCACCTTCATTAATTCTCTTAGCTAGATATTCTGGATAACTTGCAGCAGCTTCTAGATCAGCCCTTGCTGCTTCACCCTTTACTTTCATGTTATGGAGATGGCATCTGAGAAGAAGCTTCCTCACTTCTCTCAGCCATAGAATTGAAGAGTTAGGGCTTTGCTCTGGATTAGGCTTTGGCTTAAGGGAATGTTGTGGCTGGTTTGTTCTTTTATCCAGACCACTACAACTTTCTCTGTCTTAGCAATAAGGCTGTTTCACTTTCTCATCATTCGTGTGTTCACTGGGGCAGCACTTTTAATTTCCTCCGAGAACTTTTCCTTTGCGTTCACAACCTTTGCTCACTGCTTGGCACAAGATGCCTCGCTTTTAGCCTCTCTTGGCTTTTGACATGCCTCCCTCCCTAAGCTTAATCATTTCTAGCTTTTGATTTAAAAAAAGAGATGTGCAACTCTTCCTTCCACTTGAACACACTTAGAGGCCACTGCTGGGTTTAAGTGGCCTGATTTCAATATTGTTGTGTCTCAGAGAGTAGGAAGGCGCGAGGAGAGGGAGAGAGATGGGGAAATGGCCAGTCGGCAGAGCAGTCAGGAAACACACACAGCATTTACTGTTTAAATTTGCCATCCTGGGCACAGTTCATGGCACCTCAACACAATGACAACAGGAACATCAAAGATCACTGATCACAGATCAGCATAACAAATATAATAATAATGAAAAAGTCTGAAATATTGAATTACCAAAATGTGACACAAAGACACGAAGTGAGCAAATGCTGTCAGAAAAAAATGGCACCAATAGACTTACTCAGTGCAGGGTTGCCACAAACCTTCAATTTGTTAAAAAAAAAAAAAAATGCAGTCTCTGCAAAGAGCAACAAAGTGAAGCACAAGAAAACAAGGTAAGCTGGTAGTATATCCTCTCAGGTGAATTATCTGTTCAAGCCATTTGACCATCTTTTTACTGGGTTGATTGTTTTCTTAGTGTTGCATGAAGAGAGTTTTAAAAATATATTTTGGACATAAGCTCTTTGTTGGATATGTGATTTGCAAATGTCTTTATTCTTTTTATACATAACCAGTTCAGTTTGCTAATAATTCATTGAGGACTTTTGTACCTAAGTTCATGAGGGAAACTGGTCTAGTTGGAAGAGACCAATTGGAATAGACTAATTAGAATAGTTTTCTCTCTCTCCCTTTTTTTTTGCACTGTCTTTGTCTGGTTTGGGTACCAAGATAATGCTGGCTTCATAAAACGAGTTGGGAAGTGTTCCTGCCTCTTCTATTATCTGGAAGAGAATGTGTAGGATTAGAGGTATTTCTGTTTTAAATTCTGTTAAAATTTGCCAGTGAAGCCATTTGGATCAGGATATGTCTTAATACAGTTGATTTTTTGTATATTGATCTTGTATCCTGCAACTTTGATAAATTAACTTATTAGTTCTAGTAACTTTTTTGATGATCCCATTGGATTTTTTACATAGATGATCATTGTCTGTGAATAAATACAGTTTTACAGGACTTCCCTGGTGGTGCAATGGTTAAGAATCTGCCTGCCAATGCAGGGGACATGGGTTTGATCCCTGGTCCAGGAAGATCCCACATGCTGCAGAGCAACTAAGCCCGTGCACCACAACTACTGAGCCTGTGCTCTAGAGCCCGCGAGACACAATTACTGAGCCCTCGTGCCACAACTACTGAAGCCTGCGTGCCTAGAGCCCGCGCTCCGCAACAAGAGAAGCCTCCGCAATGAGAAGCCCGTGCACCGCAACTAGAGAGAGCCCGGGCACAGCAATGAAGACCCAACGCAGCCAAAAATAAATAAATAAAAAAAATAAATTTTACTTCTTTTCCAATCTTGATGACTATTTCTTTTTTTTGCCTGATTGCCCTGGGTTAGAATCACCAGTACAATGTTGAATAGAAGTTGTGAGAGCAGACATTAACAGTTTTGTTCCTGATTAGTTCCTGATTTCAGGGAGAAAGCATTCAGTTTTTCAAAATTAAGTATGGTGTTAGCTATAGTGTTTTTTTTTTTTAAATAGATGCCCCTTTTCAGGTTCAGAAAGTTCCCTTCCATTCCAATTTGCTGAGGGTTTTATCAGTAATGAATGTTGGATTTTGTCAAATTTTTTTGTATCTATTGAGATGATCATATGGTTTTTCTTTTTAGTCTGCTTATATGATAAATTAAATTAATTGATTTTTGAATATTTAAATCAACCCTGAATTCCTGGAATAAATCCCACTTGATCATCAGGGATTGAATTGGTAAAATTTTGTTGAGGATTTTTTTTTTTTTTTTTGCGGTACGCGGGCCTCTCACTGTTGTGGCCTCTCCCGTTGTGGAGCACAGGCTCCGGACCTGCAGGCTCAGTGGCCATGGCTCACGGGCCCAGCCGCTCCGCGGCATGTGGGATCTTCCAGGACCGGGGCACGAACCCATGTCCCCTGCATCGGCAGGCGGACTCTCAAGCACTGCGCCACCAGGGAAGCCCCTGTTGAGGATTTCTGCATCAATTTTCATGAGAGATATTGATCTGTAGTTTTCCTTTTTTTGTAACATCTTTACCTACCTTTGGTATCAGATCAATACTGGTCTTATAGAATGAGTTGGGAAGTAGTCCCTTCTCTTCAGTTTCCTGGTTATGTATAACCAGGTCTTCCCTGGTGGTGCAATGGTTAAGAATACATCTGCCAGCGCAAGGGACACGGGTCCGAGTCATGGTCTGGGAAGATCCCACATGCCGTGGAGCAACTAAGCCCGTGCACCACAACTACTGAGCCTGTGCTCTAGAGCCCATGAGCCACAAATACGGAAGCTCGTGTGACACAACTACTGAATCCCACGCGCCTAGAGCCTGTGCCCCACGACAAGAGAAGCCACTGCAATGAGAAGCCCGCGCACCACAATGAAGAGTAGCCTCAGCTCGCCGTAACTAGAGAAAGCGCGTGTGTAGCAACGAAGACCCAACGCAGCCAAAATAAACAAATAAATAAATAAAATTTAAAAAATTGTTTGATTGAATTCACTACAGAAGCCATCTGGGCCTTAAGAGTTTTTGTGTGCCTGTGATGGAGGAGAGGGGTGTTTTAAACTACAAATTGAGTTTCTTTAACAGATACAGGGCTATTCCAATTTTTTACTTCTTCTTGAGTGAGTTTAGTAGCTTGTGTCATTAAAGGAATTTGTCTATTTCATCTAAACCGTTGACTTTATTGGAATATAGTTGTTAATAGTATTAATAATAGTTGTTATTATATTTTAATGTATATAGAATTGGTAATGATGCGACCTCTTTCATTCCTGATACAGATAATTTGTGGTTTTTCCCTGATCAATAGTGTGGCCTGACATGGATCAATTTTATTGATCTTCTCAGAGGACCAGCTTTAAGTTTACTGGGTTTCTGTTTTATTTATTTTATTGATTTCTATATTGACCTTTATTATTTCCTTTCTTTTGCCTACTCTGCTCTTTTTTCTAGTTTTTAAGGTGGAAGTTGAGGTTACTAATGTAAGATCCTTCTTCTTTTTTAATAGGCATTTAGTGCTATAAATTTCCCCCTAAGCACTGCTTTAATGGCACCCCACAACTTCTGATATAAAGTGTTTTCATTTTCATTCAGTTAAAAAATGCTTTCTAATATCCTTTTGATTTTTCCTTTCATCCTTGGATTACCTAGAAATGTGTTATTGAATTTCCAAATATCTGGGGATCTTCTAGAGGTCTCTGTTTCTGCTTTCTAATTTAATCCTATTGTGGTCTGAGACCATACTTTGTAAGACTTATATCCTTTGAAATTTATTGAGAGTTGTTTTATGGCCCTGAATATGGTCTATCTTGCTGCTCATGCTGGTTTTCCATAATTCCTAGGTCCTATTGGGGTGATTCAAAGGACCCATAATGGAAGCCTGCACACACTGTGGGTTTCATTATAGGAGAGGAAGACTGAGCTTGGGGACTCATGACTTTCATTGCAAGCAGAAGCAAGACTGTTCTTTGTTCAAAGGGGTGAACATTACCTCATCTGTCAAGATTGCTCATTGCAAATACAACCTGGTGAAATTGCCTGGATAAAGTGGCCAGGGTTCTGCAATTCTGGCATACCTGCAAGAATGTGCAGGCATACTCAGGACCCATGGTGGATTACCCCCCAACAAGGTCACTGAAGTTCTTTTGATTCTTCTGGATTATTTTTTTCTTTCTGTATTTCATTTTGGATAGCTTCTATTTTTTTTAAAACTTATTTATTTATTTTTGGCTGTGTTGGGTCTTTGTTGCTGCTGGCGGGCTTTCTCTAGTTGCGGCGAGTGGGGGCTACCCTTCGTTGCAGTGCGCGGGCTTCTCATTGCGGTGCCTCCTTTTGTTGTGGCACACGGGCTCAGCAGTTGTGGCTCACGAGCTCAGCAGTTGTGGCTCACGAGCTCTAGAGTGCAGGCTCAGTAGTTGTGGCACACGGGCTTAGTTGCTCCGCGGCATGTGGGATCTTCCCGGACCAGGGTTCGAACCCATGTCCCCTGCATTGGCAGGCGGATTCTTAACCACTGCACCACCAGGGAAGCCCCTTGGATAGCTTCTATTTCTATGCTTTCAAATTCACTGATCTTTTCTTCTGCAATCTCTAACCTGCCCTTAATCCCATTTGGTGTATTTTTCATCTCAGATATTATAGTTTTATTACTAGAAGTTTCATTTGGATCTTTAAAAAAAAGAATCTTCCATGTTTCTCTTTAACTTTTTGAACATATGGAATACAGCCGTAATAACTGTTTTAGCGTCCTCGTCTGTTATCTCTAACATCTATGTCAGCCCTCGATCAGTTTTGATTGATTTGCTATTTTCATTATGGGTTGTGTTTTCCTGCTTCTTTGTACAGGTGGGAATCTTTGGTTGGGCGCCAGATATTTGTAATTTTTACCTTGTGGAGTGCTGGATATTTTTGTGTTCTTATAAATCTTGAGCTTTGTTCTGTGATGTAGTTCAGTTGCTTGGAAACCGTTAACTTAACTTGCAAACAA
Organism: Tursiops truncatus; assembly: GCF_011762595.2. NCBI lineage: Eukaryota > Metazoa > Chordata > Mammalia > Artiodactyla > Delphinidae > Tursiops > Tursiops truncatus. The sequence continues at coordinate 76,470,625 of NC_047049.1, read as the reverse complement.
GTTACTTGGAAAACAGTTTTATCCTTTTGGGTCTTGCTTTTATGATTTCATGATTGTTTTATGATTTTTTAGGCCAGTTGAGAGCAGTGGTCATTCTAGGACTAGTCTAGGAATAATTAATTCCATACCACTACCAATCTAGGAATAATTCATTCTACACTACTGAAGCAAGACCTTAAGTCCTCTACTCAATGCTCTGGGAATTAAACGTTTCTGCAGTCCTGTGGTTGAAGCAGCCACCCACCTGGCCCTGTGTGAATGCCATGCACTGCTCCCTCTAATCCTCTCAGATGGCTCTTTCCTCGGACTTGGGTGGCTTCTTCACAAGCATGCTCTGATCAGTACACGCTCAGGTGGGACATTCCGAAGATCTCCAGAGCTCTCTCTGTGTGTGGCCCTCTCCTCTCTGATACTTTATCCTATGAATACTAGCTGCCTTCTTCTTCCCATACTCTCAGCTTCATGTCCTCAACTCAGGGAGCCCTCCGGACTCTACCTCAATGGTCTGGTCTACAAGCCAAGGCTGTAAACTGAGGCAGTTATAGGACTCTCCCCATTTGTTTCCCATCTCTCAGCATTCCTGTCCTTCATTACATGATTTCTGGTGTATTGGAAAACCATTGCTTCATATGCTTTGTCTTTTTTTTTGCCCCCACAATTGTTTCAAGAGGAAAGGTGATTCCAGTCCTTATTACTCCATCTTGGCCAGAAGTAGAAGTTGCTTTATTAATTTCTTAACTTTAGCTGTTATGTCTTCAAGTTTGTTTGTTTGTTTTTTTCCTGTCCTCCCACTTCAGGGACTCCAATTACACAAATATTAGGCTGCTTAAAGTTTTCCCATCTCACTCATCCTCTGCTTATTTTTTTAAGTCTTTTTTTTTCCTCTCCATGTTTCATATTGCATTGTTTCTATTGCTAAGTCTTCGAGTTCATTCATCTTTTCTTGTCTACCCTGTAGTTAATCCCATTCAGGGTATTTTTAATCTCAGATGTTGTACTTTTCATCTCTAGATATTCAATTTGGGTCTTTTTAAAATCTTCCATGTCTCTACATAGCATGTTCAATCTTTCTTTTAGCTTCTTAAATACATGTAATACAGTAATAGCTGCTTTTAGTGTTCTTTTCTACTAACTCTATCAATCATGTGCCAATTTTGGATCAGTTTTTTGTTGTTGTTGTTATTTTTTGCATGCCACGGGGCATGTGGGATCTTAGTTCCCTGACCAGGGATTGAACCTGTACCCCCTGCATTGGACGCATGGAGTCTTAACCACTGGACTGCCAGGGAAGTCCCTGGATCAGTTTTGATTGATTGTTCTCCTCATTAGAGATCATACTTTCCTGTTTCTTTGCACACTTGGTAATATTTGATAGATGCCAGAAACCGCAAAATTTACCTTAAGTGTTGAATGTTCGTGTATTACTACGTGTTCAGCTTTGTTCTGGGACACAGTTACGTGACTCGGAAACAGTTTGACCCTTTCAGGTCTTGCTTTTGCGCTTTTTCAGGTAGCACCAGTACATCATTTAGTTTAAGCCTAATGCCCCTTCCCCCACTCCCCCACTTCTGAACACTCTATCTAATTAATGCCCTGTGAATTATGAATGGAAACAGGAACTATTCCCAGCCCTTTGGAAATTCTAAGAATCATTCCTTCTAATCTTTTTGGGTGCTTCCTTCCTTGGCCTCAGGTGTTTTTCTCCCACACATTCACTGATAAGACTCAAGGGAGACCCTCTGCAAATCTCCAGGGTTCTCTCTCTCTTTGCAGCTCTCTCCTCTTCTGCAACTGGCCTTGCAAACTCTACCTGCCTCTGTCTCTCTGAACTCACAGTTGAGGGAGACCATTGAGCTGTGCCTGGGTTCCCCTTATTCTGGTACATCTTGGAAACCTTCTCCAGGCAATAACCTGGGGCAGAGTGCTCATGTCATTTGTTTTCTGCCTCTCAGGGATCATCATCTTTCATTGCCTGATGGTCAATGTCTTAAAAAGCTTTGCTTAATATATTTTCCTCCAGATTTTAGTTGTTTCAGGCAGCATTGTAAATCTGGTGTCTTTTAATACATCTCATCTGGAACCTGAAGTCCCCACAATTTTTGAAGCCTAACATTAACAGTTTTTGTAATTGCTGGTCCAGTTTCTAATAATTAAATTTACTCATAAACTTGTTTAGAGATTATAATTTTAATCCTAATTTAAACTTTAAATCCAAGCAAATTAGCTCAGTCACTGTTTCTAAGGATACTTATTTTGTCAACAAATACTTGAGCACCTAGTGGTTTCTGGGGATTACAGCTGTGAACAGGACAAGAGCCCTGGCCTCATGGAGTTCATATTCTAGTGGGCATGTTTTAAAAAAATGTTAGCATGATGTATTTGCTAATTTGTCAAAGTTTTTTTGCAGAAAGCTGAAAAAAATAAAACTAAGTGATGTAAAAATTCTAAGGAACAATGATGAATCCAGACATACTTTTGGCTTGAAATCTGTCAACAAAGTAGTAGACCTGAACCACAGTTGTGTAGCAGCGGTGGGCAACTTTTATTCAATTTGGACATAAGTTGCACGAGGCAAGTGCCCTGCCTGTCAGCTGGCCTCTGGATTCCCGGTGTCTAACACATATGTGATAAAAGAATTTCAACCTCCTCTTCAAGGGACCTCATCTTGGTTCCTATAGGGGCATAAGGCACAGGAAACAGCCAGCCAGGACGTTAGGGAGGAAGAGCCTTAAGTGCAACACATCAGGGGAGATGGAAATGTAACATGAAGCTGGCTGCTTGTCCTCAGTTGTCAGTTGTTTTAAGACTGGCAGGTGAGAGCAGACACTTCCTGCCTTTGGTTTGGTTCCTGGCTTTTTAACATGGCTGGGCCAACTCCCTTGCCTCGGTTTCCGCAGGTGAGGGCAGGGAGGAGAGGAGGAAGAAAGGGGATGCCGTAGCTTCTAAACTTTACTTTTTAGGGGTGTATGTGTGTGGTATCTACGAATATGTGGGAATATATGGAAAACGTGAAGACGCTGGACAACTTGGATGTGTTGGGGGTGGTCAGGAGCCCAGGCCGTGTGTCCCTCCTCTGATCCGCGAACATCCACTCACCCGGGTAACCCACCTGGGCGCCCGCATCCACTCACCCGGGTAACCCACCTGGGCGCCCGCAAGTCCAGCCGCGCAGCGAGGCAGAGGGTGGGTGGGAGGCGTGGGCTGGTGCCGGCGGCCTCAGCTCGCAGCGCCGGAGGTTTGGGGCAGCACCTGGAACGCTGACGCGAACCCCTGGCCCCGCTGCCCGCCAGCAAGCGCTCGGAGGGGCGGGGGCGGGGGCGGGGGCGGGCGGAGGCCCGGGCGGGGCGGGGCGGGGGGTGGGGGCGCGGCCGGGCGGGCACGTGACGGGCGGCGCGGGTATTAAGCGGGGCGGCAGCTGCTCCGCAGCCCGAGCTGGTGCTTCGCCCGCGACCCAGCGCCCAGGCGTGCCGCCCCGAGAGGACCGCGCGAAGGTCACCCCGCGCCCGCCAGCCCGTCCGCCGCCCGCGCCTCCGCCGAGCCCCGCGCGCCTCGCCGGCCCCGCCGCGTCTCCGCCCGCCCGTCCGACCGCCCGAGCCCCGCGCGCCCCGCCGCAGCCCCGGCCACCCGAGCGCCATGAACCAGATCGAGCCCGGCGTGCAGTACAACTACGTCTACGAAGATGACGAGTACATGATCCAGGAGGAGGAGTGGGACCGCGACCTGCTCCTCGACCCGGCCTGGGAGAAGCAGCAGAGGAAGGTCAGCCAGGGCCGCGTGCCCGCCGTCTGCGGGCTGGACCCGCGTGTCTGTGTGTCGCCTTCCCCGGGGGGCGACCGCCCGGGGGCGCCGCCGACCGTGTGGACTAGCGGGAGGGAGCTTGATGGAGGGTCGTGTTGTCCCATGTCCTCGTAGCCGGGAAAAGTCCAGGGACAGGCACGGACCTGGGCGTCGTGAGTGCGCGCGCGCACGATTGTGCGTGGGTGCGCGCGTGTGTCACATAAGAGTCACAAAACGAACAATGTTAGGGGAAGAACAGTGCAGCCGTTTCTGTTTTAACCTGCATTAGTCCAGAATGTGAAAGTCTCAGGTCTGTTCCTGATCCCTTGAGTCTGTGACCTTGGCCACAGAGTTGTGTCTTCTGGTCCCGTTGTGTCCCATTTCCCCCTAACCCGTCTTTCTCCAAGTAAAAGAGGTCAAAAGAACATCGGCTTCATTCCGATTTTCACAGAGCTGCCCCAGAGAGTAATTGAAAATCATTTATTACATGTTTTGGGGTTCCCTGGAGAGAGATGCTGTAAGAACACTAGACATTCACCGATAAATTAATAGTTATTTCACACTCTATTTACGGTTCATTGAGGTGAGCGCACAGGGACGAGGGAGTCAGCCAGCTCTAAAAGTTCCCTTCCCATCTTGGTTGGCGCTCTCTGGGGGCCCAATGGAACATTCCACTATCTCAAGGTTTCTTCTTGATCCCCTTGGCTAGAATTCTAGGGACTGCTCACCAGGAGGCTAAATCTCGCCTCCTGTTTGGGCACAGAGCCTGGCTGGGTCAGGGATGCCAACCCAGACCTGCTCACCCAACCTTATGATGACAGTGTCCTGGCAAAAGCAAAGTGCCCTCTGCTTTTCCCCCCTATTTTTCTCGGGGTGGGGCAAAGTGGGTTTCCCTTCTAAGGGCCTGCCATTAAGTGGATAACGTCTGTTGACCATCTGTGTGCCTGGGATTGCTCTGTGTAGCTGCCACTGTGGGGGATTATCTGATAGTGCCTGGTGAATGTGTCTGACTATAGGAAACACATACTCCCAACAAACAGTGTTAGCTGAAGGAGAGAGGTCCCACATTTGGATAATTATCAGATAACCATTTTAGGGTTTTTTTTTTTTTTGTTAAATAACCATGATATTTTCAAATCAAGAGTTTTCTTTTGTTGTCTATTCTCTTTTAAAACCACTTACTATTATTGTTTTAAAGCTCTAATTTAGCTACATTTCATTCTCCCCCTTAGTTCCATCATCCCTGCCTTCTTGGAAACAGTAGAATGGGAGTGATAAGTAGAAGTTGAGTCTATAAAGGAGAATAAAATTTCAAACCTTCTACAATTTTTTAAACACCTGGCTTGAAGATTATTAATGTGTTGTTATTATTAGTTCGTCATCTGAGCTAATTGCTGCATCATCAATGAGAAAGAAGTTAAATAGTTGCTTTAATTTTTAACAGTGAGTGTTTCTTTTTAAAAATTTTCCCCACAATTTTGATTACTACATTTTTTCATGGATTTTTTAAAAAGTCTTAAGTCTTTGTTGCAGAGATTGCTTTTTTTTTTTCCTCATGAGGAAGAGCAAAATAGCTAAGGAATTGGACAGGTAGTCTGCCCATCATTTTTGAAAGTAATAGTCTAATCACAGTGGTTTCTGTTGATTTTTTAAAATTACAGTACAGGATAGAGTTAATTTTAGTTTCCAAAGACAACGATATATGTCTTCTGTCATATACATATAATTTTAAAATTATTTTTAATATATGATATATAATTATATATATTTTTAAATTCACAGTATTTTTGGATATAATTTCATTGTGTTTTTTTAAAGTTTGGGGTTCCTGCGTGAATATATTATTATAATTGTATAGCACTTGTATATTATATATTAAAAAACAGACATATGTCATCTTTTTCTCAGGTAGGTTGAGTGCTGTGTTGTGACTTTAGTGACAAACAAAACAGAGCCAAACATTACGTTAGGACACAGACCTGAACAGATCCAGAAGATCCTCTGTTTCTACTTTTGGTAGAGAACCCACTCAAGTCAGTAAAGTAATACTGAACTGTGAGGTCCCGGCAGGCAGAGCAGTAGCCTCTATTTATGTCCTATGAGCCAAACTGCTGGAACAGGACAGGGATAAAATGCCATTGTTTCTATTGTGGGCTACCTTTTCCACACTTGCCATTTCAATGATATGCTGGGTATGAGATCTGTCAACAGATGCTGGTAACACATGATGACGTCTGTAGCGTTATAATGGATGAGGGACCTAATTATATCCACAGTTCACAGAGTCTCATGGGCTGTGGTAAACCTTGCTCTGGTATGGAATGCCTTGCTACAGAAGGACTTAGTAAAACTGTAGTGCTGTGTGTGTATGTGATGGGAGATCTTTTTTTTTTTTTTACATAAAATTTACCATCTTAACCATTTTAAATTTTTTTTTTTTTTTTTTTTTTTTTTTTTTTTTTTTTTTTTTTTTTGCGTTACGCGGGCCTCTCCCGTTGCGGAGCACAGGCTCCCGATGCGCAGGCTCAGCGGCCATGGCTCACGGGCCCAGCCGCTCCGCGGCATGTGGGATCTTCCCGGACCAGGGCACGAACCCCTGTCCCCTGCATCGGCAGGCGGACTCTCAACCACTGCGCCACCAGGGAAGCCCAATCTTAACCATTTTAAAGCGTCCAGTTCAGGCGTGCTACGTACATTCACATTGTTGTGCAATCAATCTCCAAGACTCTTCATCTTGCAGAATTAAACTCTGTATAAAACAATAACTTTCTATCCTCCCCACCCCCTAGCCCCTGGCAACCACCCTTCTACCTTCTGTCTCCATGGATTTGACCCCTGAGGACCTCATATGGGTGGAATCACAGACTATTTGTCCTTTTGCATCTGGCTTACTTCACTTAGCATAATGTCCTCAAGGTTCATCCACGTTGTGTCATGTGTCAGAATTTCCTTCCTTTTTAAGGCTGAGTAATATTTCACTGACTGTATGGACCACACTTTGTTTATCCATTCATTGATTGATGCACACGTGGATTGCTTCTACCTTTTAGTTATTGTAAATAATGCTGCTGTGAACATGGGTGTACCAATATCTCTTCATGTCCTCGCTTTCGGGTTTTTTTGGTTAGATACCTAGAAGTGGAATTTCTGGATCTTGTGGCAATGATTGGTTTTCAATTTTTTGAGCACATGCAGTGCTTTTTCCAAAAGAAGGGCAATTTAGAAGATGTTGAATTTGGCATGAGTATGTACAGGCATTTCGAAGCGCTCTCCTCTTGCAGGGGTGTTTAAGAATATTTGTAGTCACATAAGTGAAGCTCTCTTTAGTGGACTTCTGAAACTTCTAGAGCTTTGGTGGTTAGAAGTAAGCTTCTCCTGGAAGCAAAGAGCACATTCAGCCTTTAATTCAACTGCGGCCTAATCGGGAGGTGACTTGTCAGAACAGCAATGCTGAATATGTGTGCTATCTCCGTGGGCACAGGGCGCTGTCCTTCACCACTCTGGGAGGCTAGAACAGACCTTTTAAGGAAATGACTGTGTGTTTCGATACATAAAGGGCCCTTACATCCTTAATCTGTATAGGGCTAGGTGATCGATACTCTTTTTCACCAGCTGTGGAGAGCATAAGAGAGTCGTTCATTTATTCCACATTCAGAATCCTGATTAGTTTTCATCGTTCCTAAAGAAATCCAAGTTCTTCCGCAGAGTCACAGTTTAGATGGAGCAGCTCACTGTTCTCCTCAGCACACCTGCTGCCTGTCCTGTCATCAGGCTGAAATGTTGCCACGTGGGGTCAGGCAGTGGGGAAGGACGCTTGTGTGGGAGCAGCTGTGCACAGGTTGGATTAAATAGAGGATCCAGAACCTGCCAGTTGCCCCTTTCCGTGTCTCAAGGAGCAACTGCTGGTTAAGGGTGCAGGTCAAGGCTCTTCTCCCCTGCACAGTGGAGTACGCTATTGCGGGAATTTTCCCTGGGGAAAGAAAGGCACGAATTGTTCCAACGAGGTAAACGATTAAGGAGGGGCCTGGGAAGTGTCTCAGATTCATGAGACCCAGATGAATCTCAGCTCTGCCTGGTACCCTCTGTTTGGCCGTAATCAAGTCACTAAGCCTTTCGAGTTCCATCTAGAAAATAAAGATAAGGGATTCCTGTCTTTCTTGCCTCACAGAGTTTTTCAGAATCAAATGGTCAAACTAGTTTACGTCGAAGGGGCTTTGTACGCTGTACAGGGATCTGTAAATGTTCAAATATTATTACTATCCTAGTGCAGCCTAATAATTAATTTCATCAGGTGGTGTTGTAGTAATTAGCGCTGTGATTGAATTTGTGAGGTTGAAGAAGCACGTGATTTGTTCTTTAGTGACTTGGATGTACTTTTCAAAAAAATTGTGGTAAAATCGACATAACATAAAATTTACCATTTTAACCATTTTTAGGTGTACAATTCAGTGACATTAATACATTCACATTGTTGTGCAACCATCACCACCATCCATCTCCAGAACTTTTCCATCTCACCCCCAAGTTAAACTCTGTGTCTATTAAACAGTAACTTCCTAGTACCTCCTCCCCCCATGTACCTTTAAAGGTAGGGTTTACACGCTTCCACACTTAGAACAAGAAG